>NC_090285.1:68592142-68911785 GCF_037392515.1 Haliotis asinina
AAGATGGACATAATCAAACTAATTTTCATCAAAATGTAAACAAAGTATGAACCATGATCACAAGCTGGAAACATGTATAAAAGACATAAATTATACACAAATTTTACATCATATAATTAAATATACCGACCGAAAACCATACACAACAAAATTTAGAGAAGATAATCTGAAAGATCAAGAAAAGAAGTGCCTACAGGAACCCCAAGTTGCCCATACAACATTCCTGTTGGGCAAGAAGGAGAGAGTGGCAAATATGGCCATTCATGTGACCAATCTAGACACCAAAACAGAGAGGAAAGGGAGAGTACTCATGGGTGAGTGTGAATTTACATCCTCTTTTTAAAAAGTGAACTTTAAGGGATTTCAAGTATTCTACTAACTTTCGAATGGAAGAGGGAGACAAGCAACTAAGCATGAGTCAGGATAAGGAAAAATAACAACACTTTGATTTCAGAGACAAGACATACATGTAAGAAACAGCACTCACATTTCAGAAACAACACTTTCATTTCTGAAACAACTCTTACAGTGCAGGACTATACTAACATGGCAGAAACAGTACAATTAAACTGGCAAAGAAAGAGCAATGTCCATTTCATTAATACAACATGTGTTCGGTCTGTCAGACTGACCCAGCTGGCCGGCATTGAGCCCAAACGTGAAGACAGCATCAGCGGTGTAGACAACAGTGTGGAAATTGCCCACACACACTCCTAGGACATTCCTCCCCTTCCACAACTTGGCATAGATCTGAAAAACACAAAAGTAAGTTCAGGAATCTATTTCTGGCAAATCGCCATGATCAGAGAGTGATGTGACCTTTCATCTTACCGATAGCTAATGATACTGGGCCTCATGCCATGTGGCAGCGATGATTACTGCAGTATTGCCACTTGGACACCGAGGGTAATGACAGCACCATGTTTGATTATCACAGTATTGCCACTTGGACACCGAGGGTAATGACAGAACCATGTTTGATTATCACAGTATTGCCACTTGGACACCGAGGGTAATGACAGAACCATGTTTGATTATCACAGTATTGCCACTTGGACACCGAGGGTAATGACAGCACCATGTTTGATTATCACAGTATTGCCACTTGGACACCGAGGGTAATGACAGCACCATGTGTGATTACCACAGTACTGCCACTTGGACACCGAGGGTAATGACAGAACCATGTTTGATTATCACAGTATTGCCACTTGGACACCGAGGGTAATGACAGCACCATGTGTGATTACCACAGTACTGCCACTTGGACACCGAGGGTAATGACAGAACCATGTTTGATTACCACAGTATTGCCACTTGGACACCGAGGGTAATGACAGAACCATGTTTGATTACCACAGTACTGCCACTTGGACACCGAGGGTAATGACAGAACCATGTTTGATTACCACAGTATTGCCACTTGGACACCGAGGGTAATGACAGAACCATGTTTGATTATCACAGTATTGCCACTTGGACACCGAGGGTAATGACAGAACCATGTTTGATTACCACAGTACTGCCACTTGGACACCGAGGGTAATGACAGAACCATGTTTGATTACCACAGTATTGCCACTTGGACACCGAGGGTAATGACAGAACCATGTTTGATTACCACAGTACTGCCACTTGGACACCGAGGGTAATGACAGAACCATGTTTGATTACCACAGTACTGCCACTTGGACACCGAGGGTAATGACAGAACCATGTTTGATTACCACAGTACTGCCACTTGGACACCGAGGGTAATGACAGAACCATGTTTGATTACCACAGTACTGCCACTTGGACACCGAGGGTAATGACAGAACCATGTTTGATTATCACAGTACTGCCACTTGGACACCGAGGGTAATGACAGCACCATGTGTGATTACCACAGTACTGCCACTTGGACACCGAGGGTAATGACAGCACCATGTGTGATTACCACAGTACTGCCACTTGGACACCGAGGGTAATGACAGCACCATGTGTGATTACCACAGTACTGCCACTTGGACACCGAGGGTAATGACAGCACAAAGTCTGATTACCACAGTACTGCCACTTGGACACCGAGGGTAATGACAGCACAAAGTCTGATTACCACAGTACTGCCACTTGGACACCGAGGGTAATGACAGCACCATGTGTGATTACCACAGTACTGCCACTTGGACACCGAGAGTAATGACAGAACCATGTCTGATTACCACAGTACTGCCACTTGGACACCGAGGGTAATGACAGAACCATGTGTGATTACCACAGTACTGCCACTTGGACACTGAGGGTAATGACAGAACCATGTGTGATTACCACAGTACTGCCACTTGGACACCGAGGGTAATGACAGAACCATGTGTGATTACCACAGTACTGCCACTTGGACACTGAGGGTAATGACAGAACCATGTGTGATTACCACAGTACTGCCACTTGGACACTGAGGGTAATGACAGAACCATGTGTGATTACCACAGTACTGCCACTTGGACACTGAGGGTAATGACAGAACCATGTTTGATTACCACAGTACTGCCACTTGGACACCGAGGGTAATGACAGAACCATGTTTGATTACCACAGTACTGCCACTTGGACACCGAGGGTAATGACAGAACCATGTTTGATTACCACAGTATTGCCACTTGGACACCGAGGGTAATGACAGCACAAAGTCTGATTACCACAGTACTGCCACTTGGACACTGAGGGTAATGACAGAACCATGTTTGATTACCACAGTACTGCCACTTGGACACCGAGGGTAATGACAGAACCATGTTTGATTATCACAGTATTGCCACTTGGACACCGAGGGTAATGACAGAACCATGTTTGATTATCACAGTATTGTAACTTGAACACTGAGGGTAATGACAGAACCATGTCTGATTACCACAGTATTGTAACTTGGACACTGAGGGTAATGACAGCACAAAGTCTGATTACCACAGTATTGCCACTTGGACACCGAGGGTAATGACAGAACCATGTTTGATTATCACAGTATTGTAACTTGAACACTGAGGGTAATGACAGAACCATGTCTGATTACCACAGTATTGTAACTTGGACACTGAGGGTAATGACAGCACAAAGTCTGATTACCACAGTACTGCCACTTGGACACTGAGGGTAATGACAGCACCATGTGTGATTACCACAGTATTGCCACTTGGACACCGAGGGTAATGACAGAACCATGTTTGATTATCACAGTATTGTAACTTGGACACCGAGGGTAATGACAGAACCATGTCTGATTACCACAGTATTGTAACTTGGACACTGAGGGTAATGACAGCACAAAGTCTGATTACCACAGTATTGCCACTTGGACACCGAGGGTAATGACAGAACCATGTTTGATTATCACAGTATTGTAACTTGAACACTGAGGGTAATGACAGAACCATGTCTGATTACCACAGTATTGTAACTTGGACACTGAGGGTAATGACAGCACAAAGTCTGATTACCACAGTACTGCCACTTGGACACTGAGGGTAATGACAGCACCATGTCTGATTACCACAGTACTGCCACTTGGACACTGAGGGTAAAAAACAGCATCATGTGTAATTACCACAGTATTGTAACTTGGACACCGAGGGTAATGACAGCACCATGTCTGATTACCACAGCATTGTAACTTGGACACTGAGGGTAATGACAGCACCGGGTGTGATTACCACAGCATTGTAACTTGGACACCAAGGGTAATGACAGCACCGTGTGTGATTACCACAGTATTGTAACTTGGACACTGAGGGTAATGACAGCACCATGTCTGATTACCACAGTACTGCCACTTGGACACTGAGGGTAATGACAGCACCAAGTGTGATTACCACAGTATTGTAACTTGGACACCGAGGGTAATGACAGCACCGGGTGTGATTACCACAGTATTGTAACTTGGACACTGAGGGTAATGACAGCACCATGTCTGATTACCACAGTACTGCCACTTGGACACTGAGGGTAAAAAACAGCATCATGTGTAATTACCACAGCATTGTAACTTGGACACTGAGGGTAATGACAGCACCATGTCTGATTACCACAGTACTGCCACTTGGACACTGAGGGTAATGACAGCACCATGTCTGATTACCACAGTATTGTAACTTGGACACCAAGGGTAATGTCAGCACCATGTCTGATTACCACAGCATTGTAACTTGGACACTGAGGGTAATGACAGAACCATGTCTGATTACCACAGCATTGTAACTTGGACAGTGAGGGTAATGACAGCACCATGTCTGATTACCACAGCATTGTAACTTGGACACTGAGGGTAATGACAGCACCGGGTGTGATTACCACAGCATTGTAACTTGGACACCGAGGGTAATGACAGCACCGGGTGTGATTACCACAGCATTGTAACTTGGACACTGAGGGTAATGACAGCACCATGTCTGATTACCACAGCATTGTAACTTGGACACTGAGGGTAATGACAGCACCGGGTGTGATTACCACAGCATTGTAACTTGGACACCGAGGGTAATGACAGCACCATGTCTGATTACCACAGTACTGCCACTTGGACACCGAGGGTAATGACAGCACCGGGTGTGATTACCACAGCATTGTAACTTGGACACTGAGGGTAATGACAGCACCATGTGTGATTACCACAGTATTGTAACTTGGACACCAAGGGTAATGACAGCACCATGTCTGATTACCACAGTACTGCCACTTGGACACTGAGGGTAAAAAACAGCATCATGTGTAATTACCACAGTATTGTAACTTGGACACCGAGGGTAATGACAGCACCATGTCTGATTACCACAGCATTGTAACTTGGACACTGAGGGTAATGACAGCACCGGGTGTGATTACCACAGCATTGTAACTTGGACACCGAGGGTAATGACAGCACCATGTGTAATTACCACAGCATTGTAACTTGGACACTGAGGGTAATGACAGCACCGTGTGTGATTACCACAGCATTGTAACTTGGACACTGAGGGTAATGACAGCACCATGTGTGATTACCACAGTATTGTAACTTGGACACCGAGGGTAATGACAGTGACAGGTAGCAGTGATAATTACCACAGTAATGCCACATGGACACTAAGGGTATTTACAGAACCAGGTTAAAGGCAGAAGTCCGAGTTTTAACACTAACTCACCGGTCTTGGTTTCACAGATTTGTCAGGTGGAGGGAACAGACCAAGCTGATGGAAGGTATTTAGTCCACAAGTGAAGATTGCTCCACTGAAGTATCAAAGTGAAACAAAGGATACACATAGCATAGAAATGAAATTTAATTTCTAACAAGTATTCTAGTTGCAATACAAGTCCTGAGGTAAACAGCAATTTCACAACATGGTGCTGTCATTACTTCTTGATCATGGCATGACCCATCGCAGTCATGTCAAGGCCAGTGGCTGACAATACAACAACCAGGGCCCTTAGCCCTTAGATTTCTTAACTAAATTACAGTCAATGTGTTAAGAAAGGGCCTAAGAAGCTTGAAGAGTTACAGAAATTTCGAGAATAGCCAGTCTGATCTTATTGGAAGGTTGGCTAAAAGTACTGATTTGTAGAGGTTACAAGTTATTCATCATTTTCAAAATTTCCTTTATCATTAGGAGGCAGCAATGTGTCTGACGCACATCAAGAGCAATGACGCACCTCTCCATCAGCATGACGGTGTGGTCCCTGGCAGCAGCTATCTGTACACATGTCTCGTGCCTCACAGTCTTCACCATCATTGGCACCTGAAGTCAAAGTACTCACTGATTGCTTTGTGGTTGTTAAATTTATACAAACCTGTAGAGGTTATGAATTCTTTGAAGAAAGTCCTCCTTGGGGTACATATAAGCATTTTTATGTCCATTAAAAATCCCTACGACAGTTGTAACTATTTTGATAATAAAATATTTACAAAACAAAAAACTCGTTTTTGTCTTGTGAGACCACCCTTATAGGGCCCCTCAGGCCCCCTACAGCCAAGAGCAGGTAACTCTGGCTGTCTACCTCTCACCTCACTTTTCATGCTGAACGTATCAGACAGAATGAGGGGAGGAGGGTGGCCGTACCCCAAGGAGGACTTTCTTCAAAGAATTCATAACCTCTACAGGTTTGTATAATTCTTTTTCAGAAGAAGTCCTCCTTGGGGTACATATAAGCATTAAACAGACTCCCAAAGATAAGCAATAGGGAGTGGTATTCTGTCTGACAGCACAGTCCATTCGATCGAAGTGCGAATCTACAACCATATGGAAATAGAAAAGGCACCTACCTTGTCACCTGACCGCTGATGTCAATCAAGGCGGGGGGGCATGACAAAGCTGAGCACCCGCTTGTCAAAGCTTATATTCCCATTGGCCAAAAATTGGGAAACCCCAAATAACAAACCCCGTCCAACCCAAACAAAGTTTATAGACATGGACATAGGGGAAACTTGCCAAACTGGAAAACCTGTCCATACCACATTAGCAAGCTAAGCGGGGAAATGGATAGGAAAGTAAGGCACCAAGCCAAGGGAGGGCGGGATTAAAAAACCATCACCAAATACCACCACCAGTCAAATGGGAAGGGATAGCAACCCACCACCAAGTGCAAACATATATAGTCTACAAATCTCAATCAGCTCAAGCAGAGCTACTCTGTCCACTGCGAAGAACTGACTGACCGAACTCTCGGGAGTGTCTGTCCAGTTGGTAATGCCGGATGAACGTGCTCGGACGGCTCCAAATAGCCACTGAGCAGATCTCCTCAATGGGCAGAGCAGCGGCATACGCTTTTGACATGGCCACTGCTCTTACTGAGCAAGCTTTCAACCCCTCTGGGGAAGATAAGCCCTTATGTATGTAGGCCATGCAGATTGCCGATACAATCCATAGGGATACAGTTTGTGTATTAGCCGGACAACCAGTTTTGCCACCGCCATAACAGCAAAATAGCTGTTTCTCCTTACGGAGTAAGGCTGTTCTCTTAATGTAAGCTTTTAGAGTTTTCCGAACGTCCAATATATGAGCCTTACGGCGTGTATCGTGAGATGACGCAGGAAGCGTAAACACAGGAAGATCGATAGGTGCTTTCATATGAAACGAGTGATCAATCTTCGGGCGGTATGAACCCGGTAAGCGTATGCTCACCCGATCCTTATGGAACACTGTTAATTCTGGGTCTGAAGACATGGCATGTAAATCGCCTACACGTCTACCCGAAGTAACCGCCACCAAGAAAGCCGTTTTCCAACTTAACAGTTGCAATGACAGGTTGGCCAAGTCATAAAAGAGAGGAGAGGACAACCAATCCAAAGCTATAGACAAATCCCATGGAGGACTTGTCTGTCTAATGACCGGACGCAGTCTGTCCATGCCTGCAAGAAAACGCTGTACTAGGGGGTGTTGTCCCAACAAGGCACCCTCGACGGGTATGTGGAAGGCTGAAATAGCCGTGGAGTAGCCTCAAATCGTAGAAGCGGCTAAACCCGATTCTAAACGAGACTGTAAGAACTCCAATACTTCAACTACAGTCGAAGAAAAGGGATCGAGAATCCCTCTATTTCCACACCAGTGCGTATAACAGGCCCATCTATCCTCATACTGTACATTTGTGGAATCCCTCCACGAAGCCAGAATTGTGTCTGCAACTGATGCAGGTATTCCGCTCTTTTGGAGACGATTCCGGACAGTGGCCATGCCACCCACTGATTCGCAGGATTGGGGTGAGGATGGCCGTCCTGGGAGTGTAGGTTTGGTCGCCGTGGTAATAGTACAGGCGGTTGCGCTAGTGACCTGAGTACTACCGGAAACCAGCGTTGAGACGGCCACAGAGGTGCGAGAAGCACTAGTAGCCACGCTGGTTGGGTGGCAAGCTGAGACAGAACTTTGGAAATCAGGGGAATTGGCAGAAACGCCCACAAGACCCTGTCCGTCCAGTCCAGCTTGAAGGCGTCGGCGGCAATTGCTCTCGGATCCGGAATCCGAGAACAAAAAAACGGAATCTGGTTTCGTCACTCCAAAGGCAAACAGATCCACCTGGAATGACCCAAACAACTGGGAGATAATCCCGAATTCTCCTGATCGAGCAACCACTCGTGGGGAGCTAGAACACGTCGTGAGAGCGCATCTGCACACACGTTGTCGACCCCTGGGAGATAGACAGGCATAACCCATATGCTGAACTGATCGCACCATAGCAGAAACTGCCACGCCTCCTGAAGGAGGGACGGAGACACAGTGCCGCCTTGCTTCAGAATGTAGGACACCGCCGTCTGGTTGTCCATCTCTAGACGAACCACTCGGCTTCTAACCTGATCCACGAAGCGTTCGAACACCAACCTCACAGCTCTCAACTCTAGCACATTGATGTGCAAGGTCGCCTCGTGGTCGGACCATAGTCCAGACACCGTGAGGTTGCCTTGGACACCCCCCCACCCTGTGAGGGAAGCATCCGTCTGAACTGTGAGCAACGGTACTGGAGTCATCAGAGGTAAACCTTTGGATAGATTCCCGGTATCTGTCCACCACCGCAAGTGAGGTATCAACCACTGGGGAACAGACAGATCTTCTCGTAGCTCTCCAAGTGGGACCACTGTTGTGTTAACGCCTGCTGAATGGGACGCATTCTCAGACGTGCACGCCAAACTATGTCCACCGTCGCCGCCATGTTGCCTAGCAACTGAAGCCACGTTTGTGCTGAGGCCGTGGGGGAACCGTAACACTATGCTCTGTACCTTGATAATGCGCTCTTGGGACAGAAAAAACGCCCTCAGGTTGTCTCGAACCTCGCCCCCAAGAAAACCAGATCCTGCGTCGGCACCAGTTCTGATTTTTTTAGATTGATAACCTAACCTGGCCTGGTGAGAATATCCATCACTGACTGTGTGCATTCTCGACTTAGGTGTTGGGAGAGCCCGCTGAGGATCCAGTCGTCCAGGTACGGGAAACAAAAGTTGCCCTGCGCCCTGGCGACCTGAGCTGGTACTAGCATGAGTTTGGTGAACACCCATGGCGCCATGGAGAAGCCGAAGGGGAGCACATGAAACTGGTAGCAAACACTGTCGAAGGAAAACCGAATGTATTTCCTGAACTTGGGATGCATCGGTACATGGAGGTATGCGTCTTTGAGGTCGATTGATGTAAGCCAATCCCCTGCCTCTACAGACGAGATCACTGACCTCGGTGTCTCCATCTTGAAAGACTGCACCTCTAGCAGATTGTTCAAACCCTTGAGATTTAGAATGGGTCTGAACCCTCCGTCCTTTTTGGTCACCAGGAAATAAGTGGAGTAGAACCCCATATTCTCCTGTCCCAATGGAACCATCTCTATGGCTCCCTTGTCCAGTAAAGACTGAATTTTGGCACGGAGGATTGCCACCTTTTCTGGCGATTTTGGCACCGGAGTGCAGCGAATCCCGGCAAAAGGAGGAGGCTCTCGCTTCCACTGTGGCATGTGGCCATCCCTGAGTGTGGACAGGACCCAGGGATTGGAAGTGACTCTCTCCCATTCCCGGAAGAATAAGAGGTGACCACCCACAGGAATTTCTGGTAAAAGGCAAAGTGTCCCGGCCGACCGCAGAGAGATTGCCGCTTGCAACGGGACAACTGAGGGCTCCGGAGGTATGCTTACTGGGAAGCCGGGGCCGACTTCCCCTTCCTCTGAAAAGGCGGCTGAGAAGCTGCCTTGCCCTTGCCTTTACCCTTGCCCTTGCTCTTGCGTGCCTGTAGTGGAGCAGTCCACTTCGGCGCATCCTTAGCCTGAGCCTCAGGATAGCTTGAGCTGAGGACCGAAGGCCGCGCGCGAGAGGTGGAGGGTTGTTCAAGCAATGGCTTAGAGTCCTTGAATTGACTAATTGCCTCCGCAGCCTCCCTAACTACTGTCAAAGCCCCAAGGAACAGAGTCGAGCCCATCCGGAAAGGCAGAGACAGCAGTGCCTGCTGTGTAACCGGTGAATACCTGGCGACAGACAGCCATAGCCTAAGAAGGCCCATCACAGCACACATCATCTGACTCGCGCAAGAGCGCATCGAGTTGCGCGCCAAATGTGAATGCACCTCCGTAAGTTGCTGCTCTAACGTGGACGAGGAAACATCCTCGTCCCCGTCCTCCTGTGTCACCAGCTGCCTCTGCGGGACAGAGAGGTAGACTGAGTGCACCGCAACCTTAATTTGCTGCACGGCATTCCGATATTGCTCCTCAAAGGAGCGGTAAACCGAGTACAACACCTGGTTCGATGAGGTAAAAGGCGGCAAGCGACGACCCTGACGAGCCGACGCCTGGCTGTGGCCAGACGACCCCCCAAGTGCGATCAAGGCATACACGCACTCGTTGACAACGGGAGGGTCAAACAGCGCATCCTCCCCCACTGAGTAGCGGCAGTTAAGCTCTGGAACTTCGGACCGCAAGCAACTACCCGACAGGAACGGATTAATTACCTCACTGATAAGTGAAGGTAAAATACGCAATTGAGTCTCGGCCACCCTACACGGAGCAAACGCTTCCCCAGGAAGGCGAAACTCCGCGGGATCGGGTGCGTCCAAAGGGACGACCACCTGCGGCAAAACTACCGCGATACGCTCGTGCCGGAGATCGGACATCGCGTCCGTGATCAAGGACCGGACAGATGACATCTGTTGCTGTAAAAGTGACAAAATATCTGATAACGTGAGTGGTGCGGGGGGTGGAATTTTAGAGGTAGAGGGGAGAGGAGAAGAGGAGGGTACATCCCCCGACTTAGCCCGCTTGACCCCTGGGCCTTCTGAAGAAGAGCTAGAGCTCTTCTTACCCTTACCCTTGCCCTTTTTGGAGGGTGGGTCCTGAGCCCAAATATCTCCCCCCCTACCTGTAACAGGTTGTTATAAAACAAGAAGTCGGCCGCCCGGCTCTTGATTGTGCGTGGTGAAAAAGCCCTGCATTTTTCACAGACTTGATCGTCATGATGTTCCTCCGCTAAGCACCTCAGACAAATTACATGTGGGTCTTGAGGTGGAAGTGTATTCCCACACGAAGTGCAGGGGCGGAACTGTAACAATCAGAACCAACCTAATGGTAACTGATGTATATAAAACATACACAATTAAACACATTATATGCAAAATATAAATGCACAGGCGATAATAAATTGCTAAGCCCAAAATGAAGTACATTTAACCCAGCTTAACACATTGTATAAGTGGCTAAATGCAATATACAGGCGTGTACATATAATTGTGTGACACCATGATAGAAGACGAAAATTCTTCATGTACCCATTTTGACTGAAACACGCAAAAAATGGGATAAAACATCCCAGCATGTAAGAACACGCAACATACAGGAAAATGTGGCGCAGGCGAAACACTTCCTCTAAAAAGAAGCCATAAAGACCACCATCTTGCCAGCCACATGGCAGGAAGACAGGACCTGTCTGGCAAAAGTTACAACAATTTATGAATGAAAATTTCAGCCATGAAATTCCAACTAACGCCCGTGCGAAAGGAAAGGAACCATACATACAGTTGCTGATTATTATCAAAATAGTTACAACTGTCGTAGGGATTTTTAATGGACATAAAAATGCTTATATGTACCCCAAGGAGGACTTCTTCAGAAAAAGAATTAATATTATAGACAATGACTCACAATGTCACACTGACACATCACCAACCAGTTACCAGGCTGACAACCAGTTAGTTTCCTCTCACTGCCTGCACAGACTGCCGGCAACCAGACCCCTCCCAGAATCACTACTAGTTCTCAAATCATTTATCACCTCAAAAGCAATGGTGAGGCTGAAGACATCTGTGATGGGTGGGACTGATCCTGGGCAAGCAGCAAAGCAAACACAAAACAAATAATCAAGACCTCAAGAGGAAGTATATACAGATAACTGAGGGTTTTATCCATAGTTAAGAGCATGAACCTGACTGGAACATAATTTGATGAAATTTGAAAGAAAACCTCCAGTCAAGCGAGTCTGAAGGAAGTGTCTTACCACACATGGCAATTCGTTCTCATGTCCGAGGCGCCCACCATGTCCGTGTCCGCAGGTGTACACCTCTCCTGACTGGGACAGAAACACGGTGTGATACTTGCACAAGACCATCTGGAACACAAAACAATGTCAGTGAGTCATCCAGAAATACTATTTGAGAGTGAGTGGGTGGGTGAGTGAGTGAGTGAGTGAGTGAGTGAGTGGGTGGGTGAGTGAGTGAGTGAGTAACCCACCACCCTGACTGCAGAGTGTAAATCTGTGTAACTCTCTGTCTAAGTTCAAGTTCTTCTGGACTAGATTTGCACAAAGCTCTACTTATTTCTAGTGGCTGTAGGAGCCACAGTAGCCATTTGGAGGTGCACCTTTGCGATCCTGAACCCCTATTCCCGATGCTACTCTATCTATCTCAAGAATATGAACCTTCACAGTCCTATAATTAACACATATACCACTGACTTAAAGAGATATGACCTATGACTTTGTGATCTACAGCACACTAACCCAGCCAGGTCATAGCCTCGAAGGTCCAAGCAACTATGTGCCTCTTCCACTCATTAGCAAAGACATAAGTTGTCACAGTTTGAGTGCTAAGGTTTCCAATGAATGACTTCAAAAACAATGAACTGCTGGGATTCATTTTCAAACTCATAATGACAGACATTATTGGCAGACATTAATGTCAGTACATCTTACATCTTTCAGTGATACTCCGGTCCTCTTGAACTCATCAATCACTTCAGGAAATGATCTGGACTGACCACTAGCATGGCCAAGGTTGAAGTTTGGGTTGTCTCCCCATGCATACACCTCATTAGGCTCTGAAAAGTCAGTAAACATATATTATCCCACAGAAAATATCTCAATAATTCAAAGAATTTGTTAAAAGAAATATCTGCCAATCCATCTTAAAACCAATTTACAGATTCTGAGATGAGATTGTGTGACAAAAGATGTATCTACACTTTATCCTCCTTAATCCACGCTGTTCCCCCATTGACATACCCAGTATTAACATAGTCAGATGTAGAGTAAGGCCATCGCTCAGATGTACACGTGACCTCTGAAAGTGATATTTTAGCGAGTGTGAAATAAGTCCCAATGTCTTGCATCAACACTGATAAAACAATTGTCAGATTGTGAATCCCCTTGATAGTAGCAGATATTGTGCTGCCTTACTAACATGTTGTTAAATTTATTTCCCTATCATCTAGTATTACTGAGCAACAGTCCTTATATTACAAGGAATGTCACTTGATGCTAGGGTAACCACTCTCACACAAAATCTTCCTAGGTGACAATTCATATCAGAACTATCTACTGCCATTATCTGTACTTGTTGGTATGACGTTGAAATTCAAATGTGATAGTTGCTGCTTTTCTGTGCAGTAATATGGAGACAACTATACCTTTCAAACTGTATGTGATTTCCCTGGGCTTGTCCTTCATAACAATATCAAGAGCAGATAATCCTTCATGGTCGTTGGTGTACAGATCAGTGCCATGCTGAAACATAGTTTCATATCTCACACAAATACAAGTCACAAAACATCATATAGTGTGTACAGCCATGTACTCAACTTGTCCATGGAAAAACAGCTCATTTTCTCAGGATTTGTACTAACACAACATACACAGCGAGGCTAAAATGTATATTCTACTGGAACCACATTTTTGTTTAATCTGGATTGCTGTCTAATCTGGACAGAAATCATGTGCAAGCAATAGTCTGGTTTTCAACAGATTCTGCTGAAGACTGGGACACTTGAAGATGAATGTCATTCAATACAACACATTTTAACCTGGAAAATTAAGCATATTTTATGCTGAAAAGTAAAAATGTCTGTGCATGTGGTCACAGCTGTCATAAGTACCAATCTGTGCAAAATACACAATACTGGTGTTGCTAATCTGAGTAAACATGAGTTAATGCCCTGTTATCAGTGTTATAAAATAGTATAGAATGAGTAGTTATATACTTAGGAGTTTCTCAGTGCTTAGAAGACTTTGTGGGTCAGGGGTTAAATATGTTCAAAGTCTTATGACACCTTTGTTGAATGCAAGCTAACGGCACTGTTTCCCTGTCATTCCCTGTCTCCATACCTGTATCAGTTGTCTGGCAACAAGTAACTGGCCATAGAACAGAGCCCGATGTAGCGCTGTCCACCCAGACTCGGAGTCCTTGTCAGTCATATCTCCAGCTTTCTCTGCCAACAGCCATTCTACAATGTCTGCCTTTCCACACGCAGCTGCCATGTGTAGAGCTGACCTTCCCATGGTGTCCTTGATCTTAGTCACATTGTGACAGAGACGTGAATAGGCCTTTACTTCTTTGAGAGTTCCTTTTGAGATTGATGAATGGAACTCCAGAGCATGTCTTTTTGATCGACATCTTGGTCGACACTCTGGTTCAAACAACCAAGACATTGTAAATAATGACTGATGATACAAAAATATTCTGAAATTTTAGTCCTGAGCCTAAACTTAATAAACCACAATTTATTCTTGGATGAAACACTGGAAGCAAAGTTTCTTGTTATTGTAGCCAATAGCTCTTCTTCTCCCGGCACTGGTCACACTCTCCCGACCAATCAACCTCTGTCACGGCCTGCCTTTCCAGCCTCCCTCTCCTTCGACCCCCACCTCACCACGCCCTCAGAGGGCAGACATCTCTGAACGTTCAACAAGCCATAATTGTAGGAGTACCACTGAAAAAAATCATTAGACTGATTTAGTTCAGGTTTGATGGAAAACATCAATATAAACAATCCAATCAGCCCACCTCAATATATATGATTGATTATTCCACCATTTCTTAGTGGTTACACCTGTTTAACAAGCCATGCAAAATGAAATACAATGGATATAACACATTCTTTTTTTGATTTTCACTAGTCAGCAAAACTGATGTGCACATGCCTAAAATAAATAGCGTTTTTAAAAAACAGAAATATATTTCCTGAATACCTCACATCTCAGATTAGCAGGCTTATTTCATTTACCATCTTTTCTACATACCAATGTAATGCACATAGTGTATAAAACATATACATGTACTGTCATTTCCTATTCTCGAGGTACTTACAGATATCAGCTGAAAAAATAATACAAACAGTTCTTTTTACAGGAATGCATGTTGTTTTTAAAAGATGAGACTCTCCCGCTAACATATGCATCTATCAACAGTAGAGGACGTAACGTGTACGCGAGACGGTCTCCCGTTACGCGTACAAGTGACTACCTGAGAGGGGGTCACTCCTACGCGTGACTCCCTGATCACAGAGAGAGAAATTCTGCATGTCACACAAAAACATGTCTAAAATTGTTATTTGTGAAAATAATTAAACAAAATTTGCTACAGTCATTGACAGATGGTCAAGTTATTGGATGACGTGAATGAAAACATAAAAAGAGGAAATTAAATTGTCAAATAATGACAAAAATGTGCAAAATTTGAGTAAAAATTGGCGATATTCAACAGCGAATTTCACCTATGTGCATAATTTTCAGAAACTTACATTTAGTATTTTCTGAAAGCTCATTTATCGTAGATTCATAATATATATGCAGCTTTCGATGCACACCAACGCACACCTGTTTGTTATTGTGTTGAAACATGTTTACTTTCTTCGAAACCGCGCGAATCGTCTCGCGTAGAAGTGACCGGGTTAGCGTGTCATTAATGGGAGGTAACTGATGCCTGACTAAATTGCCCAGTCAAAACATCCGTCTTGAGTCTGAGACTGTGTGAAGCGTACGTAATGTACATGGCGATATTTCTTGCGTTAAACAAAATCACGAATAACATTTTTTCATACGGACTACTCTTTTGTTGGAAGTATAATCGTTGGAAAACACGATTAAGAGTGGGGGTCACTTCTACCGATGTAAAAACAGTTTTACGTTTCATGTTAGCTGCCATACCAGTAGATATTAGACTTCAGACGACAATTTTCACCTATGTGTACACTTCACATAAACATGATTTTCATATTTTCTGAAAGCTTATTCAACGCAGATTTACCTCGTACATGTACTTGTTCGTGTACATTAACGCACATAGGTGTATCATCGTGTTGAAATAAACCTATCTTCCTCCCACCGCTCGTCACAGACACACACAGCGTCCTCACAATTTCGTTACGCGTACGAGAGACGCTACCCAGAAGCACGAACAAAAGTAGTCAGTTTTTGACGGCAATTTTCACCTATGTGCACATTTCACACAAACATGATCTTTATATTTTCTGAAAGTTTGTTCCATGCAGAATTACCTCGTATAAGTACTTGTTCGCGTACACGAATGCACATAGGTGTACAATCGCGATCAAACACATCTACTTTCAACCCACCGCTCGTCACAGACACACACAGCGTCCTCACAATTTCGTTACGCGTACGAGGGACGCTTCCCAGAAGCACGAACAAAAGTAGTTAGCCTTTGACGACAATTTTCACCTATGTGCACATTTCACACAAACATGATCTTTATATTTTCTGAAAGTTTGTTCCATGCAGAATTACCTCGTATAAGTACCTGTTCGTGTACACGAATGCACATAGGTGTACAATCGCGATCAAACACATCTACTTTCCACCCACCGCTGGTCACAAACACACACAGCGTCCTCACAATTTCGTTACGCGTACGAGAGACGCTTCCCAGAAGCACGAACAAAAGTAGTCAGCCTTTGACGACAATTTTCACCTATGTGCACATTTCACACACACATGATCTTTATATTTTCTGAAAGCATGTTCCATGCAGATTTGCCTCGTACAAGTACTTGTTCGTGTACACGAATGCACATAGGTGTACAATCGCGATGAAACACATCTACTTTCTAGCCACCGCTCGTCACAGACACACAAACGGCCTCACAATTTCGTTACGCGTACGAGAGACGCTACCCAGAAGCACGAACAAAAGTAGTCAGTTTTTGACGACAATTTTCACCTATGTGCACATTTCACACAAACATGGTCTTTATATTTTCTGAAGGCTTGTTCCATGCAGATTTACCTCGTATAAGTACCTGTTTGTGTACACGAATGCACATAGGTGTACAATCGCGATCAAACACATCTACTTTCCACCCACCGCCCGTCACAGACACACAAACGGCCTCACAATTTCGTTACGCGTACGAGAGACGCTACCCAGAAGCACGAACAAAAGTAGTCAGTTTTTGACGGCAGTTTTCACCTATGTGCACATTTCACACAAACACGATCTTTATATTTTCTGAAAGCTTGTTCCATGCAGATTTACTTCGTATAAGTACTTGTTCGTGTACACGAATGCACATAGGTGTACAATCGCGATGAAACACATCTACTTTCTAGCCACCGCTCGTCACAGACACACAAACGGCCTCACAATTTCGTTACGCGTACGAGAGACGCTACCCAGAAGCACGAACAAAAGTAGTCAGTTTTTTGACGGCAATTTTCACCTATGTGCACATTTCACACAAACATGATCTTTATATTTTCTGAAAGCTTGTTCCATGCAGATTTACTTCGTATAAGTACTTGTTCGTGTACACGAGTGCACATAGGTGTACAATCGCGATCAAACACATCTACTTTCCACCCACCGCCCGTCACAGACACACAAACGGCCTCACAATTTCGTTACGCGTACGAGAGACGCTACCCAGAAGCACGAACAAAAGTAGTCAGTTTTTGACGGCAGTTTTCACCTATGTGCACATTTCACACAAACATGATCTTTATATTTTCTGAAAGCTTGTTCCATGCAGATTTACCTCGTATAAGTACTTGTTCGTGTACACGAATGCACATAGGTGTACAATCGCGATCAAACACATCTACTTTCTAGCCACCGCTCGTCACAGACACACAAACGGCCTCACAATTTCGTTACGCGTACGAGAGACGCTACCCAGAAGCACGAACAAAAGTAGTCAGTTTTTGACGGCAATTTTCACCTATGTGCACATTTCACACAAACATGATCTTTATATTTTCTGAAAGCTTGTTCCATGCAGATTTACTTCGTATAAGTACTTGTTCGTGTACACGAGTGCACATAGGTGTACAATCGCGATGAAACACATCTACTTTCCTGCTACTGGCCACAGACACACACACCGCCCTCACAACATCAACAGACGTTCGAGAGGCAAAAGTGGTCGGTTTTGACGACGATTTTTACATATGTGCCAGTGTCATAGAAACATTAACTTAACATGTTCTGAAAGCATATTCAATGCAGATTTACACCATACAAGTACTTGTTCAAGTACACGAACGCACATAGGTGTGGCATCGCGTTGAAACACATCTACTTTCCTCCCACTGCTCGTCAGACACTCAAACCTTACTCACAAGATCGTTACGACTACGAGAGACGCCTTCTGCCACGGGAGCAGACCTGGTGCACAATATGTTCACTCGCATCAAGTGGTAAGTAACTTCGGAGGACTGCATGATCTTTAATAGTTTAAGCAAAATGTATTCTTGAACACACTGTATGCAGGAATTACCACTCATTTCCTTAAGTTTTATGTCATTGTCATCAACACGTAATATTATAGAAATGCGATTTCTCCACTTTTAAACAGATGACGTGAATTAGATAAAAAAAAAGAGTTATTTAGACGGAGATTTATGTATTCATATATATTGTTTCCAGTCTAAGTAAACTTAGCCTCAGTACTTTTCCTTACGCTCCACTACTGAATCTAACAAAACCTTATGGGAGGTCGCGTCAGGTAACCTTTGGGACTGACCAATCAGAACACAGCTTTCCAAATCGCGAAAGTGGACATTCGCACACACCTTTTGAACTTTTTATCTCGAAAAGGTTCGTAACCGAACGATTCCGAATGTTATTTAGCGTATGATCGCTTCTGGGTGATTCACACGGCGCACATTACAACCATGACAACAGAGTAAACTGTCTCCGAAAACAGTGTTTTGGCAATATTCAAGGGATCTCATCTTGCAGAAATATTAGCCAATGGTAACCATGTCAACAGAAACCCCAAAGCGTATATATCGCAGGTCAAATATCTGTATTTTCTGCGGATTGTTGTTTGTGGAGAGATCTGTGCCCCTAAGTAGTAGCCGTTGTCTGATTGGTTAAATCTATATAACCGTCTCGCTATTGATTGGACGGTCATAGGTCGCTCAAAGGTTGCCTGATGCGACCTTCTGCTAGGGTTTGTTAAACTCAGTGGTGGAGTTTAAGGAATAACATTGAGACTGAGTTTACTTAGACTGACATTGTTTCAAAGCTGTATTATTAGTCAACTACAGCAATAAAATCAGTCGAGCCACCCCTGTTACACACGGAAGATGCCACTTCCCTGTGCAGATTTTGCTCACCTACAAATCAACTGAATTTTTGTCACAACTGAATAAACATGATTCTGTCTTTTACCAGCTTAACAACACCAAACAAAATAGTTAGCATTTACTTGTGCGTTTTTAAGTTTACCACGGACGATAAAAGCATCGTAAGCAGGAAACTGCACTGTGGCTGGCAGTGTCCACAAGACAGCCGTGTCAACTGTCTGCAAATATGCTGTCTCCAAACCCAATAAATGGGTATCCAGTCTCCTACCTGTATATTCAGGGCTAATGAACTGCAGTCATAAACTATGCCTGACTGCATCCTCTTCATTCCCGCTTAATCATTGCTGGAAAACAGTGTCGTGTGTGATATTGCATAATCTGTGTGAAATTTATTTGTGTTTCATTCCGTCAGGGGACAAATACAATTCGCCGTACTGAATAATTTTGAACATGCACCTGTGTCCGAGAATATACAACTATTTCCATAGTTATACTAAATACATATAAAACATTCAGTGAAAGGTTACGTAATTATGACAAATAATGCAAACCTCCCTGGTATACACATATTTCTTCATTCTGCAGATGATGGCTAAAAAGGCTGTCCAAACCAACATGCTGGACTGTAGCTAGGTCTGGTTGTCTTCCCCTGTCCATGCTGTCGTCCAGGAAGGAAAACCCTTCCTATTTCACGCATATACATAGAATATATATTTCTGTGTTGGCTTTGAATGTATTGTTTTTATCTATGAATACTATTTAAACCATCTACCAAAGTAAAAGATAGGAAAGCCGATGATAGTGTTGACAACGACGCACAGCACTTTCAAGTACTCTTCGAAGATAATCAGTACAAGAATAACTCCTTCATACCAAAACAGAACACTTTGAAAAACATTATAACATTAGGAAATAAAAATCTGTTTATAAGTCGTCGATCAGGAATGCTATGGACAATATTTTGAGTTTGTAATCATCTGGAACAACTTTACTCCTTTCTTCCTCATGAATATGTCATCTCATTATCACGTGAGAGATCGTTATCACGTGGTCAGTTCAATCGGAATGAAGTAAGAAAACGCTATTTTGCCCACCTCCATGCGACTTGAATATTTGTCACCACAAAATAAACATTTCTATGAATACATGTAATTAGCATTTAATTATATGTTTTCAAGCTATCATAAAATATACCTCGAACGACAAAGGCACCGTAAACAGGAAATTACACAATCGCCCCCCGTGTCCACCAGACAGCCGTGTAAACTGTCTGCAAACTCATTAGATGTATACACCCTGAAGTAACGTGCTGTACTGCATCACACCTGTTGCCTGTCTCCACCTGTATATTCAGTGATACCCAACTACAGTCATTAATTATGCCTGGCCGCGTTCGGCCCAGTCTTCACTCCAGTGTCACGTGTGTGATACAAAAAATTGCGTAATCCAAATGAAAGTTAATTGTGTTGCATTCGGCCAAAAAGATGAACCAAGACAAGCACAATTCGCCGCACTGATGTATTTGAAATATGTACCTGTGTTTCATAACCATAGCTGTACTACATACATCTAAAACATTCAGTGAAAGCTTCATACATTTTCGTTTTTATAACAAATAATGCAATGTTCAATGGAATGTGCGTGTTCCCTCATTCTGCCTACTCCTGGCGGAAACGGGCATTTGGCCGTTCCCAGTCCAACGCAGCATGCAGGATTATATACGGGGCTGGTTGTCTTCCACTGGCCATGCTGTCTTCCAGGAACGAAAACCTTTTCTGTTTCAAGCATATACATATAATATGTGTAAACAAGAAAGTCCCAGTTTTTACCTGAAGTAGATCTGGTAATGTGTGTTGTTAGTTTTGTTGTAGAAAAGGTATATATGCAAATACGTATGTATTCGATCTAATTGAAGTTGCCTGTATGTGTACAGGGTAAGTGAAACAACACATTCTTACCTTAATATACTGTGCACACTGAAGGGGATGGAGGAATGATGTCTTCCAGGATGAGGGATGTTAAGCAAATCGTCGACATGATGCACAATTCTTCAGAAAATGATCATTTGTAGAATTAACATGAGCTTACCTACTGCGTAATGTATCCGCCAGGTCATATGGAGTTTGATCGAAAGAGGGGGCGAAAGATATTACAACCTGCAGGGGGCGTTAAGTTTCCTTATTTAAATTTGTATTTTCGTACTTTTTTCATTTCGAAATTATGTCACAAAGTGTGATTTCTTTTTTTAAATGCCTTTATCAAATCATGTCAATTTCCGAAGGCATAAATTAGGTTCAAGTTACTTATATGCATTTTCATGATCAACAAGTCATCATTCGCAAGCTGGACCGTACAGAGGAACACCATCCTCAACTTGCAATAAGCAAACACGAGATCAGTGAGCCGCTCAACCAAAAACATTATAACAGTTACCGTCTAATTAGTTTGTTTTCTTCCCAACTTCTGTCATTTTACACAATGCACATCTATTTACGGTGGTCTTAAAAGAAACATCATTTCTCTTTCAAGAGGTTCAGAAACGTTTGCATTTGGTTCGGTTCCAATGGTGAACACTAGCTAAGACTACAAATCTGTTTGCTGTAATCGTCTTGGCAATGAAGTATTGCAGATTCATACCCGTGGAGATATTCAGAGAGATATGCATCATAGCCTAATTTTCATACATCAATAACATTTTTTCAGATCTGTTTACAAAATAGTGTGTATACCGATGAAACTGCATACTCACTTCCTTCGGATAACACCTCACATACGAGGGGTTCACGCTTCATTTGATTGGCTGAAACAGTCGCGCACGTTTACAGAGACTGTATGTTCTGTAAAACAGCATGCACGGCTAATGTGGGCATAAACTGATATGTACTCTGGAAGATACGATATCCACATGTCAACACCATGAGCTGTAATGAAATATGGAAGCAGGTATTTTAGTATAACACTAATTTTGATCAGTACGAGATGTCAGCTTTGGCTGGCACCGCGAGTCCCTTTTTTCAGTGTGCTGTGTGGAGTTACACAATGGACGTACGTCACTTCCGAAAAATATGCAAATGATTTAATAGTTTTCGCAGGATTACTTTTGACGAAATTGGCAAAGTTTTGATTCATGCAAGATGCGGTGGGGGTCGTATTAGTTTCAAAATATTCTGTAACTTTCTGCAAGATGAATACGTTGACATTTCCACCAGTAATACATTCAAATGAAATAAATCACCTTTTCATGAGCGATTAATTGATTTTTGTGTAATTGGCATATGTAAACAGCCGACCTTGGGCGTGGTATTCTGCTTTCCCGATGTTTTCACGTGCCGAAAATATCGAAAATAGAGAGGCCAAGTATGGATCAACCTAGGATGATTGTAAATATTTTGTCGGCCAAACAACTTGTATTCTGCAGGTTGTAATCTGTTCAGTGCAAATGACGAAAGCGTGGCATCCGAGATCGAAAAACCTGTTCATTCACGACTGTCAAGTACCCCACTACCCTTGGGGATTTTACGGGACGCTTTAATTACCCTGCATCGTGTTCGCACCCAATCGAGGTGGTTCCACGGTGATTGAATTAATTAGGGGGAAGCGCTTCAGTTAGTACCGCGGAGCGCACCGTCTCGCGGACAAGAGACGATAGGCCGTCTCGCGTACACGTTACGTCTCGGACTGATCAACTGCTTGATCCCTCAGGCCACAATTTCTCGAAACGAACTTAAATTTTCACTCAAATCTCAAACTCAGTTTGAGTTTGACAATTTGAAACAGCTGAATTTTTAACTCTGCTGCATTTTTTAAAATAAAAAGTCCAAACAAAGAAAGAATTCTGTCCACAAAACTCAGATTGTCTATTAAGTTTGAGTTTTATACTCATTTCCGTTCATTCTGGAAAATGATTGTTCCTGTGTTTTCTCAAATTTGAGCTAAAACATGAACTTAAGTAAAAACTCAGACTTAAGTTTGTTTCGAGAAATCGGGGCCAAGTGTACTACCACTCTTGAGCTTGATTAAAAACAAGGTCATCTGCCACTGACTTGTTGAGTCGTCTCCCATTCTCGCGGCATAACAAGGAAATAACATAAATAAGTTTAAGGAAGGGAATCCTGTCAGAAAAGGGTGAGAAAAAGTTACGATTTTTCCAAGTTGGTGAAAACTCACCAATATTTGTTACATTGCAAAATTTTGATCATTCACAGACTTGGGCCACTTCCTAATTACCGGTCAGAGACTAAATAACCATTAAGTATCACGCATCGACGATCTCGGCAGAAAATGTGTGTACCACGAGGATAGGAGATGGCCATATACAAGTACATACAGATATCCCTGATCATGCTGACCATGCCTCAATTTTCTCAGTTCTGAAAATGGAGAAAGTCACTGAGCTCCTATTTATTATATTTATGATTGTTTTCTGTAAAGTAAGTTCAGATCAGAGACCAGATGTTAGTCTAGGAGGTTATGTTTTGGACTATATCCCAATCCTTCAATTCTATTCCAAATATGACAGACAGAAATCTGAACAAAGTAGGACTAAACATGTTTGTCTCATTGAAGCAAGACAAACTACAAATAGTTTTCATTAATCATCTGGACTTGTATTTAAATGGTGGGACATGCAAGCTGATGACGGTAACAGCACCCACTCACAGATGTAAACCTGCTAAAATGGTTCATGGAGCTTATCCATGGCTACAAGTATGTCATAAGTGATAAGCCTTTGACACTAAGAGCTATGCATGAAGTGAGCCATCAGTGAAGCTGTCACTCTTATCAACAGCAGACTTGCCCCTGACAGTCACTGAACGGCAGAGTTTACCCTGGTTACAATATCACTCAGAATAAATTGAAGCTATGGTAATGTACTTAATACATACATCTCAAATAACCAAAGTGTCAAAAGTAGCACAAATGACATTTCACAATTTTCTGACTCCCGCACTTCTGTATTTGGTACATTCATATTTATCAGTCAGACAACGTGTACTTACGTAAGTTAGTCCACGAAGGAAGTCATCTGGTTTGAGGAGGAAGAGACACATGAAACGCTGACAATCATTGCACAAGTTGATGTCACAGAACATCTACTGGAGGCAGCCATCTTCTTTTCGTGGCGTTGGAACGCTTCAAAATGCACTGCGCTCACGTCAAAAACAGCACATGACCAAAATGGGAATCAACGCATTAATCAGCACTTGGATCACTTGCTCAAAACTGCTCATGCAGACTTGACATCTTAATCAAGTTTTATCTAAGACATACATATCATGATGAGAAGTCCATGGTCTCTGTAGGGCTGCACGTATTACAGGTATGCCAGTATATCGGAATACCCTTTTCAAACAATGGGTATTGGATTATTTATAGTGACAACAGGTATATATTGTGTAAAGAACACACATGGAGTTTTTGTGATTTTATTAATGATTTAAAAGAGCATACTGTAATGCAATAAATTGTATAACGAAATAGAAGAGAATCCCTAACTATGTAACTTAATTCTGAGATTGCTGTTACCAGAACCATAACATATATCAGGGAGACTAGATCTATATAGAGGGGGAGAAGAAACTCCCCGTAAAGCTCCTGAACGTATGTCTCGGGTCGTTACGTAACCAGTGTAGCCAATATGGCGGCAGCGTAGTATTTAAAATCGAGCCCGGTTTATTTTCATCAGCTGATTAAATTCGTTGAGTGTTGTGACCACTGGAATCCTACATGTAGAAGATAAGTTATCTATTTTGTCACTTCAGTTTAAGTCAAATAATTGGTATTAGTGTCAGTATTAGGACAGTAGATTTGCAGTAAAGTTTCAAGTCGGTATGTTATAGCTTACTGGCTTCCATTCTCGATTCACCGCGAAGATAGACTAAATTGTGCCGATAAAACCTTCTTTCACACATTTGTTAAACTTTTAGAAGGGAAACATGCCTTTAGATGAAATGTATTTGCAAGTAATAGTGATAGTTTTATGACTTAAAAATTATTAGGGGGTGTTTGATGGGTGTGAAAAACATGACATCTTGCCGATCTGTTCTGATCCGCCATTGAAATGCTACACGCCGTTCTTTGAGTGTTTCTACTTATTTCTTCAATAACATCTGTCACATACACCTTTAATTCTTATGAGGGGAATACACTATCAGGTGAAATGTGTTTGCAACTAATAGTGATAGTTTCAGATGCAACATATGTCATATTTGGGATTTCACTTTCTTAGTAAAGTACAAATTCTAGTACTTTTTTTCGGTTGAGTCCCATCCGGGATTCGAACCCGCACCCTCAGAGTCAGGCACCCAATCGCCAGCACACAAAGTCAGCCGCCTAGCCCGCTCAGCCACCGCGACTTCTGAGCGTAATGATAGTTTCAGAGTCTAAAAGTGAATGTTAGGGTGTATTTGAGGTGTGTGAAATATATGACATATCGCCGATCTGATCTGATCCGCCATTGATGCGTGTGATGCTTGAGGGTTATAGTTCTATAACTTCTTTCTTTCTTGTTGATCTTATTATTGGACAAAACTGGAAAGGTGTTTACAACACTTTGTGACAGTTTTACACTTTCTGTTTTTGAGGGCAGTGTGACAGTGTCAGTTATTTTTTTGTTTATGTCCATTCTATTCCCCACATGCAATAAGATATCTGAATATATTTTTGATGTATACAAAAATGTCTCAAAGTAGATTTTTTAAAACTCTGATGTTAACATGTGTCCTCGCGATACTTTTGCGTTCTTTAACATGTTTTGGGAGGGAAGTCCGCGGTGTATTATTTATTCTTTCATTTATTCACACATGTACTTCTTTTTTATTCTTTTTCTTTATTTCCTTCATTCATTTAGGAGATACACATCATGTGTTGGCCAATTTCCGGGTGTTATTGAGTATTTGAAGCACGGGAATGCATTTGGAACCGACGGCGTGCTTCAAATACTCAGTCACACCCGGAAATTGGCCAACACATTATGTTTATCGACATTGTAAACAAAAAAGTAAACCAAAGGGGGTTTACTGTCTGCACTCGTTTACATCGAGTAGGGGTACAACAGTGAAGTGTCATCAGCTGGCCGTATCAGCTGGTTCCCATGGTAGCATCTGGAGTTGCTCATTTGTGACGTCATCCTAACTTTACGTCACAATATGATTTGAATTACGTCAGCACTGTTGATGACACAAAGTTAACAAAACAATTGTTTACGTGTCAGTACGCAGTGAATAGTCTTGCAGTTTCCGGAAATCTAATACCATTTGATCATGTTTTTCAACCAGATTACAGAACACAGTAACTTTTGGTTTACAATCAGTTATAATTCTTGCTCTAATTACGTAAATTAGTACAAATGGTAAAGAAAGCAAGCGAGTGACCCATCCCTGTTGTAGAGTATCCCTGCGTATATGTCAGGGGACTTAAAATGTAGAGAATAGGATTGACGTGCACAACTAGTATCACTCACTGTCCAGACCCTTACTTCCCGATACATCGTAAAACGGGTACCTGGGCTCTTATTCTCGAAACGTTCGTAGCCCTAAGAATTTGTAACTTTGATCGTACCCAATGTGTTACGAATAGGCCTAAGAAGTTCGTAGGGCTACGAACTTTCGAGAATAGCTAGCCTGAATCGCAGAAGACACTAAGCTTCTAGCTCACTGCATATTTAGAGATCAGTATTACAAAATGCCGTATGATACCACACACCATATGTCGGCGTTATTAGGGAGTCTCTGGTGAGACCAGTACACAACCTTGCTCGAGATATGCTTCGTCAAAAGGTATAGATGTACTGTATAAAATGCGTCTAACATGAAACTGAAATTCCTTGATTCCGCTTTTTGAATATCCAAACAAATCCAACATTCTCTAATACTACTGAATACAGACGTGCATATTTAAGTACCTTCAAAACTGGTACGCAGTGAAATGGCTCTTTCCTCATGTACGTGACGTAGAATAGGTCCTCAGCAACTCATGCTTGTCGTAGGAGGCGACACACGGTCAGGTTCGGTGATTTCACTGACACATGTATGTCATCATATCCAACTGCGTCGATCGATGCTCATACTGTTGATCACTGGATTGTCCGTACTGAATAATTTACAAACTTCCGCCATATACTTGGAATACTGCTTAGCAATTTAATTGACAAAACAACAGACAGACGAGATAGGACGTTCCATAAGTTATCGTTGCTAAAATTGTATAGACCGTCACCTTAGTTCCAAGATGGCTTTGTGGATCTGGTTAGTAGTTCCATAGGTACAATGTATTGGAGTCGGCCGATTATGTTTAGCCATTGTAGATTCAGACTTTACTTATATGTATGTTCCCGATGTGTGTCTGCCCCGTTCTCTGAGGATTACAATGTTTGTTATAGGAGGTGACTGGTTGAATCGCTTGATTTCATGCCATTGATCTTAACAGGGAGACTATAAAGATTATCCCTGCTCTTAATAATACTAACTGCCAGTCAGTTTGTATGATTGGGTACAGATTTAGAAAACGATCATACCATTCACATGTTGCGAATTTTGTGCAGACATGCCAGTTTCGGGTAAACATTGTTCAGGAACATGAACATTTGTAATTGACAGTGAAACGTGTGCATGTGCTGCTGAACATTTTGGAGACAATAACCCAGCGGAAAGCTGCCCCGGTATTGTTTTAAACTCAAGCCTTTTTTTTTACTTGGGTGTCAGTCACGTCAGGATTTGTTTGTTCGTTTATTTGCTGTTTACGTCTCACTCGGTGTTTATTGTTTGAGGTCGCACTCAGCAATATTCTAGTTTTATGAAGACAAATGGCGCATGTTTCATCAGAACTACTGTGTTACGAAACCATGGCCAATGTGCCCCGAAACGTGGAGGTGAGCTACAAGTATGAGAATGAGTAGGCTGACCTTTGGTTTCACAGCTGGAACCTTCGTGAGCGACGTCAGTGACGACATGTACTTGTTATCCTACGATTTACGGACCGTCACATGACTGTAAGACGTGACTGGTGTCAAGGGCGTCGTTAACGTTTGACGTACAGAACGTTCAGTTTGGTAGTGGTTCAGTCATAGCGTTTGGTAGGACTTTGACTGATCACCTTAGACGTGTCACAGGTAAGTACTGCCGTGAAAACATCCTAGAGTAACAGGTTGTGACATCTGCGCCCCAACATGGGCGACATTGACGTGTTTTGTGTTTCATAATGGCACCGCAAGATCAGACAAGATTCATACGCTACTGAGTAACCCCTACAGGAGAACATAACCACCTTAGCATGGCCGACTCTCAGTACAGACATGTCACCACACATGGGACAAATCAGAGATGCCCTTGAACGGCGCGTCAAGGGTCTACGTCACAGTCAGCAAGCACCCACCGCTCTTAAGGAACTTTTGAAAGAGCCACTGATCCAGACTGCTTTGTTTCTCGCCTAATTACGGAACCAAGCTGCAAGCCCGTCAGCACCTGCTCCCTCGACGGTGACTGACACGTGGACTGAGCCACTATCCACCATGTCAAGATTTCTTCAACCTAAACAGTGGGAGATTAGAAAGGGTGTATGCTCATCAGATGCCCTTATTCCAAGATATCCCCATCATTGCTTGTCTCATTGTAATAAATTTATAGTATTCCAACAATGTAGGCTTTTTCAGATTTTCTAATACCTGGGTTTAACCTATTTCTGTCATTTTTACCTCGACATTTCCTCATGTTATGTAAAAGTATGATGTCTACATGCACTTAGCGAGCCATTTGTTTGTATGTCTGATAGGTTGCAAAGCTTTATACATAGATAATATTAAGGGTTGCCCAAACTTTCATAGCAAATATCATGTGTAAGCACAGCCTTTCTCATGATTGTAGCTACGCCCATGGTCGATTACCCTATGATAATAACAAGAGTCATCAGAAGATGACATGTCCCCCCGGCCCCCACATATTTGAAAGGACAAATCATCTGACAGTTACTTATTGTGTTTTTAGACCAAGTCTGAATTGTTCAAATGATGTTCATGAAAAATATATATGCCATATATCTGTAATAATAAAAAGTCACCATTTCAAGATTTGTCTCATATATCTGCCAAGATCTTTTGAAAGATATGAAATGGTTTTCGAGTTGTGCTCCCTAAACAAAGTCAGCAACGTGTTCATGGAACCGAGACAATAATACATCACAAAAACCTGTAAATAGCAAAAGGCACCACTCTGCTACCAAGTAACACTGACAGATATTAAGAAGTTTTTGAGTTCTGCTCCAGAAACAGAACACACCTCTCACTTTTGAGAGTAAGTCCGAAATGTTTCCATGGAAACCAATAAAATAATAAATCACAAAAAAATGTAAGTAGCAAAAGGCACCACTTTAGGTTCAGAATGATATATCTACCAAGTTTTGAAGAAAAATATTGAATGGTTTTTGAGTTCTGCTCCGGAAACGAAGCCCATCCCTCCATTTTGAGACTAAGTCCGAAACGTTTCCATAGAAACCGAGAAAATAATAAATCACAAAAACATGTAACTACCAAAAGGCACCACTTTGGGGTCTCCCACACATATCTACCAAGTAACACTGATAGATATTAAGAAGATTTTGAGTTCTGCTCCGGAAACAAAACACACCTCTCACTTTTAAGAGTAAGTCTGAAACATTTCCATGGAAACCGAGAAAATAATAAATCACAAAAACTTGTACATAGCAAAAGGCACTACTTCAGCTTCTGACTGATATATCTACCAAGTTTTACAGAAAAATATTGAACGGTTTTTGAGTTCTGCTCCAGAAACGAAGCCCATCCCACCATTTTGAGACTATGCCCGAAACGTTTCCATGGAAACCAAGAAAATAATAAATCACAAAAACCTGTACATAGCAAAAGGCACCACTTTAGGTTCTGATTGATATATCTACCAAGTTTTGTAGAAAAATATTGAAAGGTTTTTGAGTTCTGTTCCAGAAACGAAGACCATCCTACCATTTTGAGACTACAAAAAATATTGCAGAAAAATATTGAACGGTTTCTGAGTTATACTCCGGAAACAAAATGATTACGGACGGACGGATGGACGGAGGGACGGACAGACAAGGCGTCGACTATATCCCCCTGCATTACATGCCGGGGGGATAAAAAGCCTTCTCCCAGGAGTATTTCCGTCTTACTCTTCTCCACTCTCTTACTCACCTTTGTTACATTGTCCAGATTTCATCAGTGGTCACTGTGGTAAAAAGATGAGCTTCAAGCATGCTTCAGCTAAGTCTACCATAATGGTCCAGACTGTAGTGTCTCAGCTGAAGTGACCTTGAAGAAGACCTCTTCCACTAAGGTTCTAAAAAATATCAAACCCGTCAACACTGAGAGTATTTAGAGAGGATATTTTATTTCACTTAATCATGAATAACAGTTTAAATTTGCTTACAACAGGAAGGCGGAATGTACCAGATTCTCGTATTATCCAGTTTCTGGATAGTGCTTTTCAGCAGGGTCAACGTATTTATAAAGCCAGCCATAACGACAACTGTGATTATCTCCCTTGAATACATCATGCTGGTCAGTACACTGTCTATGTAAACCAGCAGCACACCCTCATAATATACACGTCAACAAGAGAAAACAGAATATCACAGTACCTTCAGGGTGGTCAGTCTGATTTAATATGCAGAATATCTAGTTCTGCTCAATCTAAGAAGCCGTCAGTGACCAGGTTTTGTTACAGATGTACTGGGACCAGCAAGTTCAAGGCAGCACTGTCAAACACCACCATTTGCACTTGTAGAAGACTTAATGAGGTGTCATCGTACCAGATGTCATTAACATTATCACCTGTTTCTACTCTAGAATTAGTATACAAGGTGCTGTGCACAGTGTGATCAGTTCACACCTGACACTGTGTGATTTGTTCACACCCCACACTGTGTGATGAGGTTACCCCTGACACAAAGTGTTTAGTTCACATCTAAAACGGTGTGATTTGTTCACACCTGAAACTGTGTGATGAGTTCACACCCGACGCTGCAAGATTATTTCACACCCAACACTGTGTGATCAGTTCACACCCAACACTGTGTGATGGGTTCACATCTGACACTGGATGATCAGTTCACACATGACACTGTGTGATGGGTTCACACCCGACACTGGATGATCAGTTCACATCCAACACTGTGTGATAGGTTCACACCTGACACTGTATGATGGGTTCACATCCGACACTGTGAAATTACATCACACCCAACACTGTGTGATGGGTTCACACCTGACACTGTGTGATGGGTTCACACCCGACACTGTGTGATGAGTTCACATCCGACACTGTGAAATTACATCACACCCAACACTGTGTGATGGTTCACACCTGACACTGGACGATCAGTTCACACCCAATACTGTGTGATGAATTCACAGCTGACTTTGTGTGATGAGTTCACACTTGACTTTGTGTGAAGAGTTCACACCTGACATTGTGTGACTAGTTCACACCTGACACTGGATGATGAGTTCACACCTGACACTGTGTGATGAGTTGACATCTGACACTGTGTGATGAGTTCACACCTGACACTGGGTGATCAGTTCACACCTGACACAGCGTGATTTCACACCTGACAAGGTGTGATGAGTTCACACCTGACACTGTGTCATTAGTTCACACCCGACACTGGATGATCAGTTCACACCCAACACTGGATGATGAGTTCACATCTGACACTGTGTGATTAGTTTACACCTGATGCGTCCATTGTCTTACTGAGTGAAATTAAGGAAGAAAGAATGAAATGATCATAATCAGATTAACAGTTTTTGACAATCCTTGATATGTTTGTAGTAATGTCACAAAACATCTTCACTGTGGTACACACTGTACTACAGGAACATCTGGTAAAGTCTGTTTTCAGGCTCAGTTCACAATATTCACATTCATGCTTATGTATTAAAAGTATAAACTCATTACACACGTATCTCATGATAACAAGATAATAATGGTCAAATATATATTTATTGTTGTCATCACAAATGGAAAGCTGAATCTTGTAGTTGCTCATTCTCTACAGACATTGTTGTACTGGAAAAGAATAAAAACTGTTTTGAACACATATTCTTTTTCCATGTTTACTACATATACAGATTTTAACACACTTTACCACAGACAATGCACTATCAAATAGCTTCTATTAATATTTCATTGCAGGACAGATTTGAGGAAGGAATCTCCTGTCATGATGGCAGTTGTAGCTATGACAACTTTCCGACTAAACTGTCGTACTAAATATCGGAGAGCAGCAATTTCACTGAAGGTGCATCCTCCTAGGAAATACACAAGTACAGTGTCTGATTTACTCTTGCTTCCGTTGGGTCGTGTCTTATCATGGCGGATGATGCCACCTGGTAGCAGCTTGATTATCTCCTCCATGCCAGCAAGCCCCCCACGCTCTAGAATCTGTTCAACAACTTTACACAGTAATGGTGTGTATGCTCCACTAAAGACATAAGACATGTCATTAGGACTCCGCAAGTTGATGTCGTCTGGTGACTTTGGAATCAGATTTAGCTTTTTGGCAAGTGTTCTAAACTGTGAAGGCTTGGCGATGCCTGGTAGGGACTTTGGTTTGCCTGGAGTCTGGCTGGTTGTTTGCTCCTCTAACAGACCAGTTCTCTTGAGCTGGTAGAGGTCAACCATGTGTTCATAGCCCTTACTTTGCAGGAACTGATTGGTTATGCTCTTGTAGGTGCTAGACACTAATCCCCCTTGGGTCAAGGACAGCAAGCACAGTAGTTTCAGTGGTGATGAACTGGAAACCTGCTTACATAGACTATCTTCAATGTATGTTAGATTTTCTTTGGTTTCAATTCCCTCCAGGACACTATGCTCGGCTTTAATGTATTCCTCAAAGTCCTCACTTTTCTTCTTCTTCATTATTGCTTCACAAGCACCAATGTGGTAAGTCAAAGTTCGGTGCTGTTGCTTTAAATCTTTGAGGTCATTTGAAACAAAGTTCTTCATATCACCAACTGTTTTCAAATCTTTCTTTTTGTCATAACCAGTTTGTAACTCTTTTGTTTTCGAACTCAAGTAGGTGAACACATTAGAAAAATGACGATCTCGGATAACCCTGTAGACCTCATCTTGAGAAGTTAGCAGTTGCTTCACATCTTGAGTTTTACCAGTCACCTCTTGGCCGAAATTGATAATACTGCACTCAATTTTAAATCTTTCGTCCAGAAGTGCCTCATAAGTCATTGGGGTGCAGAGAGGTGTGACATAATCAACATTCCTATCAACCAGAATCAGTTGTCCAATCTGACTTTTGCTGTCTGCTGGGTGTGGGGTCCCTGAAAGTCCTCTCATTGATTCCATAAGTTCATACACCATCTTGGATCCCTTACCAACACAAAACACATCTGGGATAATTCCAAAGAAATTTTCAAGATTAACCAAAGAAGATGCCACAGTATGTATCCAAGTGTAGTCCTCATCAATGTAGAATGAAGTGAAAAAGTCCGGTAATTCCAGTGACATCAGGTCTGTATCCAGAGGTATCAGGTCCAACGGTAATTCTTCAATAGTGACGTATCCCAAAACACCTTCACATTCCAAAATCATTTCACAAAGTTCCAATTTTCTAGGAACTAACACTATGGTGTACAGACGCTTATCTCCCCGATTCAGCTCTGCGTTAATCTGATCGGCAATTACTTTCATCATTACCATTTTAGCACGAACAATATAAATTCTTCTCTCACTTCCGTGAATGACTTTCTGAGTAGGGTCAAGTTTGAAAATCTTCTCGACACCATGCTGCTTGAGGAATGAAATACCGGCAAACCTGTCAAATGGCTTTGTTAGTTCACCGTCTATTACCAGATCCTTTTCCTCAGAAACTGTCATCAGCAAATGCCCTAACTGGTCTCGCAGGACCTGTGTTACTATTTGAAAGTCCATCTTGCCAGGCCAGAGAACTCCACACATTCTGAGGTTTCTGACCGCCCACTTCCGCCGTCCAAGCGCTGTTTGGAGCTCAATTATTTCATGCGGCACTATTCTGAAACATTACTCATCCTTTCGCGTACACCACCTCATGTTGGGGTGGACATTCATTGCGGTTTAGGTTGCTTTCAAGATTATTGCTCTTATATCGCGAAGCATATACGCGTACATGCGCAAAGTCGAACGCCGGGCAGGACAACAACAAGCATCATGTTGAATTATGCTGACGGCGGTGGAACCACTATATGTTTTTAATGACAGTATTCAATATAAACCCGGATAATAAGTGAACGCCGGGACAACTAGGTGAGTTCTATCGTTTTATCTCCGTGGTATGACTCTGAGTTTGCATAATGGTGGTGTGCCCGGTCCAAATCGCGCATACAGGATACGCAATTGGTTGTTTATGATACATTTTGAAGAGATTCCGCAAAATATTCTGTAACGTTGGTGATGCCGCTCGCTGCTTCTTGAAGATTCTCAGCAAAAATAGTTATTACTGTACCTCGCTGGTAGCTATTTTTGAGTGAGTGAGTAAGGCTTTACGCTGTTCAGCAATATCACGGCGGGGCTTTACACATTGTACATATAGTACACCCATTTACACATAGTAATTCATCAAATGTCTTTCTTAGACGGTGTTGCGGTGGCCAGTTGTAAATTTGAAGCGTACGACTTGAGCTCATTCCTTGGACTGATTCTGAGTATAAAGCGCATTCCTGGTGATCTTGCTGAAATATTGCCAAAAGCGGATTAAACGGAACTCGTAATATCTATCCGACCCCAACTCGTTTTGTATAAGGTCACATATAGGCAGACCAAGCAAGCGTGGTAAATAAATGTAAACAATTCAGAATCAAACTTCATGCAAGTTTTATCATACATACGCGCGCGTGTGTGTGCCTGTGCGTGTCTCGGCTTTCACACACAGTCCACCCTTACTGACCATCACCAAAGTTACGCGGCTGACCGGGAAACAAGCATTGCAACAATGGGATGTTGAAGCGCCCATAAAATGTGTGTCAGTTCTGGGTACACAACCATGCACATAGTACAGTAGAATTAATTAGTTCGTGAAGGACATATTGATTCATCATGACCCATCGCCGCGGAGAGCATTCAGCTGGCGCCCGATCCTCTCTACGAATCAACACCTGATTGAGATGTTGAGAGGCGGAACCCAGGTTACGTTTTAGAATCCCCAGCCAAAACCAGCAGGTATAGATATACCGAACAAAGGTAGTGAAGGACCTTTGGGTGATTATATTCTAAACCTAAACTTTCATAATTCGTGTATAAACAGACAAGAATTGATCCATACATTATTTTGCCCAGCATATGTCACTGCCTGTCATTGCGCTAAAATGTTTGACACCAACTACCTCGTATTATCACACTTTGACTAGTAGAAAAAATAAACTGTCGACAACATATTAACTGTCCACTATAAGAAAGAAAATTAATTACGTCTGCATACTAGTATGTATATACATTCCTCAGTCAGATGCGCAGCATCGTCACGACATCTGAAACAACACCCAGCGTTTGTGTTACGAATTTGACTCTAATCGCCAACGCAAGTCTATAAAGCTTGGAACAATTTCTAGCCCGGACCAACCTGCACGAGACAGTGTGGATCCATTATTTCGACAGGGGTAATGTAGTGGACGCAAGGTCCACTCATAAGACTGGAATCGTTGTCCCTATGATTATTGCCAAACTGTGTGAAAAATATCACGAATTTCAATTTAACTTACTACGAGTGTCCCATTGGTAATAATAGGCGAGCCGAAGAGATGATGAACTTTCGTTTGAGACAGCCATGGGCAATGGAGCCTCGTATCAGCTCACACGGACGACATGCACTATGACAATCACATCTTCATTCAGTTTAAGATAGTTTACCTGCAGGAGTGACCCATTTGGGTGTCTGCCCATATATAACACACAAGAGTAACACTGAGTCACTGAAACACAGTTTTGTACATCATGGTGGTGTATTTTATGCACAGAGTGAAAAACTCAGTCAAGTCATCTTTGATCAGAGGAATGTCGGTTGTACACGGCGATAAGCACTCAGTAGGTTCAGGTGGGTTCATGTTGTCAAGTTTCACGCTGAATTCAGTTGGCCCAACATTGACACAACAACGGCGTGAGCAAGGGGGTCAACGTACGTCAACCCACACCAATGACACAGTCCTGTTTCACATAGGTTTTTCACTGTAGGAACGGCTTTGATAACAAAGTTAAGTTGTCGTCGGAGTGATGCATGAAGTAATGAAGCCGTTCATGCATTATGGACTTACACCTGGCGATGTATCCGCTGGAACTTGTGAAGATCAGAGTCATCTGCCAACCGACTTTTCCAGGGTGCCACATGGTACTCCCCGACTGACCTCGTCACTATTTTCTTCCATTTCGAACTTCCTGTGAAGGACACTGATACTAGGAACTTTTCTAAGTGACAACAGAATAGGTACTTCGTGAGCACCCCGACTACATCAGGCACTTGTCCAGACGATGACGTTGTGTACGTAGCACATCAACCGGGATAATCTGGTGTCCATGGTCAAGAGACCACCCACGAAACACAACTTCCGCTCATCTATAACTGTCTCTAGAGGCAACACGCCAAGGAGTCCACGAAAACTATCAGTTCGAGTTTGTCCCTTACGCTTGTCACAATCCTATGATCGTGAGTTCCAGTCCGATAATGCCATGTTTGTGGGTTTCCCCCAAGTAGCTCCGGACCTTTCTTTCAAATCAGGGTGACATATCGAGATACCCAAAACAGCTCACCCATTTAAATACACAATATCAGTCTGCACAAACACTACGTTACAGACGCCAACGAACCAGCCAGTATCTAGAAACTAAAGCAACGACAATACTTTTCTTAGATGTTTTCACAACACATCTGTGTGGATTTTTGTCTTTAAATAGAGGTGATGGATGGGGCCCATGTCCCTTCAAACCATCCTGGCAACACGACTTTTATTACCAAACGTTTTATTCGCTTTACGGCACTGAGAGTACTGGCGCTATGACTAGTCGTTGACGCTGAACGAAGGTCTCAGCAATACGATCACTTTGAAGGACGTAGTCAAGGTCACCAAGTCCCGTACTGGGTGTAAAGCTCCCACGATGATTGATGTGGTTATCAATACACTTGCAGTGTTCTGGCCCCTTCCATATCAGTGGCTCTTCCAATTTCCTTACTTCTTTTCGGGAATAAACTTTGGAATGTCATGTTTTTTGACCGGGATAAAATTAAATTATCACACACATTGCAAACAAATCACGTCTAAATTTTCTTTTTCTTTTCTTTTTCTTTTTGAGAGGGCAAATGTTAAGGATGCAGTTCCCACAGTGGCGGAATTCTGCTTCTATAATGTCCCATGCCTCAGCGCGCATTTTGAGAGTCAGGACAAGTACATCATCCCATGTTATGCCAGTGATCTGAATAAGTACAATATCAATTTTGATAAATATGGATTTCATTTTCACAACAAATAATATATACTATACAAATATAAATCCTATACACTAAATGAATGTTATACAAGGCCCCGACCTTTTATGATAGGCAGCTAGCTATATCATGCTATTTATACTACTGTTTTAATTGAAACTTAATTGTTAAAAATACTGGCAACTGATCACAGATGACGAAACATATAAGTTTCCAAATACAGGATGTGAAATAACCCTTACATAAAAAAAACACCCACTCTTTCTTATCGTATTGCAGGTTATATGTCACCCGATCCGTAACGTTAAAAGTTCTTTAAATACTTATTGTGATGATATTTCGATCATTAAATACTTGACAGTGGTAACCCATAGTGGTGGGGTGGGTGGTGGTTGTGTGTGTGTGTGCGTGCATACATGCAGGGGTGTGCATCCCACCTTTCTGAAATTTGGTTAAATGACCACTGAAACTCAAGTGAAAATGAAGTCTGCACCCCCCGTTTTCTCAATAGTGTGCACCCCATTCTCAAAAGGCTGTATCCGCCCCTGCATTTCTTGATGACGATCTGTATGAAGCGCTTTAAAACTCCCATCAGCGAGGAAGTTCCATCGGTGTGCAGTACACCTGTACCTGTATTTTAAAAATGTATACTTGTCTTACATATTGTACAGCTTATGACAAAATAATATCTTGCGAAGGCATGGTTCTGTAAAACGTGGTGTCTGTAGATGTATTGTATGGTTTATGCGCAATGTTTTGGCAGTTTCTGTATTGGATTTTGGTACTATTTGTCTCTTTAGTTTCTGATCGGTTTGTGTATAGCTTGTGTCCAGTATTTCTGCTTTGTTTCTGTGCATCTCTTGTACAGTTTCTGATGTATAATAGGACGTTTCTGAGGACTACTTCTTGTCCCTTGACCGGTGGTTGCAGGCTTCCCCTCCTCCCATCATGGGTGTCTCGGCTTGCCCGTTCTACAGGCTCCCCCTCCTCCCTTCACAGGTGTCTTGGCTTGCCCTTTTTCCAGGCTTCCTTCTCGACTTTTCACCAGAGTGTACGTTACTTCTTTATCCTTCAACAGACGTCTCAGAGTTACTCCTCGCCTCTCGCCCGGTGCCTCGGTGTTAGGTTTTCACCCTTCACCTGGTGTTCAAGTGCTACTTCTTTTCCCTCAGCATGTGTCTGAGAGTTACTCCTTGCCTCTTCACCAAGCGTTAGGTTTAGACACCTCAGTAGGACCTGGTGTCCAAGTGCTACTTCTTGGCCGTCTCATCTAATGTTCCTTCTTGTCCATTTATCAGAGCTCGTACAATAACTGTTTCCATGCAAACTGCGTGTTTTAGGAACATTCCTTAATACACAAAGCAAGCGAGTGAATATATTCCTAACAAACATATGTTTTAAGAACATAACTGAGTTTAAGGCTACTTTCATGTTGAGTGACAAAATAAGTGAGTGATTTTAGATTAAAAGCTGCTTTGTACAAAGTGTTAGGGATGTTGAGAGTGAACCAAGTTCAGCGGTGGACACGAATACATGATTAACATCATACGGTCATTATCATATCGAGGTCCATCTGTTAACTGCGCCCATTATCTCGTACACTGGTCTATGGAAATTGGACCTTTTCCATCGCCAATGGCAACACACTGAAATATGACGACGGATTATATGTATACATGATAGAAGTGAAGTTACGGATTTGAATTGTTGGAAGTACTCAACACTACCGATAAAAAGTCTCATGTGGACAACAGTTCCCCAGTGTGATCTTCGTTTGATAGTTGTTTCAAAATCAATTTCTGCCTAATCGTAGTCCGCGTGATGTATACACAAATTTGCTGGTGCAGTTATAAATACGAATTTGCCCGGCAGTGGTAACGGTGAGACTGGACATCGGTCAATGAAACTGTGTGGCACGCTAACTATAGAACGCTAATTACGAAATGACAGTGTCGGGAGCTGATTCTTATTGGTGCCTGTGGGAGGATTGTGGTTGGCACTGTGGAGGAGTTGATGAACGCTAAGTCGGTGTAGTCAGACAGGAAGGTGGGTGTTGCTGTTTTTGTCTAAGCCTAGAGAGCTGTAACCATGTCGTATATAGAGCTGTAACAATCAACTGGATGCAACTACAGCCCACCACTGTATGGGACTGTAGCACATCACTTCTTGAATGGACAGGAAGGTATGGCAGGCAAGGCGTGTGTGTGCTTGCAAGAACCCACACCTTTTGGGGTTGGGACTAGACAGGGCTTGTCGGATCTTGTTCCCGTGAATACAGGTTGAAAACCACTCTCTTGAATCAGGTTGCTTGATGTTGTCAGAATAATCGGATTCAGAGGGGTCGCAGGTTTGCGCAGCCGCGTTTGCCCTGAAAGCTTATTAAATGACCATTGAAACTGTCCCGTTTATCAAGTGTGAGTAGTGCTGAGTGCAGCGTAAAACTTGACTCGCACATAGTAGTGAATGAGTTTAGTTTTACGACGCACTTAGCAATATTCCAGCTACATGGCGTCGGTCTGTAAATAATCACGTCTGGACCTGACAGTCCAGTGATCAACTGCATGAACATCGCTCTACACAACTGGGATACGTTGACATATGTCAATCAAGTCAGTGAGCCCCACTGCCCCATCCCTTAGTCGCCTCTTACTACAGGCATGTTTTAGTGAAGATCAGTTCTAACCTGGATCTTCAGGGGCCACTCATAATAAGTAGTAGTGAAGTTGTACAATGCCTATATCTTTCAGCTGCAGATGTTCAATGCTGCTATTGTCAGCAATATCAAGAGACCAGTTTGTCAGCTTTGATAAAGAAGTGTTTTTTTTTTCAGATTTGTTTTGAACATCTCAATTGATGTTACAATCAATATAATAGATGGTTTCTGATGTTGTAGATTTTAGTTCCATGGGCACTGAGTTCCATAGTTTAGGAGTATTGGCAGAGAATGATCTTCCTGTAAACTTTTTGTGTTTGATTGTAAGCAGGCATTAGAACACAAGTAGGATGGTACAAGCTTTTTCAGATGACCTGGTGAGTTCAGAGTGGAATAGAATGTGTTAAAATGAGGACTTTGAATTGGATCGTCTGCTTGAACTTAAGCCACTGCAGCTACTTCACTCATTCACTCACTCACTCACTCATCTTGATATGTAATATAATACCCAGTGTGTAACATCTGGTTTGGTTGATTGGTTTTACAGTATTAGGGCAACATGGGCCAGTGAAAGGCCTATTTACGCCCAACACATTGACTTCAATTAAATAACAACTGTATATAACATCTGGCTTTGATTGCAGAGTTGTCTCACATTGCCATATCAGGATCCACTGAGAATCCATGCTTTAATGTTTTATTGGTGCTGATCATCTTTGACCAACATCCAAATTTCTAATAATTCTGTGTCTGGTTGTGATTTGATGGAAACTCTCACTGACTATCCCACTCATGCTGGTAGTTTTAATCCAGAAATATATTGCCTCCAACTATTACAGGGTTATTCTAGTGAAAAACACCTTTTTTTATTGATGTCCCAGCTAGCTTACACTAAAGGCTGAATCGGCAGTGTCACATCCTCACTCCCATCCATCTGATCCCCACAGTAATGAATGTTCTTGTCAAAACTGGCTAGGAGACCAGGCTTTCTTTAGTTCGCTGCAGTGGAGGTAAAAGGGAAAGACACATATAACCCAATCAATGACTGGCCTCTGCCTCAGTAATGAATGCCAGTAGTTGATCACACACACCTTCAGGTTGGATCCACACAACTGCCCTGTATAACGTGATACAGCTAGGGATGGGGGAACACTGGGCTCCCTAGACAGTGCTTCCCCTAGCCACAAAAGCCTGCATGAGTTGATTTTTACCCATCCTTTGTTCTATTGTTAGGGTCATTTTCTGTGCAGAGTTCAATCCCTTAGTCATGCCAGGATCTGATCAGTTTGCTATTTCATCCTCCTTGTCAGTAAGCGAGGCAGGTTCCTTCAAACATTACTTTGTGTCAGGGTATGAAACTATCAAAACGTTTCAGCCACACCACAGGGATGGTTAGATGTGAACCTTGACAGCCGCGACAAAAACTTACCTGGCTGCAAATAATACAGGTTTGACAAGCAACATAGTTTATTATCAATTCGGAATTCATTATTTATTCTTACGAGTGGATTAATAATGATTTATTATACTGAAATAATGATCAGTATCTTTATATGTATGTCTTAAATTTTAACCCAACTATCTGGCAGGTGAATTAGAGAATGTGGCTGTCCATGTTGAAAATGCCTTATCCTGGGTGTTCGTGCAGGCAGGTATTTTGAACACTGCTTTGTATACACACAAGATACAAGTGGTACAAGTTACTGTGTGTCTGGACAGATGGTTTTCTAATTGTAATAAACTGAGGAGAACTTTGATACTGTTCAAAGTTTTTTCACCAAACTTAACACATAGACAGGTCTATAGGTGAACTGATGTACTTTTATTTTTCGCGATTTTAGGAGCTTTTACAGAAACAACTTTCATGCTTGTCTTTCTGACAATTATTCATTATTGCCTGGGACATTGTCCGCTTGTTTGTTTGTGCAGCATCTTCGGATTATAGCAGTACAACATCTGGTGAAGACCATGTCAGTTGGAGGTCAGAAGTCTTTTGATGGCAATTCTCTGCCAGAGGGAGCAAATCTCATCAAGTTCACACTACATATTCAATTTTAAATCAAATGATTAGTTATATACCTCTGATTTTCCAACACAGTATGTTTATCTCCTGATTACTGCATCTGCTCAAATGTGTTGAAAAGACGTTTTCTGTCAAAAGTCACTTAACATGGCTTGAATGTTGCAGAGTGCAGTTTTTCGCAGAAAACAAACACTACATGAAGTCAGTGGAAAGACTGTGTCTGCCAGAGGTCACATGTCTTATGAAGACTATTTCTGCACGAGCTCTGTGTGTCCTGAAAACAAATCTCTGTCATGGTTCACATGTTTTGGAAAGAAAATCTGTGTCTGAGTTCATCTCTCATAAAAACAATTTCTGCAAAAGTTTGTGAATGTCATCAAAACACATCCCTGCCATCACTGATGTTTCCATGAAGATAATCTTTGCCAGTGGTTATGTCTTCAGTAGAGAATTTTTGCAGGTGGTCTTCTACGTCTGAAAATCGTGAAGGTCGGGGGTAGAATGAGCCTTCAGCAACCCATGCTTGCCATAAAAGGTGAATATGTTTGTTGTAAGAGGTGACTAACAGGATCGGGTGGTCAGGCTTGCTGACTTGGTTGACACATGTCATTGGCTCCCAGTTGCACAGATCAATGCTCGTCGTGTTCATCAGTGGATTGTCTGGTCCAGACTTGATTATTACAGATCGCCGCCATATAGCTGGAATATTGCTGAATGCAGCATAAAACCAAACTGACTCACTTACTCTATGCCTGAAAGCACATCTCGGTCAGTGCTCAGATGTTTTGTAAAGAAGATCTCTGCCAGAAGTTTAAGCTGGTATAGAATTTCTGCAAGAGGTGACAAGTCGGTGAAACATGTGTAAGACTTGGTGAACTGCTGTGGTTGCATAACAATTGCATCTCAAGGGCAAGTGTACCTATTGCGCGAAGTCATCCAGTCAATGATGACACAAAACAAAACGACAGTAATAATGTGCATTAAAACAGAAGTCTTAGTTAGGGTTTCCAAGTTCCGACTTCACAGTCCAGATGAAACCTAAAACACAACTGAAAGGTTAAAATGGCTTATTGTCACCTAGACAGTGCAGGTGGTTATCCAGAATGTACACCTAATCCTAGTAAATAAATTGATAAGATGTAATAAATGGATATTACATGATTTATATTACTACAATTTGCAGGTGTATTGTTGGCCATATAATAATATAATACATTCTATTATTGTTGGATAAACAGTGACTTCACTTTCTCGTCAAGTGGGGAAACATCCTAAACTATGATTGATATAACAACATACTACATATCTAGCAAGAAATAACTGTGATTGCTATTTCACAGAATCAATTGGTATGGTTGCATGGTCAGTGCTAAGCCTGTTGGCAACATTTGATTGCGTAACACCAGATACGAAAAGAATGAGAAAATAAACTTAGAAAATGAACAAAGTATGGAGATGACAAATGCTGAATGATTATGCTATTAGGCATCATTAGTACTTACAAATACACTGGAAAAAGTGACACGAGACCATAGTAGGCTTTTAACTGTTATGACAAGCTTGAAACAGTCGAAGGGACCCTGGTTTGTTTACATCCAGTGCAGCCATATTGTAATGCAGCTGGAAGGAAGCTGAAGAGTGCCGAGAAGATCCGAACACTGCCAGAGTTGTGTGCTGCTCAGCGAAGAGCTCCGCACTGGTCAGTGAGCATGATAATAATCACCACTAATTGCCTTGTGATGACTCAATGATATTTTAACTGAGTACAATGGAAAATGGAACAATGATACAGCTACTTTAATGTAGCATAAAATGGCATAAGAGTTATTTTGTTAACAGCAACAAGTATTAAAAAAAATGGAATTTTTAATTTAGCAAATGAGCTAGAGACAATGTTGACAAGCAGATCAAATAAGCAAGTTACAATTCTAAACACACAAAAAGTACTTTGCTAAAATTAATTTCTTGAGGGAAGTATGTTACAATGAGTACTTGTCATTTGTACTGTCCATCAAGTTCACATTTGGACAGTCATAGATGAGTGACATTTTGCCAGTTTGGCACAGCAAGAACAATTGATGACAGTGACCCAAACACTTGTTTTGAATTTGGATTTATCAAAATTTTAAAAAATGTATTAACTTGAAAACTGCACACAATTACTTATGCTGGAGGGGTCGTCGGCACAGGTATTACAGAAATGAACCCCAGGTACCTTTCTGTCTACAGAAGTGTACCCTAGACAAAGTAAATGTACAGAATCATACCCCAGGATGATTCCATCCTGCATCCCAGTCAGCGCTGAACCACTTTCTCGAACCCATACTTTTATTCCTGCATGTCAAACCTGGGACAAACTTGACATGGCAGTGTGTGTTGATCAGGAACAACAATATTCCTTCCTTGGTGAATAAGGTGAATTCACAAGGTGAATAAAACAATTGTTGATGCCCAGAAAGAGCTCAAAGTCAGGCGACCTAGAACAGCACCACAAACCGATTTCAGTTTTGGCTTGAGTAAAGTGGACTCGTCTGCTGTTTAAGGTACATTCTGTACATTTACTCTGGCTGGGGTACACTTCTGTATACAGAAAGGTACCTTTGGTTCATTTCTGTAGTACCTGTGCCGAAAACGACCCCTTCAGCTTTACATATCCTGCTAACAACAAACCTATACATAGGAACCTAATACAGAAGACCCTAGTAGCAATTTGGAGTTCTTGCTTAAAACACAATCCAGAGGTTAAGATGCCTTCTTTTCACCAAGACAGTGCAGGCAGAAAGAATAAGATTTCGAACTTGGGAGTCGGTCCCACGGTCCCTCTTTTGCCCCTGTCATGTGACAACATAACCCCTGGGGATTGGCTGAAAGCCCCCAAATCACCCAAATACAACTGGTAAAGAGTGGGGTATTGGGTTACCTGTGCAAGGGCCTGAGACAAAATATCCAGCCTTTACACATGGAACCCGATTGTACACTTTGTGCTGAATTATAAAGGTGACCCCGTTTATTGAGTCAATGTTTTGTGTCTTGTCCAGTAGTGATGCAGTTCTAATAAAAGCACCCAAGACTTCAACTCACCGTGTTTTATTGATTCTGTTTAAAAGCATTGGTGAACTGCCTGATCCCTCGCAGTGACTCTGTGCTTACCAAGTTGCTTTCAGTACTTGACAGGCTGGTTACTGTACTTAACGAGCTGGTTACAGCTCCCACAAATAGAAGACTGCAACTAACCATGACGTTAATGTTTGAGGTCTTTCTGCTGTAACTGACCTCAGGTTGGTAGAACCACGCCAAGGCAAAATAAAATCACAGTTAATGGACGTCTCTGGTATTTGTAGAGAGAGACTGAGTGAAAAAGAAAGAAATTGAATTAACCATCTGGTTCTAATCACATGAAACCTGCCTGAGGAACTTTATTGACTTCTCATCAATTTCATAAAAACTTTCTTCTTTTGGTTTTGTTTTAATGGATTTTGTTTTTGAAACTCTTGTGGCAAACCTGAACACTAATTCAAAAGCCATGTTAATTGAACTCAGATAGTTTTTAGATGGCTGAACATAAAGATTAGTGTTGTTTGGATGACAGGATCATAAATTTGTAGAAAGCAATTTTTACAAGACTTATTCACTTTTGACATATTTCCACGACCTCTCTATTTTACATTTCGAGAGTAAGTAAGTCATTGTAGTGTCAGTGTTTTGTGGTATGAAAGCATCTGGTCTTACATCGGTTGAATGGTATCCATGTTATTAAGATCAGATCGATGATATTTGAACTCAGATCTGTATCACTTGAATGGTATCGGTAGTAGTTAAGCGCAGATCCATGGTATTTGAACTCAGATCTGTATCACTTGAATGGTATCGGTAGTAGTTAAGCTCAGATCCATGGTATTTGAACTCAGATCTGTGGTAGAAGCACTGTGATGCATGTTAGGGAAACTCAGAGAAGTAAAGTCCAGATTCCAGGACATGGAAATTGCAGTAACATCAAGAAACATTGCTACAAATTAATGGCCCTTAAGTAATGTGACGTAATGAGACCTCACTGGAAATTACACTGGAAGAAGATAAGTTCACTTATGTTTTGTAATTGTATGTGATTTAGATCCCAGGTCACTAAACACATGACATTTTTTCCTCACTAACATCTCATAGACTAACAACACAGACACATGAAAATAATGCAAGACAATATTTTCCTTTTGTGTCCTGACATTAGGTATATGCACCACCGAAATACAACAGTTATCAGTGATGTTTTTGTCTTAAGCAGATCTGACAGAACCTATTCGTGGCAAACACTTAACCATCATGGACTTTCAAGTTGTCAGAAAATTTGAAGAAGAACTCTGAATGCAAGAGTGTTCAAACATTTTCTGCTTTGATGAACTACAAATGTATAATGAAGGCGAGAGTCTTGTCCCTGAATACCATGTCCAGTAAACTGAAGTGATAACAAACTTTATACAGCCAGTATTTACTTTGTTATATCCCATCAACTAACCCTAGTTTGTTACATGAATGTCGGCTAAAATACAAGGCAATTTCCAGTATCAAATAGTTCATTATATCCAGTCTTCACAATCTCTGACTGTGAAACAAGATGCTATGAAGATAGTTATCATTACTGTGTAGACAGTTCAGAAAAATGCAGGTTTTCAAGGCCCCTGTTTTTCAGATTGTGGCCACATACTCTGATTACACTGTAAAGTCTTATGGGGTCTTATGGGTGTCAGTGATGACATCTTGATAAGAATTTATTTTTTTCAGTGGTACGACTGATAAAATAGAGGAAAATACAACTTATGATATAAAATTTAAGATAAATATATAAAGAATATAGTCCTTCACACACAATTTAATTTATGTAATATTCCTGTACAATAGTAGTAGATGTGGAAATAGAAAACAGTAGCATCTAGAGTATATAGTGAATCCACTCTTATGTAAAGATGTTTAATGTGAAAATGTTCAAATACTGCAGGTGTTTTTGCAATTAATGTTTAAATATCTGAAGGTAGTATTTTTTCAAAATGTTCATATATAAGTATGACTTCTTGATTCATTGTAACGGATTTGACTTGGCGTCAAACCTGGGTATCATATTGGGTATTTACGGTATTTCCAGAAAGTGTAGTACAATGCCACAACCTTCGATGTTTTCATCAGTGTCCTGTTTGTCCCTGTTTGTACTAACTTTCATATCCTTCAGGGGTAATCTGAGTCCTGCAACAGAAATAATGCTGCCTGTGATTTGAAAGATCATTAGGAAGATCGACTGACCATTACTGGAAATTTCCATGGCAATATTTGAAGAATTCAACACCAGCATGCTGAATGTGGATATTAAGGTGAAAACATCTACGTGGGCAGGGAATTGTATTTCTGGATGAGTGGTTGTCATGGAAACTAATCAGTGCAGTGACATTCATAGTATCCTAACTGTTTGATTTTAAGCAAGAAATTGTCAAGAGAAAAAGGTACCTGTTTGAAGACTGTAGGGGTCTTGGGAAAATTGATTACCTGTCAAGGGAAGTAAACCTCCCATATGACAATTCGATTTATGTGGCTTAAAGAAAACCACATGTTGGCCATTAAAGCATTCATTGATTTCGAAAGGTCACTATACTAAGTCAAATGTACTTCAGATGCTGATGGCACACTGCACTGGGACCAGATAGGTTCACCTCATGGGCAAATGATGATGCTTCTTCTGAGCCATTATGGGTGTAAGAGCAGAAAAGAAATATTTGATAGTTTCACATGGTTTTTGAAAGTGGAGTACTGTTTATAGACCCAGTCCATGATTCACTCTGAGAATATTGGATGTTAACATACATTGTATTCATTATGTACAAAGTTAGATATATATATTTGCCAGTATATCTAAAATTGAATTGCTTCATGATTTATGATATAATGATTACAAAGTGAGATTCTCAGCCATGGACCTTTGAATCATGAAGGGATTTAATTCTCACCAAATGGTCACATCAGCTGGCTCACCCATGACTCTACATATGATCCTTGCATGTTAGATTAGTGACTGCTAGAACAGGGATGGATTGTATAGGACAAACTACTGATACTTTCAGTGGGAAACATGAAAGTTATGGGTGATGTAAGGTGGGATAAGGGAGTTATAGCATGCAACATGTAAGGTGAGATATGGGAGTTATAGCCTTTTGTATGCTGTAACTCCAGTATCCCGCCTTACAAGTTGTATAGAGTCTTTGAAGGGCATTTAGAAGTGATACACATAAAGACAAGAGGTTTTATGGATGACAACTTCTTCATCATTTACCTGAAGAACATACTTCAAAACATTGTGACTCTTCACAGTTGTCATCCATAAAAACTTTTGTCTTTATGTGTATCACTTCTAAATGCCCTTCAAAGACTCCATACAGCATGTAAGGTTGGATGTTGGAGTTATAGCACATAAAATGTTTGGTGGGGTATTGGAGTTATAGCATACAAAATGTATGGTGGGGTATTGGAGTTATAGCATGCAACTTGTAAGGTGGGATATTGGAGTTAAAGCATTAAAAATGTATATTGTAATATTGAAAGTTTATGGTGTGACAAAGAATTGAAGTTGTAGCAAACAAAATTTACTGGGTGATATTAAAGTTATATTTTATACAAAGAAGGCTAGTGCAGTATGACTTCATTGTATGTCAGAAGGCTTCTAAGTACAATAAGATTTCAGCATGGTAATTGAAAGGGCTTGTACGTTATCATTTCAGCATAGTCTCTCACAGAGCTAGTACAATTATACTTCAGCATTGTATCCTGGAAGGTTGGTACCATAAAACATTCATGTCAACACTACTACAAGCAGTACAAGTGAAGTAATCTGTAACGCAAGTGTAGCGGCCACAAAATTTCCGAGTCCCATGCTGGGATTCGAACGACGGACCTTCTGATCCGAAATCGGACGCCTTCTCCACATGACCAAAGAGGTTAACCCCATCAGCAAGCTGACAAGGTAAGGATGTCATCTTTGGGATGACTCCACGCCCTGCTACACAAGGTTAAATGCAAGTTCTCCTGTCTATCCATAGGTAGCACTATCACATAGCATGTAGATTATTATGGTATAAAGTGACAGGACTGAAGAATGGTATTCGTTGTATTCTGCTTTTGATCCATCAGCGTAATGATATTTTGTGTCAGGATTAGTGGACCAGGATGTAGCATGTTCCGAGAGTGTGCTTACATCCGAGATACTTTCCTAGCTCAAGTCACATTGATGATATGTCTGTGTGTACATGACACTCTTTTGCCTTGAGAGATAAAGAAGTCCCAGTTGTGATGAATTACAGAGATCAGCTTGATACATGCTCCTAATTGTTATGTTTTACCATCTCTCACAGGGCTGAAGTGATCATGGAGATGCACAATTGAGGATTCTAGTACGCACAGTATCAGCCCTTGCTTTCTGCCAAAATTCATTGATTTTCCCAAGCCCGTGACTGAAATAATATCGCTGTTTGGCTCGTCCTCCTGTGGGAGCACCATGTTGCGAACAAGGCTGACGCCAGTTCCACAAGTGATATTTGAAATTCTGGATAATTTGTTAAATACTGTTACCTGCAGTCCACTGTTCAACATGGCGGAGAGGACAGCTTGGACATTGCTGCGTAGGTGGTGACCAGACAGACTTTTTGTAATTGGTCATTTGAGTCGTAAGTATGCTCTTGTTGATTAACTGTTATCTCTTACAGATGAGAACTGTGCTTAATACCATCTACATAATATAATAATGCCGTGCATAAACATCTGTGCAGTGTGTGTACAACTTGTCCATCACATGTCTTCTTAGTCGGTTGTGACAGAGACTGTAATGTCATTCACAACTTGGAATCCTGCTGGTCTTTTTCGAGACATTCCTACATTTCATTAACTGATATAAAGTGATTACTCATTACTTGGATTACATGTTGACAGTCACCAGTATGTCAGAACCAGACCTTAGTTCTCAACAGTGCTAGTGATAAGAGAAATAATTCTGACAGACAGACGTTTCAACAGTCTCTCCCTGCTAGTCACTGTATTATGTATCACTGAAAAATATTACCCATGTTATCCTTGAGTAATAGTGCTTTTGGGGAAACTGTGAAGTTTCAAATGCATAGTTTGATCCCTTGTGAGTTGATTACAGACTGGGGTCAGCTTTTGGCGATGTCAGCTTAATGGCTGCATATATCTCTTCTCCAATGTTTCTGTATCAGCTAAAATGTCTGTTCCAGAATGCATCTGAAATCACCCACAATTGATTTTTGTGAATTGCTGAAATGGTCATTTGAACCTTCCCTGCGGCCTATTAAGAAAAGTGATCTGTCATAGCGAGTTGAGCGATTCCCTTGACAGAGACTCTGATGCAGGCTCACTGTGATGGCCATGGCAAGATGTTGAGAAGAGGACAGTTATCAGTCTCTTGCTAAAATTGATCGATTCTGTCATATATGTCCACGTGAAAGGAATAAGGAAGATTTTGAAATAGTGTTGGGCAAGCATTTTAGTGGGAGAATCTTTCAATCCTTTTGTATTGAGCAAGAGCAAGGATCAGCATGGTGATTGTGAGCATGTTATGTTAGACTGTCACGTTTCCTTTGTTTAAGAGATGAGTGTTACATTATGCCCATATTTGCCAACTTGAAGCAAAAATATGTTAGCTTTCGAGAGGCGCAGGTTAGAAACTGCATTAAAATGGTGAACATCTGTAAATATTCTTGTTTGCTGATAAATTGGTGGTTCAGTATTATTCAACAGTAAAGCCAAAAGTTCATCTCTCTTCCAACCCCCCAGCCACATTATTTCCTTATCTGTCAATCTTTCTGCAGTGTTACAGCAAGTCTGTAATTCCTCATCTTCTCAAACTTCAGTTGCTCACTAGGGTTCCCTTTAAACAAAATAATTTGTTTCTATCAAAATTGTATATATTCAGAAACTAAGGATTATCCTAAACAGGGTTGACATACTCTGGTGTCTTGGTTGTCAGGACTGTTAACAACCAATGATTGGTTGTGATTTCCTTATAATCAGCAGGGCAATAAACACCCAGTTTGTTGGATTATCAGTGGATGATATGCACTGATATGATGTACTGACTGTTATATCTGTTTATAGCTATAATTGATGGAATTATCATTAAGATGTCATTCATTCATCATATCATTGTTCTATGACGTGTCTATATTTGTAGAAAGTGTGTCCGTGACCTCCGTCGCTTGTTGTTAGCAGTAAATGCTTCTAAACTGCTGCCATTTTTTTTACTCTTATTTTATTAAAAATTCATTTTAACTATAATAAGGGTAACGCTTTTTTCAGAGCATTATCATTTGCAGGAGCCCTCGGTCTTTTCAACTGCCCTCCTTCGTCGGGCAGTGAATGAAAGACCTTGGGCTTCTGCAAATGATAATGCCCTGACAAATAGAGTTACCCTTATAATAGTCAGTAAGGTGATATATACCGGTGTTGATATACTGACAGTGATATTTGTGCAGTCAGTGAGATACCTCTTTCTGCTGTGATATATTGACTGTGATAGCTGTATTGTCAGTGAGATACCTCTCTCTGTGCTGGTTCAGATTAGAGCCTTTCCAAGGGGCCTCCTTTATGATGAATAATTCCATCAAAGTCTTAAACAACTGGAATCTATAGAGAAAATGAGCCACAGAAATGAAATTGCAAAAAAGGACATAGAACCTTTCCTGGAGGCTCATGAATTATTGAGGACATTTAATTGAAAGAACAGGTCTGAGGCATGGAGCCATAGTGACAGATCAGAGAGGGAATTCCAAGTCAAGATTGGTAATCACACTATATTAATATTTAATCACTTCTTTTCACTTTTGGCCATTCTGTAATTGTCACGCTGTCACATCTAATTAACAATAGATGGACATGGTTTGGCCACCTGAAGAAGTTACCACGACCAGGGTGTATATATCAACAAGTGCAACAGAAAGAAAGGATTTGGCTGTTTGTATTAGCAACATCATGTAGAACAAAAAAGGAAAATTTCCATCTTCTCGATATAAAAGAAATTTTTTCGTCCTGAAATGCTTCGTTCTGTATTCAGATTTGCTTGTCTGTATTCTTAGTCATGTCTACCTGAAACAGTTAGAATGTGTTACCTCCCAGTTGCCCTTCACTTTGTTGAGAGTGTTGTGAGCATGTAGGTCTTGTAATGGTAGAGGAAGAAAAGCTGCATCAGCAAAGCAGATCTGGAACAGAGCTCCTTATCAGGCTAACGTGTCATCTTACCATTATGGAATTGGTCTGGGCTTACACTCTTGACCTCTGGTTTACATGTTCTTGGCCAGCTACCGTATGTTTGACCCTGTGATACAACTTCAGTGATGTAAATTGGAGAAATGGAATCACTTACATGTTGCTTACATATGAGAATTGTGGCTCACCAGTCTCGAGTCATTGACAGTGTACTGTGCGATCCATTTATAGTTGCTCTGTTATCAGCTTAAAGATAGCACCAAGTGCTCCTTTCCTGGCATCGTTTATCCCCCTACATGAAGTATTCCATTGATATGTAATGAAGTCATGTGTTACTGAAGGTCTTTTTGCCATTTTTGTATACTGCTGGGTTTATTGCTGTTTCTAGACCCCAGCAACACTGTTGCTTTGTTGCTGACTCTGGACTTCACCAACACTGTTGCTTTGTTGCTGACTCTGGACTTCACCAACACTGTTGCCTTATTGCTGACACTGGACTTCACCAACACTGTTGCCTTATTGCTGACTCAAGACTTCACCAACACTGTTGTTGTACTGCTTATTCAGGATTTCACCAACACTGTTGCCTTATTGCTGACTCTGGACTTCACCAACACTGTTGCCTTATTGCTGACTCAAGACTTCACCAGCACTGTTGCCTTATTGCTGACTCAAGACTTCACCAACACTGTTGTTGTACTGCTTATTCAGGATTTCACCAACACTGTTGCCTTATTGCTGACTCAAGACTTCACCAACACTGTTGCCTTATTGCTGACTCAAGACTTCATCAACACTGTTGTTGTACTGCTTATTCAGGATTTCACCAACACTGTTGCCTTATTGCTGACTCAAGACTTCACCAGCACTGTTGCCTTATTGCTGACTCTGGACTTCACCAACACTGTTTTGGTTCTGTTGACTCAAGACTTCACCAACACTGTTGTTGTTCTGTTGACTCAAGACTTCACCAACACTGTTTTGGTTCTGTTGACTCAAGACTTCACCAATACTGTTGTGGTTCTGTTGACTCTGGACTTCACCAACACTGTTGCCTTATTGCTGACTTTGGACTTCACCAACAATGTTGTTGTTCTGTTGGCTCTGGACTTCACCAACACTGTTGCCTTATTGCTGACTTTGGACTTCACCAACAATGTTGTGGTTCTGTTGACTCTGGACTTCACCAACACTGTTGCCTTATTGCTGACTTTGGACTTCACCAACAATGTTGTGGTTCTGTTGACTCTGGACTTCACCAACACTGTTGCCTTATTGCTGACTTTGGACTTCACCAACAATGTTTTGGTTCTGTTGACTCAAGACTTCACCAACACTGTTGTGGTTCTGTTGGCTCTGGACTTCACCAACACTGTTGTGGTTCTGTTGGCTCTGGACTTCACCAACAATGTTGTGGTTCTGTTGGCTCTGGACTTCACCAACACTGTTGTTGTTCTGTTGACTCTGGACTTCACCAACACTGTTGTGGTTCTGTTGGCTCTGGACTTCACCAACACTGTTGTTGTTCTGTTGACTCTGGACTTCACCAACACTGTTGTTGTTCTGTTGACTCTGGACTTCACCAACTCTGTTGCCTTATTGCTGACTCTGGACTTCACCAACACTGTTGTTGTTCTGTTGACTCTGGACTTCACCAACACTGTTGTTGTTCTGTTGACTCTGGACTTCACCAACACTGTTGTTGTTCTGTTGACTCTGGACTTCACCAACACTGTTGTTGTTCTGTTGACTCTGGACTTCACCAACACTGTTGTGGTTCTGTTGGCTCTGGACTTCACCAACACTGTTGTTGTTCTGTTGACTCTGGACTTCACCAACACTGTTGTTGTTCTGTTGACTCCGGACTTCACCAACACTGTTGTTGTTCTGTTGACTCTGGACTTCACCAACACTGTTGTGGTTCTGTTGGCTCTGGACTTCACCAACACTGTTGTTGTTCTGTTGGCTCTGGACTTCACCAACACTGTTGGTGTTCTGTTGGCTCTGGACTTCACCAACACTGTTGGTGTTCTGCTGACTGGTCCATGCTCTATCCAACACAGTTTTAATTACTGTACACAAGGGTTTTGTATCTCTTCAGCTTCCAGTGATAGTATAACAAGTCATCTTTTTCTTTTAATTCAGGGAGACATGGAGATGTATGAGAAATGTTTGGGTGAAATTTTATGCTAACTTACTGCAGTCTGTTAATTGGTATAGTATATTATAGACGGTATATATGTGTGAAGTATTTTTACTCTGTGGACATCATTTTTGCAGCAATAATTATGTCCTTCATCATGTTACAGAATATGGTGGGGAATGTCATGGTTTAATCATAATTGGAGTCAACCATTAAAATACAAAATGATTCCCATCTTGGTGTGGCTTGCTCTAATAACTGTCTTTAAGAAGCATTGCATTTCATTAGCAGGGAAATGACTGTGACCACTATTGGCCATACTTGATGACTCAGGTCATTAAGGGCTGTTTTTAAGATCTAATGAGACTGGAAATATGAAGGGTGGGTCGGACATAACCCTCATGTTATTATTGGAAGCTTTAATGGCTTACTTCTTTCTTCTGTGTAATCCTTTTGAAAATGGCTTTTGGAGATCATGACTCCGTTGTGTTGCTTGGAATAAGACTAAGAACTGTGAAAGCAGTTTCTAGGGAAATACATTTATAATGAACCCTGGAACTAGATTTCTGGAAGATGTAACTTCACGACAAGGTCAGAAGTGGTTGTGAGGAAAACTGTGTGTAGATGCTGGTTTCTTGTATTTGAAATATCGCTTTACTTATCGGTTTATAGTCTGGTGTCAACTGTATGGGCTCTTTATTGACTGATCTCTCCCTGGTGAAGACAGCGTTCCATGATATTGATGGCATTCCGCTCTTTTGCATTCTTTTATTTGTAAGAATTGAATCAGTGATGCAGAAAATTTGGTGTAGTGATTCGATCTAGTGTTATTGACTTAATGTTTATGGTCCTCATGAGATTTCTTGTAAGTTGTCAGGCTGCTTGTAATGCCCATTGTGAAACTGATTATGATAACCATTGTCACGCTGGTTGTAATACTTATTGTTATGCTGATTGCATATACCCATTGTTGTGCTAATTATATACCCATTGTTGTGCTAATTATATACCTCTTTTTATGCTGCTTTTATATACCCATTGTTGTGCTAATTATATACCCCTTTTTATGCTGCTTTTATATACCCATTGTTGTGCTAATTATATACCCCTTTTTATGCTGCTTTTATATACCCATTGTTGTGCTAATTATATACCCCTTTTTATGCTGCTTTTATATACCCATTGTTGTGCTAATTATATACCCCTTTTTATGCTGCTTTTATATACCCATTGTTGTGCTAATTATATACCTCTTTTTATGCTGCTTTTATATACCCATTGTTGTGCTAATTATATACCTCTTTTTATGCTGCTTTTATATACCCATTGTTGTGCTAATTATATACCTCTTTTTATGCTGCTTTTATATACCCATTGTTGTGCTAATTATATACCTCTTTTTATGCTGCTTTTATATACCCATTGTTGTGCTAATTATATACCTCTTTTTATGCTGCTTTTATATACCCATTGTTGTGCTAATTATATACCTCTTTTTATGCTGCTTTTATATACCCATTGTTGTGCTAATTATATACCTCTTTTTATGCTGCTTTTATATACCTATTGTTGTGCTAATTATATACCTCTTTTTATGCTGCTTTTATATACCCATTGTTGTGCTAATTATATACCTCTTTTTATGCTGCTTTTATATACCCATTGTTGTGCTAATTATATACCTCTTTTTATGCTGCTTTTATATACCCATTGTTGTGCTAGTTATATACCTATTGTTGTGCTAATTATATACCTATTGTTGTGCTGATTGTAGTACCTCATGTGATACTGTTTGTCATGTTGAGTGTAATACTCGATGATATGGCTCCAGTGACATGGTGCGTGCATGCGTGTGAGCGAGTGAGTGAGATGGACAGAGAGAGAGAGAGAGGTGGGGGAGGTTTTCAGTGGAGACATCTGGGCTCAGTGTCTCTGTGTCTCTCTTGCTGGTTGGTGGTCCGAACCACTGCTTGTACTTGTATGTTTAACCCTTGGATACCATGTTGCTGTTTAACATGGACACATCACACACTGCATTAGTACACCAGCTCCAACATGCCCACATCTTCTTGTCTCATTCCTGCATACTGAGGGACATGTACCATCTTTAGTTGTTGGTTTGACTGGGCCAGGGATCAAACCATAGACCCTCAGCTCTGTGGGGTCGACTCTCAATCCAGTAAACCAATGGTTAATTGAGTAGGTTAATCAGTAACTATGACGACTGATTTAAGTATTTATGTATTTTACATCATCGACTTTAAGGTCAGTGCACAAGGTCTTTTGTGCTCTCTATTGATTAAACTGAATTATTGATCAGTGAAAGTGTATGTAAATAATTGCTTTTGATCCTTTTCATTTACTGGGATATTCGAAGAGGCAAATCTGATGGGAAAAAACCTGCATTTGATGTTAAGAAGAAAGTTAATCACTTAGTACAACAGTTCTTTAGGAGCTGATATTCATGGGTCAGATTCAGGAGAAATTACTCTGTGAAATATGACAGTGATGACGTCACTAGTAACAGGATGACTCCCTGGTTTTTGTCTAAACAATTTGATTTATTGGTAACCTGTGGTGAACTGGCTCATGTATTTTCATCGTTCATGTAAAAAGTGATTTTAATGTCTTTAGCAGCAGTGACCTTGGAGTCCCTGTACAGTGTCAATAGAAACAGTGTCAGTTGAGCACACAATGCAGAGGCTCAGTCGAATTTGGATAGCAGTTGATGGGGGAAATATAACAGTAAAGAAATATCATTGTTGTTTCACATACACTGCTGCAGATCAGTTGGGTGCATTACTTTCACAAACTGTTGGCAAGTTTACTATTTTGTATCATTCGGTCATGTCCGATTAAATAAATGAGACTAAGTTACATTTATTGTTTGTTACCAACAAAAGCGTCAGATAAAGCTGACTGTCAGATAACTGGAGGTCGGATTAGCAAGATGTCATGTGATACACATAAATAATGTTTATGTATTGTGACACACATAAAGTGTGTGTGTGTGTGTGTGTGTGTGTGTGTGTGTGTGTGTGTGTGTGTGTGTGTGTGTGTGTGTGTGTGTGTGTGTGTGTGTGTGTGTGTGTGTGTGTGTGTGTGTGTGTGTGTGTGTGTGTGTGAGAGAGAAGGGAGAGAGAGAGAGAGAGAAATATATCATTGGTTGAAAATTCTAAGTCTTTTTTCTGTTATCTGCTATAAATAGTTATCAGAACCCTGTATATTTACTGATACTGGCCAAAATGTGCCTACATCAGTCATATAAACATATACAAAATTATGTTAATAGGACAAAATTTATAATTAAAATGACACATTGCCAGAATTAATTTCCGATGGTATAATAATAGTGCAGATAAAATATTTTTACGCCCACTGAATCAGAAAACATTTCCATGATATTAATGTGTGTGTTTCTACTGAATCACCCGTAGATTGCCAGGAACCATGTGCATAGCTGACTGCTGTGTCCAGCTCTGTTTACAAGATAAATACACTTGGTAATTTAGATATCTGCATGTAAGACAATGCCCAACAAAAACAAAAATTATGGATGAAAAGATAAACAGTCTTACCTAATGATGTTTAATTGTACGTCTTTACTGAGGTCATTTTCCATTTTCTTTACATGGAGCGATATGATGTTGTTTTGGTGTTATCTAGGGTCTTATGTGGTTATAAACTCTGGGAACATAAGTGTACATATAGGCTGCTTTCACCCATGTCCCTTCAGGAACTACACAGGACAACTTACAGGCTAAACTTTCCTTATATGTGACAGTAGATAATAGTACGAGAATTTGGAACCAAACTTATTCTGGGACCAACATTTATATGATCAAAGTTACTCTTTCTATTTAAGTACACACATGGATTAAGGGATTGCAAAGGCTATAATTATTTTTATCGCCATATTGTCTGTTTGATTCATATCATAATTTTGTTTGTTTGCATGATAATTTGGACACTATTGGTGAACCACTTGTTGCAATCAGAGGGGAGCATCACCTACAATATCTGTACTTGTCATTCAGCAAACATCAAGTGTCAGCATAAATATCAAGTTAGAGCTTGTTAACATACAGAATTACTTGATTTAATTGTTGATGAGCAAATATGGGGGCCAGTCATCTAACAACTGCTCGGAAACGGCAACTTACTGGCGTGTGAAATGTGATTGGGTGAAGTTGTTAGAGATGTTGGTTGTCATAGACTGACTATGAGTTAACTGGTCAGTAAAGATCAGCAACTTAATGATGTTGAAGACTGTCAGCATTCAGTGACAACTCATAGAGAAGATACAGGCCCAGAATTATAACATGTCATCCATCCATGTAAAGTGAATTGGTCAAAACCGTGGCTTACACATCATCATTTGGCATTTGTCTGAAATCACCTAAAATCGGGGAGTTGTGGACTTATATTGTTTTTTCAAGCTCAGCGTCACTGGAATTAGAGTTCTTGGGAGACGGTTTTAGTTCACGATTAAAGCCCAAGCTCTTCTTGGTGCCACGGAAACACTGTATATGCACAAGACAATATCTTGAGCCAGTTTGGTGGACATTTCACATGACTGTACACATGGCTGTGTGACGGTCAGCCAAAATTTGAATGGACAGTAGCAAAGCAGGAAACTCCCCAAAATATCAGCCATACCTCAGGGCTTTGTAGATGTAAAGCTTGCCAGCCCTGACCAAAACTTACCTGTCCACAAAATATATTACTCAAAAAAAAAACAAATGCCTTAAGGTTCAGTAATACAGGGCAATCATGAAGGAAATCTGAATGAACATTAACGGTCCAATGCTGCAAGAAATGTTACGTCACAAATGACAAGTGTTCCAAGGTCGCAGAGCGGAATGTTATTGGCGGAGGTTATGCTAGGTATTAACATCATTCTTGGTCATTGATACTTATGTGATTTCTTCAAGATTCCATTCTTAAATCTTGAAAATGACTGCCTTGTTAATGGCTATAAATTTCAGCACTATGAAAAGAGTCAATTGTTGCCATGTTTGCTTCAATGACAAAAACAATTATTCATTCTTTTTGTCTATGAGTTTGCTTTTTCTTATTCCTTGAGGGTAAAATAATCCAGATAGTAAGTAAAACTCAGATTGAAATGATGAGCGACGAGTTTGTCTCTCTTGTGTGTGACATCTGCAAAAGTGTTCAGACAATCTGGTTCTGAACGCCCTTTTGGTTTCACCAACATATTGTTTCTTACACGAGTTGCAAGTGAGTAGGTACACCACATTGCGACTTTGGCAGTGGTGCTCAAGGTTCCTGTATCTCCAGCCCGTGTGGGTACTATAAAAGTGCTTTCTGGAGTTGATTTTTCTGCAGACTTTGCACAAGTGATCATGACAGGGATTGTCAATGAATTCAACTGTTTTTCCAGCGACCTGAGGGGGCGGAAGGGGATAGGTGACGGCAGCTCTGACTAGGATGTCTTTCAGAGTTTTGTTGCGTCGGAAGGTTGTAATTGGTGGAGAGAGGAAGATTTGATTGCAGGTTTCCGAACCACTGAGTAGATGCCAGTATTTCTGGATAATGCGTTTAAGCTCTAGGTTCATAGGATTGTAGTTGCAAACTAGCACCGGTTTCGGGTTTGAATCTGGTGCCTTAGTCCCAGGGTGGAGAAGATCTCTCCTAGATTTCGAATCCGACTTGAGTTTGTTTTGCCAGATATCTGGTACCAGATAGTACCAGTTCCCTCACTAGCCAGTGAGGGACATCGCTATACAAGTTCTGTATCTTTACATTTGTACAGACATCCGGTCTTGTTACAAGACCTTACACTCTTACTGTTTATTCTAACTTAAATGCCTATAATTCCATACATTCAGCCGCTACATCGTCAACCATGATACTTAACCTGCTGCTACCGCTATAGCGTCACCATTTTCTGCTTCTTAATACGTACCGTAAGCCCTGTCAGCACGCCATCAGCAACCACCGTTAACCACCGGCCGCCACCGTTGATACCACCGGCTACTACCGGCACCCCACCGATAGCCACTGCCGAACACTTTTGGTGGCCAAATGAACATGTGCATACACCTATTTGCGGATATAGCAACGTGCTGTAAACTTGGACAAAGTGCTGTGACTATGTGTCCCAGTCCACCCAGCTGTGAATGGGTGCCTCGTAAGGATTAGAGAGCCTCAATAATCTCTGTGTGCCAAGTGGCAGCAAGAGTTGTATACTTCACAGGGAGTTGACATTGAAATACGATGTGCTGTTGAGATTGACATCCAGTGATCGAGGAAAAAATACCAGCGCCTTGAGCATGCACTAGTGCGTGGATATGTGCGCTATATAAATATCCTATATCTATCTAATACTGATTAGTAGGATGAATACCCAGTACACATTTCCTGATATACAAAGCATGATTTTTAATGTTTGTTATATGCCATGGTTAGGATTTCATTCAATTTCAGTCAATAGAGCTTTTATTACCTCAAATTTACTTTGGTCAGTCCTAACAAATAGAACCTGAACTGAATATCTCATCTTCATCTGACAAGTATATCTTGTTAATCACACGCACAACTTTTTCCATCTTTTCTCTTTATATCTGATTTATATTTGAGATGATACATGTCCAGTTGTGCCTAAAAAGCTTCATGTATATTATTTGAACAAAGGAGAAATCTTTTAAATGCAATATCTTTATTAACTATTTTAGAAAGTCTGATTTGTCATACAATTTCAGTCCAAGTCATGTGCACTGAGTCCAGGATGTTGTAAAGCATCCCCAAGTTTGGTCCCAAATCCGATATTGTCTGCATCAGCACCTCCTTCATGGCCAAAATGAGTTTCTGCATCAAAGGGCCTTTCTATGATTTCCTTGTCTCATTTTACCATTGACAACGACCAGCTTTCTGAAAGAGAAATTTCCTTTAACAATTGGTCAGTAATTTGATTGAGTGAATAGATTACTGAGTTTTATTGAATTACAGGAGAATCTCTGAGCAGAGCTGAGGACAGATGAACAGACAGTCAGTGTTGGGCCTGTGTGTCTTTGTGATTGGCGCCATTAATTTCATTCGCCAATAGATGCATCTGATACTGAAAATACTGACACTCATCATTTGTTTAGTTTGGGGACTATGCTATTAAATACGAATATTATCACATGAATCAACTATAACAGTTTTGGGGAGCAGGGTGACCCTCATGTTCATAGAATTCTCTCCCTTTGGGGTGCCAGTATCTATTGTCATGGGTTCAAATCCCAGATTAATCCTGATGTCTCTGGGTTTGTCAGCACCATGCTTGTTGCACAAAAGTAATCTGAGACTAACCTCGCTTTCAGCTGCCTTTCACATAACCCTGGCATACAGTCATGTTTCAGGCATAGTGTTTCAGTCTAGTCTTGAGATGTCACTGCTACATATCTGTGCTGTCCTTGGACTGATTCACTTTTAGCTTCATTTCAAATATTTCAACAAGTTGTTTTTCATGTGTTTTTCCATGTCATGAAATAGATTGTTATTCCTATCAAACATTGAACAGTATAGACAATGGATGCTGATGCTCCATGACTTGTTTGCCTGTTAACATACTTTTCATACAGGGTATAAGTTAAGACTCTTGAAACATATCATTCCAAATATTGTTCTTTTCTCATGAGATTTTTGTTGCAAAATTATTTAATTAAAGACAGGAGGTACCATATATTTTCAAAACATGTTATGGATTTATATGTTCAGATGAGGTACTTAGGATCTGTACAGCTCACGTGTGGTGTAACATTACATGGATAGCATCATGTCTCAGAGTGAGGAGTTGTTTCTCTCAACTCCTGACGTGACTACGTTGACAGTTTGAAAAAGTCACTCATTATAATTCAACACATAAATTGACCCCTTTCACACCTTGAGCTATTTGCTGCACTAAAATGCTCTTTGAGAATTTCAATGTGAGTGTAGAGAAAAACATAATCACACTTCCTGACACTGGGTGTGTTTTAAGGCAGGTTACTTGAATGTAAATCTTGTTTGATCTGATCAACACAGATTATATTTCCAGGCAGGACACCGGCAGTCAGCAGCTAATCCTAATTATAGATATTGATTTTTGTTGATGATGTCGCAGATAAATCATGGTGTGAGATTTTTTGTTTGCACTATTTGATAAGAAATTATTATAAGATTGGACATAAGAGAATTCAGTGTTTAATTTGGTGCATCATTCATGTTGTTGATTTCTTGTATTTTCATGGAAATTGTTTGAGAATTTGAATATAGTTGTTGATGTATAATACTTGCATCAGTGACAGTGTCCAAGGAGTGCTAAAATCTTGTTCTTTGAATCACAAATGTGAATGAGCAAATGAGTTTGACTTAAACAAAATTTTTCATCCAAAATTTGCTTTCACAGGAGACATTGCTTGGTAGAGATCATGCATGTTTTACATGTGTGTGAGGTTGACTTGCAAGAGTATGATTGGTTACTTGTTGACCTATCTTCAGATAAGGACTGACTAATTTCTGATTGTAACTTAGTGATAAGTTAGTGATAGTTAAGTCAAATTCACTGCATCTGTATCAAATTTTAAAGTTTTAAGAGCCTAAATAAAGATATCTGGGGCATATCTTATTTTGATCATCACCACCAAAGAAGTGATGGTAACATGCTGTGGACGGCTACACTAGGCATGAGTAGTGATCGAGCAGTAGTCACAAATGACTGTTGTGCTTAGTATTCAGTCAGTATGGTTTTACACCGCTTTTAACAATATTCCTGCAATACTGCAGCAGAGACACCAGAAATAGGCTTCACACTTTGTACCCAAGTGAGGAATTAAACTCAGGTGCTGGACATGATAAGCGAATGCTTTAACCACTAGGCTACCCCACGGCCCCTGTAATGTATTGAAGTGCAACTGGTACCAAGAGGAAAGACAAAATACATGTTCAAAACAAGTTTCTGCGCTATTGGTGTTTTAGACACATTTCCATATTTAGTGTACATTTGCGTGATGAGGTATGCAAATGATAGATCACTGGATGAGAGAAAAATTGTTCCCTCTCATAAGCTGAGACCATATACTGGTATATGGTCTCTGGCATAAGGTCTGTGAAGTGTGTTGTGGTCAAAAGTGAAAAAGTGAGTGAGTGAGTTTGTCTTTACACCTCTTTTAGCAATATTCCAACTACATAACTGCCAGGGACACCAGAAATGACTCCCACATGTGGGGAATCAAACCTGGGTCTTTGGCATAACAAGTGACCATGTAAACCACTATGCTGGTGGCCCCAGCCACCCATGGTCCCTCAAGACTTGTGAAGTCGTGTTCCCTCCAGACCACATTGTAGTAATAGCCGTGTCTTTCATCACCATTTCCTGCTGACCTTTAGCCGAAAGTGTGCTGAAACTTGAGTCACTCATGATCCCTCTGCTCATTCTCTATCTAATTGTTTTTCTAATCTCTGAAGACACTAATTAGGATCTGTGGATCTGTCTCAGTTTCCAGTTGTCCAAAAATAAACTGAATTTTAATCTGACATTTGAATGGTGTGGTCATGAACTCATGAATGGTCAGGTATCCAAATGTATTTATCTGTTTGCTTGAACTAGTCAACTGACAGAATCAAACTGACTGATGCCAATACTTCCTCTGTTTTGAATTGCAAATATTACAAATTGAGTTTGCCAAATTGATTAATCCAGATTAAAACATAAAATGTATATTTTGAAAGATATAAATGAGTGTTCATTCTGATCCATTAAACCATCTCTCAGCTTTGACAAGATAAGTTAGTACTGATCCTGGATACAAGAGCAGATACATGTTGACACTATCAACCATGTATTTGGTTCCTGCAAACCCGTGGGCGGTGTGTAATATCCCCAATGTATGTACCAGTAAATTAGATTTAGAAGTTTTCAAGGTGTATTTTTGTGAGATGAATAATCATTAAAGTGCATTTTCAATTTCAAAAGGAACCTGGAAATTACATTTTTTATTTTAGTTTAACATTTTACTATTTTGATTTTATTTTAGTTTGTCTTATTTTTTTATCCTTGATCCTAATCAGTCTTTGTATCACCTGCACAGCTCTTCATTTTTGGTGTCCCCTACCGTGATATTGCTGGAATATTGTTTTCAAGTTTTCAAGGTGTATTGTTGTGAGATCAATACTTACTGAATTTTAGTTTTCAAAAGAGCTCCTGGAAAGTACATTTTTTAATTTAATTTAAAAATTTACTATTTTAATTTTCTTTTAATTTGGCTGTTATGTTTTGACCCCAAGATTCAGCTGCACAGGTCTACATCATGTGAATGTGTGAAGTTATGTCCGTGTCCCCCACCTGGATACTGCTGGAATATTGCTGAATGCAGTGTCAAACTAAACTCACTCACTCACTCACTCACTCACTCACTCACTCACTCACTCACTCACTCACTCACTCACTCACTCACTCACTCACTCACTCACTCACTCACTCACTCACTCACTCACTCATGTGATCACGACATCAGCCATCACAGAACCAACTGTTAGTTTCCCATTCCTGTAAGTCTTGGAGGAGTGGTACTAAGAGAATGCAGATCCTCAATACACTGTGCAGCGATGGTATGGACATCCTTCCACTAATGGCCTTTGCCTGCTAGAGATTTGGTCAAATTGACAACAGTGTCTGTAGACTTAAGACAGTGAGATATTGGTGCATGTACTGTGTTGCAGCCCACTAATCTTGTGGGACTAATTTCAAGGGGGTCTTCTTTTGGCTGATGAACAGTCAGGAAATGGTCACATGATCGAGCAGGCAGGCTATAAATTCTTCCAGCCAATCAGAAAGTGGCTAGCTGGCACGCGGAACTGTGATGCATGGGAATTGCGTCTTTGGTGATTGTCTTGCCAGATTGAATGGGATGAGGAGGGATTTATGGGCATATCAGTGTCATAAAGACAGGTTTTGTACAGACTGTGTCACTGTTTATCTGTACATGCTGTGAAGGGAAATTAAGACAAGATCTAAATTGTGACTATCCATGACAAGAACATCTTTGTTATCATCCCTGAGACCTTGGCCAATGTGCATTTATCAGAAACTAAGTGAAATGTGTGTTTCTCAGAAATTAATGGAAACCATGAATGTTTCAAACTAAATTTCACCTATATATGTTGCAGACATTATGGTGACATACATTTGGTCAAGTATTAGGTTGATACATGTGTCATATTTTTCACAAAAGTGTAACATGGGACTCAGGAATGTGTATAATGTGTGTAACTTTGAAACTAAGGGCATCATATATGTCAGAAACTGAGGGTAGCGTGTGTCTCATGAACTTAGGAGTAGCATATGTGTCTAGAAGTTAGGGTAGCATACATGTGTCTTGGAATGTTATGGTAAGTTGTGTCTTGTCTTGGAACTTTTTGTAACATGTCCACATTAAATTATGGAGGTTTAAAGGATGGAGGTTATCAATAATAAATCTATGTTAAAGGATGGGGGTTTTCAATAGTAAGTCTATGTTAAAGGATGGAGGTTATCAATAATAAGTCAATGTTAAAGGATGGAGGTTATCAAGAGTATGTGTATGTTAAAGGATGGAGGTCATCAAGAGTATGTGTATGTTAAAGGATGGAGGTTATCAAGAGTAAATCTATGTTAAAGGATGGAGGTTATCAATAATAAGTCTATGTTAAAGGATGGAGGTTATCAATAATAAGTCTATGTTAAAGGATGGAGGTTATCAATAGTAAGTCTATGTTAAAGGATGGAGGTTATCAAGAGTATGTCTATGTTAAAGGATGGAGGTTATCAAGAGTATGTGTATGTTAAAGGATGGAGGTTATCAATAATAAGTCAATGTGAAAGGATGGAGGTTATCAATAATAAGTCAATGTTAAAGGATGGGGGTTATCAATAGTAAGTCTATGTTAAAGGATGGAGGTTATCAATAATAAGTCAATGTGAAAAGATGGAGGTTATCAATAATAAGTCAATGTTAAAGGATGGGGGTTATCAATAGTATATCTATGTTAAAGGATGGAGGTTATCAATAGTAAGTCTATGTTAAAGGATGGAGGTTATCAATAATAAGTCAATGTGAAAAGATGGAGGTTATCAATAATAAGTCAATGTTAAAGGATGGGGGTTATCAATAGTATATCTATGTTAAAGGATGGGGGTTATCAATAGTAAGTCTATGTTAAAGGATGGGGGTAGGATCGCTTTAGTGTTAAGCTGATAATATGGAATGGACCCTTAAGGTGCTATTATTACGCTCAGTAGTTAACCATGTGCTGCCTCTTACATTATTTCTCTAGGTCATTATTTATACAGGGAAATGTGCATACCAGTATTCATATTCAGAACTCCAAGATGTCAAAACAAACTGAAGACTGTTTGAATGGGTGTCACCTTTATTTTGAGGAACACAATGTTTTCGACTATATATTGTTTGGGTGAATCCACTTCCCATTCAGTTATCGGTCAATTAGGAAACAGTGCCATGTTCGTGGTCGAAGTTTTTCTGATTTGCAGAAACATGACTGCTTCTGCTTCACCAGTCAAAAACAAGGGAGGCACATGGAATAATTGTGTGACAATGCCAGCTATGTCATTACCAGGATAATCGTTTATACTTTTGGAATCAAAATTAATTTAAAATAGTAAATAATTAATTAATAAACATATGACATGACAAAAATGGATGTGAAAATATCAGAAATGTTTTACCCTCAATATATGTACCCTCATGGGCAATATCTCAATTGAATTTTTATATTCTTTCTTATGTTAAATACAATTTAAACAGATTAATATAAACCCAACGAGTATGTGTCATGTGCAATAGTCCTGCTGACATTTCAAGCAAATGTAATAGATTTCCCACAAGTGATAAAACAGTGATCAAATCATGAACCGTAGGGAACACACAGCAAATATTTTCAAACTGTATAACCTTCATTCTGTGAACTAGCCAACCTTTCAAATATTTTTTAGTCTGCTTGTGTTTATCTTTTAGACACTTCTTGTTTTTATAAGGAAGTTTTATTTATTTTTTCTAATTATCAGATATGTGTATTGATTAGATTTCAAAGAAATTAGAATGAGTAATTACCGACAAATATGTATTTCTGCCTAAGTGATGGTGCATGTTCATAGGAATGCTGTATTAATGTGAGCAGCTTACATTAATTTGAGTATTATTACTGTTTCACAGGAGTTTTACAATATTAAGCTGAATTGAAGTGTTATCATCAACCGGTGATGCTCCCAAAGATTCTGAGTATCATGTATTATAACCTGGTGAGCATATCAGACATAACATTATTATGGGTTTTTTTTGGATTACACTTTCTCAATACAGATTCCAGTATTCTGGATAGAATCCACTCCCTTAGTTTTGGTCATCAGGTGACCATTACACAAGTCTCTGATCTAACCCACTCAGCCATGACAGCTTACAGAGACATGGAAATCTGGTGACTGGTAGTCTAGATCACATATATTCTGCAGAACAAGGTATGAAAAAGTGTTCTGAGATGCATAATTGTAAAGTGGTCGAATGTGACACGTGTCATTGTCACTGACTCAGATTCATCATGGCTCATATGAAACAGTCACATATCAAGGTGAAGGTCATCTGTTCTCAGTATCTTGTATGGCCCCCTTGAGAGTCCATAACTGCCTGGCACCCTTGCCCTGTGCAACTGATCAGATTATGAATTGTGTCTTGGTGAATGTTCTGCTATTCTTCCCGCAGTGCTTCTGTCGACTGTTGGCAGTTCTGTTGCTGTTGTGGTAACACATGTTGATCAAGAGTCAACAGCATTCAGTGAATATTTGCTGGAGTTTAGATCATGACGACCATGGTGGATCAACAGATGTTGTAAGCTGTTGTTAGTCTTGCCTTGTGCATGTTCAAAAGTGATGTTTTGCTTGTTACATAATTAATGTTTGGTGTACAGTTGTGTCGCCAAACAAACGAAAACCATTCAGTCTATCAGTTCATGATGCACGTTCATTTTCTGTTTGCTTCAGCTGCACTTCCATGCGGTTGGATTTACTGGTGTTTTTTTCCATATTTCAATCTACCCACGCAAAGTGCTACTGATGCATGCAGACTTTATAAGTTTCATTCGTTTCATATGACCTTGGTCAAGTCACATCCGACATTCAAACGCTCACTCTGAGAGTTAGACAAATATTCACCAGCATACAAACTCAGGAATGTAGGTAGGCTGTCGCTGTTGTGTAACTGCCTGTTGTTTTTTAATATGCACACATGTATTTAAGGAAGGCACCGTGGCTAAATGGGATAAATTGCTGACTGTGTGCTGGTGAGTAGGTGACACACGGTTAGAGAATCTGTACTTTGCTAAGTATTATGTTTAAAGCAAATACTCACAGTTCTGTTTTGTCCTGGACACATGCCAAATAAAATATTTTCATTGAAATGTATGTGACAAACTACTGCTATAATTTACTAAAATATGTAGTCTGTGGTAGCGGATGACCAATACAGGATGGACACATACAACCTGGATAATGAAAGCGGTTTAGAAAGTGTTGTTTTGGATGTTTTGTGGCTTTCCAACGATCTTCCCATTTGAAGTGTTCCCCATATAAGATCTTCCCTACTTGTAGTGTTCCCCATTTAAGATGTTCCCCATTGCCTGAATATATCTATTAAGTGTGGAGGTTCTGTATTTGATTTCATGCATCACCCAATGGATCTCATCTTTAGTTACTGTATGTGAATAGAAATAATTACACTGATGAATGTGAAACTCTGACAAGAGGACTGCTTGCATCAGCCTTACATGTGTGTGGGTGTGGCTGCTGGCTGCTTCAGCAGCTCAACTGCCAAGAACTTATACAAGTCCTTCCTTCCCTCACTCAGGTCCTTCACTCCTTCCCACCCACTTGCTCAGCTACTCACTCACATTGTTCCCCATTTGGTGTTCCCCATTTATGCTGTTCTGTACAAACACACCTATGTTAGGTGTTTCCTGATCATCAATTCCAGTATTGCCCTTTCTATGCTGAAGTAGTCAGAGTGTTCATGCTGAATGTTCGTGTATCATCACTTAACCCAAGTTATGGTAAATAATGATTTCCCCACTTAGGAACCTTGAACTTAATGGTGAATCTGAGGCTTGGGAGTACCAAGCAAATGAAAGACTTTGTAGTGCCAGTTGGTGTGAACACGGACCCTCGTCATAACGCCTCTAGTAATGATGTTCAGTAAAGTAGTTTCATGTGTGATGTGCTACCAGACATTAATTCCCCTGAGTTGGTAAGACGATGATTCTCAACTTAGACATTAATCAGAGATACTGTCTGGCTTTGTATTTAAAGATGCACCCTGTCACTTTAGTTTGGGAATGTTTTCAGTTCATATTTTGATAGAAACATGTCTAAAACTTCAGTATGGAAAAACAGGAAACAATTTGTTTTCCACTTGTGTTCGTTTATCTGTAGGATCAGTCATGACATGATGGCAGCATTATTCTTCAGTGGACAGGGCAAGCAGACTGTGTCATCCCTGTGGAACAGAATAGATTCTAGTACCTCATGCTTGTCTTAAGATCCTGATATCTCACATGAACGCATACATGCAGACACACATGCACACACATGCACACATCATGCATAAACGTTACTAGATAGTGTCACCTTACCACTGTGTCTATGTGCATTGTCTCTGCCTATGGTGCACCTGCTGTTAGTGATGTAGCAGAGAATGACCACTGTGACCAGTTACAAGCTGCTGTGGCAGTACAGGAACATATCATCCTTGGAATCAGACATGACTGCAATATCCAGACAACACCAGGTGTCCGGTCACAGCTAAATCTGTGATGTCCCATATTGGACCTAATGCAGGATGGTTATGGGTTTGGAGTCTTTTAGAAACAAAGACTGATTGCTGACTGTTGTAGTAATGGACCCTTAATGGCTGCCAGGCTCGGACTAGTGATGTGTGGACACAAAGGGTGTCACATAGCATCTCCAACTTGAGTGAGTGTTAACTAGAGAGTAAGTGAATTGATGTGGTTGAGGTGGATTCTTTAGTGAGTGAGTGAGTTATGGATGAAATTAAATTTTCTCTCCAAAACTACCTATATATTTTTCAGCATATGAAAGAAGTACCTTTGAAATTACAATTACTAAAATTTTGTACCTATGAATGAGCAGTAAGAATCACATGTTCTCAAACTAACATTTGGAAGTAAATATATATATACGATAAAATATGTTTTTGGCAATTTTATTAACCTAATCCAGAAAAAAACAGCATTTAACAGTATTTAGCCATCTCTTGTAAACAACTGTTATGTTACATGAAAAAAGTCTCTTGGAAAATAGCCTCCTTGTTCCCTAATGATCATGGACCTTCACAGACTAGCAAGGTGGCAACAATCTCAGTCTTGTCAATAAATGCCAGTAACAGAGATACATGGCCTAGTCTGGGCCTTTGACTGATCGTGTTACCTGTTCTTTGTACCAAAAGGGTATCTCCCCCATTCTGGTGAAGAGCATATTGGTGATCTCAAGTGATGGATCTTTTTAGACTGCTGACACATTTTCTAATGTGACTTTCCAAAGTAACCCTCTTCTTCTACACAGCTATGATTGGAGCTAGATTTTTTAATGTTATTAAAAGAATGATGCAAATGTTTCAACAAATAGAGAGGATTGATTGCACGATGCCATAGTAGAAAGTGGTCAGATGCAACATATGTCATATTTGGGATTTCACTTTCTTAGTAAAGTACAAATTGTAGTACTTTTTTGGTTGAGTCCCATCCATTCAAACCCGCACCCTCAGAGTCAGGCACCTAATCGCCAGCACACATGCATTGTTTCAGCCTAGCATGCTTGCCATAAAAGGCGACTCTTCTTGTCGTAAGAGGCGAGTAACGGGATCGGGTGGTCAGACTTTGCTGACTTGGTTGACACATGTCATCGGTTCCCAATTGTGCACATCGATGCTCATGCTGTTGATCACTGGATTGTCTGGTCCAGTCTCCATTATTTACAGACTGCCACCATGTAGTTGGAATATTGCTGAGTGTAGCATAAAACTAAACTCACTCACTCACTCACTCACTCACTCCTACCTAGCATCACTGGTCTGCTCATATCTCCATGGCATCACAACTGATGCTAACGTTCTGCCTTTCAGTAATTGCTCTTTTAGGATTGAATTGAACATTTAGATAAATTATTTATACAGAAAAACACTGTTTGGTCCCAGTAATTCGTTCAATCTGTCCGTCTTTACACCCAGTTGTCTCTCCACATTGTGAGATACATGAAGTTTACCTCCTGATTGGTTCACATCTGCATGTATTGCAAAGTCACAATGCCAGTTTGGATTAACTGACTGGAAAGTTGGTTCAAGAGTGTTTGAGCTGTCCATGGTCATTGGAGTTTTCATCGTCCAATGCTTTATTGTTCTGTTCATTTTTCCTTTCGAGTCAAAGAGAAAGTTTCAAACTGTAATGATGCGAGCGAGTACACAAGGTCTACTCAGGTCTCCTTATACACAATAAAATAATATTTGTTAGCATTGATAATTGAAGACCTGAAATTATGACATCATTTATGGTTAATCGTACATAGTAAAAACTATGCAACAAAGCTGTGATTATTTCCTGATAACATCACCTCTACCACTGTAGTGTTTTAAGGAATCAATATTCGGTCATCTCATTCTAGTTTTTTACTGTGAAAGTCTCAATCTCATAACCCCAAAATATGTAGTGAAAGAAGCTGTTGTAGCACTGTTAACCTTGGTCACAAAATCAACCACTCAACATGCCATTTAAACATTAACCACTCACACAGTCACTAAACCTCTAACTCAACCACATATTTTCCCATCTCAGCCAGTAAACCTTTCACTGTCTGATTTGTGAGTCAAACCCACTCACTAACCAATCTGCTCACTTACTCAACCTTTCACTAAACCACTTCCTGAATCACTTAACCACTCACTTATTCTGTCCAGGTACAGTTGATACCACCTATTCAATGCCAGGAGATTCTGTAGAGGGACATACCAGTTCATACCAGTTCTACAGTTGCCAGGAGATTCTTCTGTCCTGCTACAGTTGATACCACTTGTGCAGTGGCCAAGAGATTTTGTCAAGGTTCAAGTTCATGCTAGTTATTCAAGTGCCTGGAGATTCTATCCAGGTACAGTTGATACTAGTTATTCAATGGCCAGGATATTCTGTGTCACCATCACAGATTTATGTCCCACGAGGCTTGCAGTGTTTTCTTCAGTGCGTAACAGGATCAATTCCACCTTGGTTGAGGGCATCATTGCCATTGCCTGAATATATCTATTAAGTGTGGAGGTTCTGTATTTGATTTCATGCATCACCCAATGGATCTCATCTTTAGTTACTGTATGTGAATAGAAATAATTACACTGATGAATGTGAAACTCTGACAAGAGGACAGCTTGCATCAGCCTTACATGTGTGTGGGTGTGGCTGCTGGCTGCTTCAGCAGCTCAACTGCCAAGAACTTATACAAGTCCTTCCTTCGCTCACTCAGGTCCTTCACTCCTTCTCACCCACTTGCTCAGCTACTCAGTCACTCAGTCACTCACTCACTCACTCACTGGGTGTGTAGCTGCTGGCTGCTCCAGAAGCTCAACTGCCAAGAACTTATACAAGTCATTCCCTCCCTCACTCAGGTCCTTCACTCCTTCCCACCCACTTGCTCAGCTAATCACTCACTCACTCACTCACTCACTCACTCACCCATTCAACCATTTACTCTACAGTTCAAACATCCATTTAATCACTCACCCTCTCACTCACCCAAGTGCTTAGAACCCTCAACAACAATATTTCCACAACTTAAGAACTCTCCAACTCACTTGCTGATTCATGTGTCCTCTCAAAGCCTGTAAATACAATATGGAAAAAGTAAAAAGACACCCTAACACTATGTGAATACACTCAACCATTGTAGCCAGGGCTTCAGGTTATTGTGACAATATACAACATTACCGGTCAGTAAGTCACAAGTCTAGACTGAACTACCTTCGATTGACTGTGCAGCCTTGCATGAAATTGCCAATGAATTCCCCAAACTGCCTGTAATTGTCTTTCTGATATACAGAGATGCTATTGTCAGATTGCTGAGATACCATTTCAAACTGACTAATGGTTTTCACAGCTCTATCGAAAGTGAGGTTGGTATCTTTTTTGTTGTAACTAAACTCTGCAATATCCCAGCTATATAGCATAGATAAGTAATAGGTTCATCAAGTTTGAAGTCGCAAATGTCTCATCGATGGGCATCAGGACTTTCTGACATTTTCTGAATTTCTGTATCTTGTAGAAATGTGTTCAGTATTCGCTGGTGATGGGACAACACCATGCATCCTTCTGGCTTTAAGACACCTGTACTCATCAAAGTTTTGTTTTTGAAGTGTGCTGATCTTGAATTAGTGAGTATGGTTTTGCACCACTTTTAGCTATATTCCAGCAATATCATGACAGGAGACACAAGAAACCAGCTTCACACTTGTTGGGGTACTGATCTGGAAGTTCTGCTGCTGACTCCATGAAGGACCTCCTGTAGAAAGGGCTTGGTGTTCTTTGCTATGATGGTGTGTCCACTGAAGAAATAGTTGTTTTTTTTCAGAATGTCATATGGTTTGTAGCTGAATTGATCATTCATACAGGTCAAGTGTGATTGACTGGCCCAAGTTGCAAAATGTGTTATTTGGCATTGAAAACTTCTCTGAAGGAAAGGTGTTTTCTTTTGAAAATTTAATAAACATTTCTTAAAGCAGACAGTATCTCTTTTATTCAAAAGCTTGACATTTTAACCATTTTCATGGGCAATATTTTTACCTTAATTTAATCCTATGCTGCAGTTCTCCACAAGAATATCAATTAGCTGGTAGAAAACAGAAATGCAGTTCTATTTGATGTGGAATATCAAATTACGAAAGGATGATTTTGATATCCAGGTGATGTTGACATTTCTCATAATATGCTTGAGAGTACCCAAATCCTGAACCATGGAGCATGGAGTGGCTGACAGCTGTCTGTTATCCGGAGTCAGGTTCCAAGCAACTAGTAAATATTCAAGTCTCCTGTACAGTCTGTCTGAAAATCTATTCAGTTGTCTTTCCAATACAGGAAGCCCTTGCTAGAATGCTGTCAATGGAGATAAGTGATCCCAGTCTGTGATCGAGAAATGCCACATTATGGAGATGTGGAGTATTCCAGAAACTATTCTCCTCAAAATGCATTGTCTGGTGCTATGTATTTTCATTATCATCAGTTAAATAAGTAACTTCTATGTTTCTATCAAGCAGACTTGCGGTACTATTCTGTGTACGTAAAAACACACCAGCACCAACTGAGACCCACAGATTTGTTCTAGCAATTCTGTGTGATACAGGAATATGGTTAGTCTGCTCCATAACAAAGTTAACTGATTCCGTACACTTCTAAACTAGCTTATGCAAATATAGCTTAACAACAGAATGTATTTGTGTATACAGAAGCATATCAAGGGTACATATGGTATTGGTGGTGTCCTCCCAGTTGTGAGAACTGCCAGTTGTGAGACACAATAATTAATGGTTAAGTGCACATAGGGGGTGCCTTCACATTGCTACAATGAAAGTGGGATCAACCCTGTTGCTGAAGAGTACCCACAGAAGGCATAGTTCATTAATGAGTTAATTAATACAGAAAACAATATGTTCATTAAAGAGCATTTATTGTTTTCAATAAAGAACATTGATAGATAAATTTGCAATTTGTTCTCTTTGATCAATTGAGGCAGTTATGTTGACACTCTGCAGATGACTTATCAAAAGGTTATTTCTATATGATGTGTAAAAATTCACTATTTAAAGATCCTTTTGGTTACAATTACCTTATTACTATAGATGCTGGTTTATTAAACTTAGAATTTGAAACCACAGGTTGCTTGTTTAAACAGGACATTGGTATGGCATTGAAAGATGTTGTGATGAATGTTTTATTATACCGTCTAGCACAAATGCCCTTAAAATAGACAACATTGTCTTCCCCAATATTTCTGTAAAGATCCTTATATTGAAACAAAAAACTTAGCTAATGAAATGTGGTTATTCACAACGAAGCTGTCAAATTTACCAAACTGGACTGTGTTCAGTGTTTGAATATGCATCAATAAGCTGTATTTTCACTGTCACTGTATGTGATTTTTGAGGATAAAATGTTTGTCCTGTTCTGTTTCAGTCACACAACTGATCCCTAATTAGCTAGGGTTAATTCATTCTATCACATAGGGGAGTATGGTGTGTTTGCTTGGCCAATCACCTTCTCCACTGTGTCACAACTGGGACTGTCACAGTTGGGAGTACTGATATATGCGAGTAGACCATATTGATAACCCCTATTACAGGTAGATTGTCCATTTTTCAAGGGTAGATATTTTAGTACAGTTATTAATGGTACGTAGTTTAGTCCACCTGTTATGGGTAAGTAGTTTAGTCCATGTATTGAGGGTAGGTAGTTTATTCAAGATGTTGAGGGTTGATAGTTTAATCCATTTATTGATTGATAGTAGGTAGTTTAGTCCATTTATAAAGGGCAGGTAGTTTAGTTAAGTTATTCGAGGTAGATAGTTTAGTCCATTTATTAAGGGTAGGTAGTTTAGTTGAGTTATTAAGGATAGGTAGTTTACTCCAGTTGTTAAGGGTAGATAGCCCAGCAGGACTATGATACATGGAATTGAGTGGATACATTTACTGAACAAGAAATGATGTGAGATTCAACCCAACTTTAACAATTTCAGTTAAAATAGATAAATTTGATCTTATCCAAAGTTTAAGTAATTTGTTTTCGTAACATATGGCCTTCTGAAACATATGATTTTAGCAATATGTGAGCATGACATGTGATCTGCACATCCTAACATGTGATATTGAGATGTATATGTTAGTACAACTTTTTGTATGACCTCACATGAATAAGATAAGTACAGATAACTAATATTGCATGTCCAATACTTACGATAAATGTGTCTGCTCATGAAGAATTGGAGTGTACTGCAGCAGCCTACAGAACTTGCAGCTATCTTGTATGGATTGTTACCTCCTAATCTAATGGGCTTTCTCTGGCCATGAAATAAGACAGGCTCCTCTGTCCTGCTGCTGTTGATTGTATGTGGCTGCAGGATCAAGGGCATTGTGTCGATTCTTGTTGGTTCATGTAACTCAATAAAATATAACATTTACTATGTTGTGAGTGTCTTAGCATATGATGCGCACACCAATCAAACAGTTCTTCTTAGTTACTAATCTTCAAGTACTACTGTCCTACCACCTACCATGTAAAAACATTCATGTACTTTCACAAGCAGTTGTCCTGGCAACTACCCTATTTTTGTCATATCTGAGGTATCCACAGTGTGCCACTGTGATACGTTCCCACTGTCATCTTGAGGGGATTTAACATCAGTTCTAACAGCTGCCATTAGGTTGTCTTCATTACCTACTGTCATCTTCAGGGGATTTACATCAGTTTTAACAGCTGCCATTAGGATGTCTTCATTGCCTACTGTCATCTTGAGGGGATATAACATCAGTTCTAACAGCTGCCATTAGGTTGTCTTCATTACCTACTGTCATCTTGAGGGGATTTAACATCAGTTCTAACAGCTGCCATTAGGCTGTCTTCATTACCTACTGTCATCTTCAGGGGATTTACATCAGTTCTAACAGCTGCCATTAGGTTGTCTTCATTACCTACTGTCATCTTGAGGGGATTTAACATCAGTTCTAACAGCTGCCATTAGGTTGTCTTCATTACCTACTGTCATCTTGAGGGGATTTAACATCAGTTCTAACAGCTGCCATTAGGTTGTCTTCATTACCTACTGTCATCTTGAGGGGATTTACATCAGTTCTAACAGCTGCCATTAGGATGTCTTCATTACCTACTGTCATCTTGAGGGGATTTAACATCAGTTCTAACAGCTGCCATTAGGTTGTCTTCATTACCTACTGTCATCTTGAGGGGATTTAACATCAGTTCTAACAGCTGCCATTAGGATGTCTTCATTACCTACTGTCATCTTGAGGGGATTTAACATCAGTTCTAACAGCTGCCATTAGGATGTCTTCATTACCTACTGTCATCTTGAGGGGATTTAACATCAGTTCTAACAGCTGCCATTAGGATGTCTTCATTACCTACTGTCATCTTGAGGGGATTTACATCAGTTCTAACAGCTGCCATTAGGATATCTTCATTACCTACTGTCATCTTGAGGGGATTTAACATCAGTTCTAACAGCTGCCATTAGGTTGTCTTCATTACCTACTGTCATCTTGAGGGGATTTAACATCAGTTCTAACAGCTGCCATTAGGTTGTCTTCATTACCTACTGTCATCTTGAGGGGATTTAACATCAGTTCTAACAGCTGCCATTAGGATGTCTTCATTACCTACTGTCATCAAACTGACCATGCTGCAACATTGGCATTCCTTCACCTTCAACTGTCCTGACATCTCATATTATAACAATATATGACAGCCATAGCTGTACTGTAACTTTGTGAAATGGTCTGTTTTGTTTTTATGCCCTGTCTTACATAACAGAGTGATAGATATCATGCCCGTTCCTGAGTCTCTGTTAGTGAGACTTGACCTAAAGACATGCAAATGATGTTTAGTACTCACTTGCCAGTGATGCTTGAACGATTAATAACAAACAATGTTATTCAATAGTTTTGGCTATGGTCTATGGAGGGACATTAAACATAACATGCAAGTGCAGATTTTCCGAAGATGTCCAAAAATTTTTCTGATGGTGACAACAGTATTTTTACTCAGCAAGCAACAGAAGCAATTGTCCCATGTACAGTGTTGTCTCCCAGACTTCTTTTATGTTGCAAGAAGGATAATCTTTGACATAGGCAATGCAACACCATTGTTTCAGAATCTTTATGTTTCATTGGCCTTATCTAGTTTTCATCATTGTTATCTCCTTGATAAAGCACAAATGTGGCAGAAAGGTATGAGTGGAGTGTCATGTTAGAGGTGCAAAGTGATCAGGGAGTTGAGTGATGTCACTCATTTATATATGTTGTGTTGTGTGTTATTAGACAGTTTAAATTTAAAACTGTTTGAACCTAAAGTGGTGCAATTTCAGTGTGTGTGTAAGAAACAGGTGACAGTACGTGAGTCTTAGTCTGTCGTACAGACCCTGAGGTATACATCTCCAAAAAAGCCCACGCGAGTGTAGAAAATGTGGCAAGTCTAGATTTCCTTAGCTTCAGGAAAATGAAGAAAGTCTCAGGGCTCCATTTCATTATATTATTTTTTTTTCACAATGAATGTTTGTTTTTTCAGTAAAATATGTTCATTTCAGAGACTAGCTGTTAGTCTGCTTGAGTCTGTCAGATACCAGTTACCTTACACCTGTTTGTTCTAAATGTATCTAGCTTGCTTTTGTAGTTATGTATTGGGTGCTGACAGAGTGACTGATTCCTGACAGTAACAGATTTGAGCACTGAATGAGTATACCTATTCTCAGGTTTTCACATCTCATAGTCTAAATTTCATCTGATAATTGCCTCAAAAGAGCAGAATCCTACAGTCCGGCTGTTGTCTACCATGATGATACTTCTTGGATCTTAAAACAAGCTGGAATCTTTCGGGATAGCCTTCATCTTCATGGTTTTCAATAGTGGTGAACACACATTTCATCCATAGTAACAAGAATTGCAACAACCTCTGTATCACTTTCAAACAGAGAGAGATTATGACAGTTTTCATCAGATGTCAGAATCTTTTTGACCAGGGAAGCATAGCCCATTTTTGTTTGAGTTATAATGGAATGGAAAGTCTTTCTTGAGAATGTCGAGTGACCTGGCTGAGTAATTCACTGGTTGTTTATCGCCATATTAAGAATTCTCTGGATCATTTCTAATGCTGTTGATGTAGCAGGTCTTCCAGAAAAGGAGAAATCTTTAAGGCTCATTTGAATGCTACTGTCCACCTTGACCAGTAACCCAGTAAATGGCATCCTCCATAAGTGTTGTACTTATATCTGGCCTTTAGTGTGGAGCCTTTTCTCAACAAGGTACTTAATCATTGATCATTCCACACGTTTGTCCATATGTCACAGATCCCTACTTAACTTTCTAACTTGACCCAATGACATTATGTGTGGTTCACAAAGAAATGTCACGATGACACTATTCTGTTTATTGGAGGTATTGCCTTACCTGTCCCATGCACCAAAACGATGTCTGCCTTGAATAACTTAGTCTGTAATTAGAAGAAGTTATCTTTCACTGATGAATCCATTATTCTCGCCAGGTTTTGAAGGTAAGCAAGTTTCATTTTTAGATACTTTTGGTTGGATATTTTAAATATAGGACATGTTTATCAGAGATAACCATTTGTGACAGTTAGCATCCCCTTCACCTCTTCTGCAATCTCAGTCTGAGAACTCAGCTGTTATTCTGAATTATTCATGGTGTCACTTGCCCCTAATTGAATATGTTGACTCATGCTATATTTAGGGAAGTGACAGTCTTCATGAAAGTGTAGTCAAAAAATAAGATATTATGTAAGGGACATTTCAGTAATCAAATCAAATTTGTGTCTCTATCAGGTGAAAATATACACTATTTGTCATGACTGAGATATTAATTGATGCAACAAACTTACAGAGATATATTTGGCATACCTATCAAACCTCCCAATGGGGGTCTACAGATCAGATCTTCAAGACTTTGTGCTTGTCTTCTTCAGGGGAATTAACATAAGTGATCCTAGCTGTCAGAAGCTTAAGGTTGTCTTCCTGACCCACTGTCATCAAACTGACCCAATGTAATATAACTGGAACACCTTCCAGTTGTCATATAACTGAAATACTCTCCCACTGTGATATAACTACTGTCCTACTGTTATAAAACCGAAATACTGTACCAATGTGGTATAACAGAAATACTGTCCTACTGTGATATAACTACTGTCCTATTCTTATATAACTGAAATACTGTGCCAATGTGGTATAATCAAATTACTGGCCCACTGTGGTATAACTGAAATACTCTCCCACTGTGATATAACTACTGTCCTACTGTTATAAAACCGAAATACTGTACCAATGTGGTATAACAGAAATACTGTCCTACTGTGATATAACTACTGTCCTATTCTTATATAACTGAAATACTGTGCCAATGTGGTATAATCAAATTACTGGCCCACTGTGGTATAACTGAAATACTCTCCCACTGTGATATAACTACTGTCCTACTGTTATAAAACCGAAATACTGTACCAATGTGGTATAACAGAAATACTGTCCTACTGTGATATAACTACTGTCCTATTCTTATATAACTGAAATACTGTGCCAATGTGGTATAATCAAATTACTGGCCCACTGTGGTATAACTGAAATACGGGTCCACTGTGATATAACTACTGTCCTACTGTTATAAAACCGAAATACTGTACCAATGTGGTATAACAGAAATACTGTCCTACTATGATGTAACTGAAATGCTGTCCCACTGGAAATACTATCCTACAGTGATATTATTAACTACTTTCCTACGGTTATATAACCGAAATACTGTACCAATGTGGTATAACCAAATTACTGGCCCACTGTGGTATAACTGAAATACAGGCCCACTGTGATATAACTACTGTCCTACTGTTATAAAACCGAAATACTGTACCAATGTGGTATAACAGAAATACTGTCCTACTGTGATATAACTACTGTCCTATTCTTATATAACTGAAATACTGTGCCAATGTGGTATAATCAAATTACTGGCCCACTGTGGTATAACTGAAATACTCTCCCACTGTGATATAACTACTGTCCTACTGTTATAAAACCGAAATACTGTACCAATGTGGTATAACAGAAATACTGTCCTACTGTGATATAACTACTGTCCTATTCTTATATAACTGAAATACTGTGCCAATGTGGTATAATCAAATTACTGGCCCACTGTGGTATAACTGAAATACTCTCCCACTGTGATATAACTACTGTCCTACTGTTATAAAACCGAAATACTGTACCAATGTGGTATAACAGAAATACTGTCCTACTGTGATATAACTACTGTCCTATTCTTATATAACTGAAATACTGTGCCAATGTGGTATAATCAAATTACTGGCCCACTGTGGTATAACTGAAATACGGGTCCACTGTGATATAACTACTGTCCTACTGTTATATAACCGAAATACTGTACCAATGTGGTATAACAGAAATACTGTCCTACTATGATGTAACTGAAATGCTGTCCCACTGGAAATACTATCCTACAGTGATATTATTAACTACTTTCCTACGGTTATATAACCGAAATACTGTACCAATGTGGTATAACCAAATTACTGGCCCACTGTGGTATAACTGAAATACAGGCCCACTGTGATATAACTACTGTCCTACTGTTACATAACCGAAATACTGTACCACTGTGGTATAACTGAAATACTGTCCTACAGTGATATAGCTACTGTCCTACTGTTATATAACCGAAATACTCTACCAATGTGGTATGATCAAATTACTGGCCCACTGTAGTATAGCTGAAATACGGGTCCACTGTGATATAACTACTGTCCTACTGTTATATAACCGAAATAGTGTACCAATGTGGTATAACAGAAATACTGTCCTACTATGATATAACTGAAATGCTGTCCCACTGTTATATAGTGGAAATACTGCCTACAGTGAATAACTACTGTCCTACTGTTATATAACCAAAATGCTGTACCAATGTGGTATAACAGAAATACTGTCCTACAGTGATTTAACTACTGTCCTACTGTTATATAACCAAAATGCTGTACCAATGTGGTATAACAGAAATACTGTCCTACTGTGATATAACCGAAATGCTGTCCCACTGTTATATAGTGGAATTACTGTCCTACTGTGATATAGCTACTATCCTACTGTTACATAACCGAAATACTGTACCAATGTGATATAAACGAATTACTGGCCCACTGTGGTATAACTGAAATACTATCCCTCTGTGATATAACTACTGTCCTACTGCTATATAACCAAAGTACTGTACCAATGTGGTATAACAGAAATACTGTCCTACTATGATATAACTGAAATACTGTCCTACAGTGATATGACTACTGTCCTACTGTAATATAACTGAAATACTGTACCAATGTGGTATAATCAAATTACTGGCCCACTGAAATGTTGTCCCTCGGTGTTATACCTGAAATACTGTTCTACTGTGGTATAACTGAAATGCTGTCTCAGTGTGATATACCTGAAATACTGTTCTACTTAGGTATAACTGAAATACTGTCCCAGTGTGATATACCTGGAATACTCTTCTACTGTGGTACAACAGAAATATAGTTATATCACAGTAGGGCATGGGGAACATAAACATTGAGGGGACATCAACCAAGACATAGGCCCCAAGAGACCAGTTATCTTACCGAATACATCAATGTTGATTTTGGACTGTTTGAAGCATGGGTATTGGATCATACACTTCAGCCAGCCTGTGTGAATCAAATATTCCAAATCATGCACCTTGCTCTTTTTACCACAGATATTGTCCTGATAAAATTCCTTGGGTAATTCCCCTTCTTAAATATTCACAGGGACTACATTTGAACATTTCGTCAAAATTTAATTATTGTAATGCGAGGGAAATCTTTTCGTAGACATCACTAGATTTTCCAGAAGACACAAAAAAAACAAATTTAGAGTTATCCCCCTTCTATCAATTTGCATTTGCAAAACACAGGTAATTTCCATGCATCATGCATGATTCAATGTTATTCGAGGTAATGAAGTACCGAATGAGTTGCCATTGGCAGCAGTGTAAGCGGGGTACATCGGAAATAACAGAAGAGTGCTCAGCCAATCAGAAAACGACATGTATGTATGTGTTAGGAAAGATAAAAGGTATTATTTCTGTTGCAATCTTTGTCAGTTTTAAAGAACACAAGTAAAGATTTATATCCTCCCTACCGAGAACAGTACTGTGTGTGTGTTGACCTTGACAGTAAGGTGATTGCTGCAGGAAATACCTACTGGAATACAGCATGTAATAATGCCTCAGTGGTGATTGATTATCATGAAATATTAGTGTCATTTCCGTTGAAATGTTTCAGTCTAGATTTGCTGGTTGCACATATGCGAAGTTACATGGGGGAACATCCAAAGAAGTGATGTCCTAGTCATTAAATGACAGATATAATTTGAATTTTTGCATTATTGTTTAACAAATTTATGTCCCCTATTTGTAGTTCTCTATATCTATATGGAAACATTATTGAGGCAAAACAATGCTATTCCAACCTTACCCTGTCAAAGGTTAGAAAAACTATTACCCTTGGTTTGAAACTTGAGGCTTGTAAAAGCAGCCTTATTGTTGCCAGCATGACTCCACTGGGTTTAGCTGCTTTGTGTGTTAGGCTTTAGTAAGTGTATAGTTCAAAATGTCATTACATCGTGCAATTAGGAACAAAAACAGATCCCTACTATTCTGCTGAGAGCGGTTGAGGATTGAGCCCATGTAGAAAATCAATTGCTCCTTCCAATATGGGCAGGGTGTGTCAACATGGCTTTTGTGGACACAATGAAATAATCTCCATTCCAGGAAATTTGTTAAGAATTAATTATAGAGGAGTAAATTTGTGTGATGACATGATCTTGGATGAAAAGCTGCTTCTTGCAGTCAACTAATAGTGGCAGGCCTGGAAGGGAAAGGGGAGGGAGATGGCTGATGGTGTTAAGCAGGCTGCTTACTGCACCAAGGAAACAAAGTGCCATACAACATAGAAATTAATTATTCTTCTTGAAAGAATGAGTAGACTTGAAACATACTTGAACGTTTTTCAGTATTATCAGTGAATGAAAACTGGGCTTGGGATTACAGAAAACCAGGTTGGTATTTAGTTAGGACTCATTGGGAGGGGGTGGGTGAGGGTTGGTGGGGTTGGGTGAGGGTTGATGAAGGTGAATGAGGGTTGGGGTGGTGGTGGTGGGGTAATGTAGTTCCAGTGTTTTGTCTGTATCAGTTGAATCACTCAGTGTGTGTTGTAAATATTTAGCGACCTTATCAAAAACAGATTAAAACATGTGGAAATCTGGGCACATGGGGCACAGCACTCACTCATCTCATAGTGCATCTGAGTTTGATACCCACAAGGGTGCAGTGCTGTGCTAAAACAATAGCATCAATTTATTAAGTATATTCTCTTTTAAAACAAAACAACATATGCCTTCATTTAAATGAATATGATTTCCATCACTAATATTGAATGCAGAAATCTAAGCTGTAGTGGAAATGCAATTTGGCAACTATTTGTGGCATACAGCTTAGTCATGGCTGTTTATTGGAATGTAGCAATGAACCAGAAGCAACAAGGGAGGGCTGATTCTCTGCATTTACTGCTGTTTACACATGTTAACAATATTGAATTTCATTAAAAGCCTACCAGCTGTGCTGTGAACCAAAGAAAAATTGATTTTGTGAGCCTAGTGAATCATGTTTGCAGATTTCCGCGTTGTTGTGTATGTTTTGGAGCTTTCAGAAACTTGATCTGGAAAACAATGTAAGTTTTCAATGTTTTATTCTTGTCTTAGGTATGTTAGATAGGTCTGCTAGCAATAGTTGGTGCAATCCTTGGTACAGTGCATACAAGCTGCATGTATGTATGTGTATATAGTAGACACGAAAGTGTGCTTCACCTGCTATTCCAGATATAGCACACTCGCTGGTTACTAAGAGAAGCTATTTGAGTACTGCCTCCATTTCCAGCCTACAGAATTCACAAGAATTGTTATTTCTGAAGATAACATTTGGGGTGGTATTTATAGCAGTTCTAGTAAGTGAGAGTCATGTTTAGGTTATTACATGCTCTTATGAACTGTAAGTACAGTTTATGTATTTGTTATTATTGTTTTGAAGACACATCCTATGCAATACAACAGAGAGAATCTGCCCTTGATTTTGGTAGTGACCAACACTTGCTAACTGCCTACTCACTCACTGACACAACACTTGCTAACTGCCTACTCACTCACTGACACACTTGCTAACTGCCTACTCACTCACTGACACAACACATGCTAACTGCCTACTCACTCACTGACACAACACATGCTAACTGCCTACTCACTCACTGACACAACACATGCTAACTGCCTACTCACTCACTGACACAACACTTGCTAACTGCCTACTCATTGACACAACACTTGCTAACTGCCTACTCACTCACTGACACAACACTTGCTAACTGCCTACTCACTCACTGACACAACACATGCTAACTGCCTACTCACTCATTGACACAACACATGCTAACCACTCACACAATCAGCAAGAAATTCAGCCACTGACTCACTCACTCAAGTATAATATTCACAGTTCCATTTCTGTCTGTTAATTATGTGGCATTCAGCCCTGTGTGTGTGTGTCTGCGTGTGAGCGTGTGCGTGTGTGCACTTGTGTGCGTGCGTGTGTGCGTGTGTGTGCACACACAGAGTTTCTACAGGTGTGTGTTTGTAGACTACTTTTTATTGAGCATTTAAAATTTAGCATTTTGTTGTAAGGACTGTTTTATTGAATCACATATGCTGAATGTTTGGTTTCAACCACCCATAGATTTCTCTCTTGTCAGTACACTGACAATTATCACAAACAGATGTTCACCTCAGTGTCCTCACAGGTGAGAAAAATATTTTGTTCTTTCATCATAAATTAAATATATTTTGTTCAATAATTGCCACACAGAGGTCTCATGTATTCAGCATTTCCCCTCAGGTTTGTGGACTGTACCGACATGGGCCTCTTCAGCTTCTTGATATTACCCAGGTTTGAAATCTGCTACTGGGACTCAGTATACACACATGAACTAAACAATATCATGGTGTCTGGAAATTTGTTTTGGGGTGTTTTGTTGGTTTCACTGACATTGATTTAAGTGTACAGATAGCAATTTCAGACACCTGCCCTGTATTTGCTAAATGCATTGACTAATGGTGTAGTGGTGTCTTTTAAAATTTAATGTATTGGGTGTTGTTTTTTTTAAATTAATTCCAGTGATATTGACATTGGTGAAAGTAATAGGTAGTTCTGCATGTTAATGGGTCTCAGCAATCAGCAGTAGTGGCATCATGTCTTGCAAATATCAGTATGACAATATTGGAACGATATTGGAGTACCTGTCTTTGATGCTTTAGTTAGAACCAGCTATGTATCAGAGATAATGAAGTACATATATTGATGATAGACCTCGATACCTTCCACGTACTGCCTCCACGTAGCTATGTGGTCTGTGAAATCAAAGGGGCCAACTCGATGTTCTGAGTATACAACTGTACTGCTTTTTGTGATGCTACAATTTTGTAGCGTTGGGCATGTTCTATTTTTTGTGTGTCTTGTATCAAGTTAATGCATCTCATCAGCTACAGAGTCTCGTGGTTCTGTTTGTTTCATTCTGCTGATAAAAATTCATACCACGTAATACCATTTATTGAGATTTGTTAGCAGTTACATGCTCTCCAAGCGTAATTGTGGCATGGCTGTTTCCTCGCTGCAGGAATTCAATAAAATATGCATTCTGTTTCACCACTTTCTAGTGCAATGATTTTCTAAATCCGCCCTTATTACTGCAATTATCACAAATGAATGGATTTATTGATCCTGTGATCCCTCCTAACAAAGAGTGATGCAACCATTCCGGAACATATTTTGTGTATTCCATTGTGCATACAGACCATTCTCCTTCTTTCTGGCCACATCCAGCTGCCAACAATCAATACTGACCAGTCATTGGATATAAGGTGAAGCCAATGAATACAAACGCCGGACAGACTGAATGTTGGTCCATTGTTGTGGCATTAACTGTGCAGGCTTTTAGAGGAAGTAGAATAAACGAGATGTGTGCAAGTCTGCGATTTTGGATCACTTTATTCAACAGAGCAGACAAGCAATGTCAAAGGTCAAACACACAGCTGTTCTGTTTCCATTATGCATCCATGCAGGGAATTAAACCAAGTGTTCTGGTTGTTGGAATGCAGAGAGCGGTAGTAAAGACTGAATAAATAACAGTGACCGTTAATGATTGCTGGATAATAATCACTATTGGCAGAGTATCAAGTGACATTCTACAGGAATGCTTCTGTTTCTGCAAATATTGATAGAGTAACGGTAATAATATGCGAAGCTTGGCCAAATGTTACATGGATTTATGGCTATGTTTAGCATTGATCAGACTGTAGCTGAAGTTCTTGCCAAATCTCTTGTGGAGATTAGATTGTATTTTGTCTAAAATGTCAGGGCTGTCTCATGAATCTATTGGAACATTTTATTAAATGTTGAGGAGAAATCATGACACTCATGACATCCTGTGATGATATAAGAAATATTGGTGCCTTGCAACGGTTCTTTGGGAGAAGATGTGCTTAGCAACTAAAATTTTACATGGAGGAAAACTGATAGTGAGGGTTGGGAACTTCCTGAAAATATTGGGGGACAAGGGAAAGAAACTGACATGGTAACCATATTCTTAATAGAACACAAAGTCTATAAGCAGAAAACTACAAACCTGGTGTTGTGACAAAAGTCAGAAGTCGGTGATCTCTCCATTCATTATGTAGTATTTCAGTCACAGTGTAGATGGCAGGTGACAGCAGCTGAAAGGACTATCCATTATGTCTTTGACAGCATTTATTTTTTCAGAAAAAAATATCAATATCACTTTGATAAACCTAAGATGTCTTGAGAGCTAAAGATGAACGTCAAGTATTAGGCCACCATATCATTCTGGCCCTTTCATTGATACAGGAGAAGAAATTTGCAATGCTTGAATCCTTCAGTCACCTACCTGTCATAGTGGATTCATACTCTCCCATATGGCAACGTTTGTAAAAATATGTATATTTTGTATTAATGTGTTTTGGAATTCATTAAGACAGCAATTCCCATAATTGCTCTTTGATCATTTGTGAGGAACTTGATAAAAAAATTCTTTATTTGACAGTGTGAAATTTTTCATAATAAATCTCAGAATATGGCAGTAGAGATACATAGTAAGCCTGTAAGGATTCAATCATTCTATGCCTTGATACTGAGAGGCATGGCAACAGGACACATGTATCCTTCTTTGGCACCTTCAGAGTAAGGATCAATTTTCTATCACCTCACACTTACAGTAAGTGTGAGAAAGCTTCTGTCACAAATGATCAATTTGGACGCAATTCTATCAGGTCTACTTCATGATTTCCATTTGTGATAAGCAGTTTATGAAATGAATGTAAAGCGGATAGTGGGAGTCATTAAACAGGCTGCCAAGCCCAGTCTTATTTTCTCCCACACTGATACTGTTTTCCTGAAACTGATATTGTTTGTGTCTATGAGTAGGGCAATCATGACACGGGCACCACCTACACACTCCCAGTATATTCCTGGTTGACATTTCAGCATCTGCATCTCACTGGGAGTAAAGTGTTTATTTGTGCACAGATAAGATCATACAGCACAGACATTGACCACTCCTTAGCTGCTCATGCACCATTGTGCCACACCATCCTCCAGTATCCAGGGATTTATATCTCCATTCTGTTATCATAAGTACTCAGACGCCCATACATTACCATAGCAGAGTCCAGTTTGAGTGTCATGTAGCTGAGAACCGACATCCAATCAAATTACACCGGACCCATAAAGATCCGGGTTAGGCCTGATCTTCAGCAACCCAGGCTTGTAAAAGGTGATTAGCTGGATCAGGTGGTCAGGCTTGCTGACATGTACGACACGTCATTGTAACCCAAATGCATAGATTGATGCTGCTGATCACTGGATTGTTTGGTCCAAATGCCATTATTTACAGACTGCCACCACATAGCTGGAATATTATTGAGTGCTCTGTAAACCTAGACTCACTCACTCCTGGTATTGGAAGGGTACTGGTACTCCTGGAACTTTAACATCAACATCAAATTACACGATTCTGTGATGACTTCATCTGTGATACTGTGAAATACACTTAGGCTTGGACCGAGGCCCTACATTCTGCATGTAAATCTGTGGTAAATTTGTGAGGAGGGACATTGATTAGTTGTTGATTTGAAGTTGTTTACTTAGAAATTCTGTGCTTGTTAGTGATAAGAGAGTTTGGACTTGTGATTTGACTGTTGAGGCAAGGATATGATGACCACTGTGGTGGGTCCAGGTTGATACAGTGATAGATTGGAGATACAGTACTCTGCATGGCAGAAGATGACCACATGGGACTCTTCAGTCAATGATCTGACTTAGACCTTTCATTCAGCCACTGTCACTCGACCACTCACTCAACAATTCACTCATTCAGTCACTCATATGTTTTTCAGAGTTACAAAAAAGTCAATGTCAGAGACAGCAGGCAATATTTAAAAAGTCCAGAATGATTTGGGAAGTTAGATTGCCTCAGCCTGAAATCAAGCGTTGTGTTTGTGTTTAAATGTCAGTTGAAGTAAGGGGCAGGCCATTTGATAATCAGGTTGGGTCTTCCAGTATTTGGTGGAACTGCTTTAACTTTGTGGAGAAGAAAGCTAACAATTTTCAGAACTGGACAACCCCAAAACAATTTTTTCTTTTTGAAAAAAGGTAGGTATGAAAAAGTACACAAAAAAGTAGTCTGTATGAAGAAAATTCACCTGATGTGTTTCTACAGAAGACATCGTCTTAATCTGTCCCACAGTCCCTGAACTACATTATTTTCCTTACCCTTAGCTCTGCCTGCAGTGCGAAGCCCTACATGAAGCCTGTCTAGATTTCACCAGGTTCTGAATCTCTAGTCTCCAATGGGCTCCTTTTCAATTTGAATGGGTTTATTTGTACAAATCAGAATTATATTCAGAGACTATACGTTAGTCTAACATTTTTTGTGTATGTACTGATAGTGAACACATGACAGATGTCCTTCATTCCATGACCACTGATGTGCAGACAAGCTTGTGCTTCACTGACTCACTCATTCAATAGCAGAAGGGCTCATTACTACTGAAATATACAAGGATATTCCCATCGTACAAGTGTAGACTACAGTAATCAGATACCAGAGACAGCTTGTGATTCATAGCTGGGCGTTTGTCTTACTTCTATAAACAGGGACGTTACTTTGTCCACAGTCAAACTAAAATATTCATATGACCTTTGATACAGCCCCCACACTGCTGTTAAACCTGCATGCATGTGGAAGGTCAAGTGTGCCTGTGTAATTGACTCAGGTAAAACAATCAGCTGGAGATGCAGGTGCTTGGCAAGGTGGACAATGACTGATGTAACCCAGTGATTTGGCACTGTGGAATGTGTAACAATGAACCATCTGACAGCTCAGGATGAGGGTGAGGTTTGAGTTTTCTTGCATGAATCATGCTCTCACAATGCTGAGTTGAAGAATGTATTTTGGGGCTTTGTTGAAAAATGACGCTGGTATGATCTTAACGTTACATATCTTACTGTTGTCATTTTTGTGCCGTGTATAATATTTTTGAGCATTTGTTCAGTTACCTCCACATTGATTCATTTGGCGTTGGGCAGTGGGGTAGGCAAGTGGTTAAAGCATTCACTCATCACATCAAATACCTGGGTTCGATTCCCAACATGGGTCAATGTGTGAACCCTTTTTTTGCAGTCCCGAGCTGTGATATTGCTGGAATATGCTAAAAGTGGTATGAAACTCATTCACTCACTCACTCTTGTCATTTGGTGTGTGGTTGCCACATACCTCAACCCCACCAACACCATCACCAGGTTGAACAACACCCTAGTGTTCTAACTATGAAAAAGGTGGATGGGTAGCCTAGTGGTTAGTGGTGAGCATTTGCTCATCATGCCGAAGACCCGGGTTCAATTCCCCACATGGGTACAATGTGTGAGAACATTTCTGGTGCCCCCAGCTGTTTTATTGCTGGAATATTGCTAAAAGCGACATAAAACCAAATTCACTCACACAAATTATATAAAACCGTCTCACATCCTGTCTTCAAAATCTACATGTTTTTCATTGACTAAATGGTGTCCAGCACCTTACCCTGGTGCCACCTGGTGTTTGACTTGCATGACTCCCTCCCAGACTGATGTGTGGGTTATTCTGCCTGCATCTATTGATTTTCTTGTTCCGGACTTGCAGAGGGTATATTTTCCCTATACTAAAGCTTCCAGAATGGAGTATATATGGCAAGTGCTTGATTGAAGTGACTTTTGTGTTTCACCAGCATATGAAATATCTCAACTCATACACTCTCGACTGATTTCTCAAGACCCTTGAATAATGAATTCTGCAGTTATTTTAATGAGACATTTATACTGTTTGAATATATTAAAAAACATGCCCATATCCTAGATGTTGAATTGTCTTCCTTCCAGTCATAATTTATGAAATATGTTTACAAGTCGATATAGGACTATATAAACTGTACACAAAATGAAGAGCTGACTATACTTATCATTGATAACTGTAATGAAAGAGAAAACAGAAAGGTGCAGTAGTTTAATACCTGACTTGAAGCCTGAGTATATGAGAGAGCCGCATGGGAGGACATTGACCATGTTCTGTAGTTCCTTCACTTGATAGTGAGCAGCAATAAGCCTTACACCGACCGACCGACCAACCAACCGACCGGCATGCAGAGCCAGGAGATACATAGTCCCTCCCTGGTCTAACGCAGCCTCTTCCAGCTTCCAGACCTAGCAGAGTGTTCCCTGCATCGTCAGTAACAGCACTTGATGAGAGGAAGGTTACTGTAGACAAGCAGCCCTACACTGAGGCAAGCAGGACCATGTGTCCATTCCTACTGCCACGCTAACAGCAGCACTGCAGACATTGCCTGTATAATTATATGCGCAAATTTCTGTCAATTACTGTGGTAACGGTGTTGGAGGCTGTGATATATGGTAGTGTTAGAGTACTGAGTAAAGTGGCTGTTGGACACCAGTGAGAGCACCTCACCTGTCCCTGTCACAGCTGCCATGGACCTTCAAATGGGTAATGGTGAAATTTGTATTTTCAGCTAACATCATCGCTGCAGGCCGTACTACAGCAGGCTGGGAGTATTGTTTGAGTTGAGTGATTCTACACAGCCTCTGCCTGCTTCTAGAACAGCCTGTATGGCAGTGTTGTAAGGATTATAATCAGTGAAGGTGTGGATGCATATCTTGTGGATTACCTGGATTCTCTCTGAAGGTGTTACACTGCTTCCTCATCAGGTGAGTGCCTGGCCCATGTTGCTATTTGTTTATCAGCCATTACCAGTGATGCGAGTATGAATATGTTGTGTTGAGGTAGTATGTTGTCTCCGTTGCGGATGGAGGATAGCATGAAGTCTATTTCAGTATCGCTGGTTAAGTGCCACAGACCCTAAATACCAGTTTAATGATGGAAGTTGAAGAAATGTGCTCACTTTTACCACATGGGTATGCAATTAATGAAAGCATAACCTTTCTTGATCCCATTCACATGGATGTGTATATTCATTTTATTCTTTTTTTTTTTCAAATGAAATTTAAAATATGAATTTAAAAAAGTTTTAAATTAGAGCAATTTATACCATATGCTTGTGGATCCAGATATGGGCATGTGAGTTGTGAGTGATATTGATTGCACTATGGTGTTTTCTTCGTGCAATGACTCATGTGATTAGTGCACATATGTTGCATGCATTCATCTGACTATTCAGTGTTAACTTACACAAATGTTTTTTACATTGGAGGTAAATATCAATATATTTTCATTAATTGTGAAAACTGTGTTGAAGCAAATTGAACATCTGTCGGTGTCTGTATGTGCACCGATGGACCCTTGTGTTGAACATAAAATTCACAAATGAAAATATTAAATTATTGCAAATGCTGCTTGTTAAATATTCTTGTACTATTATTTATTTGTTTACACCAGTTATTAATGAAGACAGTTGTTATTATTTTTAATAGATAATTTGAGATCTTAATGTTTGAGGGGTTGATCCATGCAATTTTCATCTGTTATATTTTTTGTTCATTTGAGCTTAATGCCTCACTCACAATATCCCAGCTATAACAGGTTAATTTTTGTGTAAAGGTGTTCGTCAGTCATATGGTTGCTAATCCTTTCTCTTTGTATTAATTAACCCATATAGACCTATAGAATTAGTTAAGCATTATGACTATAGTTAGTCATTTTAATTAGTTGCACTTCACAGTGCAGAGATGCATCTATACATGACACACTACTGCCTTCATCTGATGCTTCTAGGTTCAATGTTTTACCCATGTTTGTGGGTTTAACCACAGTGTTAAATGTTGGAGATCAGCTTCACTTCAGACTCCTGGTGAGTCCGATGCTAAGTTGTCCCTCCATGGTATAACAGGAATATTGATCCAAGCAATAGTAAACCCAGCTCACTCACTCACTCATGAAATCTGCAAAACTGAGCTTCTACAGTCACAGTGAAGAGTCATAACACTAGCAATTTGCTCCCAGACACCTGGGTTGTGTGCTTTTGTATCCAACACAGATTGTATGTTTTCATGTTGATAAACGTTTGATATCTCGTGTCAGTTGTGTCAGAAATGTCAGGTTGTGACAGTAAATATGACGTTCATTTAGGAAATCCATGCCACATTGACAGTGCCAATATGAAAGGATGGGCAGAATTCCAGGGGTGGTGGTTTGGATGATGAAGACTTTTTAAACAAGATATGACTTTCCCGTTAACACCTGCAGCTCATGTCAGGAGGTCTGTGTAAGTTGCAAGATAAATGTTTGTTTTTTCTGGTGTTTGTTTATCCGTCCCTCTCGGCAAGGCACCACTTCTTGTAATGCTGCATATGTAAAAACTGTCCCACCAGCAGTAGTACATAAGGAGGATTAGCAGTAAATGATGCGTACTCAATAAATGATTGAGACATGCATCATAGATGTTTCTTCTGTCACCTGGGAGTCTGTTGTGCTATCTACCAGCTGGGACAGAGGAAATGGTCTTCACAGATTGTATCATGCTACATTTGAACCTTGGTCCTGGGGAAGTTAACACCTTTACCACTTGGCTTTACATGTGAAGTGTTGCAAGCAGACTAACAAATAGTCCCAGAAATAAAACCAGTTTACAAATAGGTATCTTAAGAGTAGAAATAAAATTGAAAAGGAGCCCCAATGCTAAATCCCAGAGCTAAAGTGACGTAGACTTTCCACATCAGTGGAGACTCTACTGTCCAAAAGATGAGTGTCACTCAGCGCTGCCATAGATGAATCATATTGGACCAGCATAACAGATTAGCCAGTTTGTAATGTCCCAATTTAGTGTGTGAAAACAGGACGGGGATCTGTCAGTGTTAATGTGAGGATGACACCATATGATGCTAAATCTGTTGTGTGCTGAACTACGAGGTCATGTGTGATGAACATTTCATAACAGATCTCAGGTCTTATCATGGTGCCGTTTCACACTGCCTTTTCTCCTCTTTCCTCTTCTACACATGGTGACGTAGTCTAGTGGTTAAAGCATTCAGTCGTCACGCCGAAGATCCGGGTTTGAATCCTGACATGGGTAGAATGTGTGAAGCCCATTTTTCTCATCCCTGGCAGTGATATATTGGAATAGTGGAATATTGCTAAAAGTGGTGTAAAACCATACTCACTCTCTCACTCCTCCACACATAATCCCACCCATCGTCTTCATATTTCTGTAATACTGACAGAGCCACTCACTCACTCACTCACTCACTCACTAACTCTCTCAGTCTCTCACTCACTCACTCAGGCACAGCATGACCTCTGTCTCCACCCAGACGTAATGGTGACAGTTTCCCCTCACTAGTTCTGTCTACAGTTCATTCACATGTGATATATTAGCTAGGTAAACCCACTAATTCAGTATATGATCAGCACTGAGGCAACATGCCCGTCCTCAAACAATGGCCATGTCAGGAGTTATTGTTTTGTGAGACTGTCGTCACCTCTCTACAGGGCTAGATGTAACCTGTATACACAGAGGGACTGAATTACTTACACTTTTGCTAACAGTACCTGATTGGCATAATGAGGCTCCATATACAGGGTTAATTGACTATATGATTATGTATATGAGCTTTGAAGTCTGTACACCATTAGCTTAATTACTGGCAGTAGTTCTGTCAACACTTAATTGATATATTGGTGCTGGAAGCCCTATAGATTTGATTAGGTAATGAATAGGTTGATATGTTAGACCCAACCTGTCAGTATTACCCTATTAGTAAGATGGACACGGAGGTGATTAACCTAATCAATGAAGGTCACGTCCGAGGTCACTGGCCACATGCAAGGGCAGATCATAGCTACTCAAGTTTTGTCTTCAAGCTTCCCAGGTTGGTCTGAATGACATCCTCCATCCTCCATCATCCATGTGTTGTTGTCACTAGGGAGTCTGTACCTGCACAGGATACAAATTATAGTCATGTTGTGATACTTTGGAAAAATATCAAACCTCAACCCCCAACCCTACCTTTACCCCAATCCAAATCCCAACCTTAAATTCAAATCTTGTCCGGGGTGTTCGTAACCTCAGCTGATCACAACTGTCTTTCCTTTTCCCTGTCAAAACCTGATTCATCTGAACCCCAACCACCAGCTCTAATCCTAATCCCATACTCAACCAAAACTGTATCTGTATCCACATCTGTATCCACATCTGTATCCACATCTGTATCCACATCTGCATCCACATCTGTATCCACAACTGCATCCACATCTGTATCCACATCTGCATCCACATCTGCATCCACATCTGTATCCACATCTGCATCCACATCTGCATCCACATCTGATTCCACATCTGTATCCACATCTGCATCCACATCTGTATCCACATCTGCATCCACATCTGTATCCACATCTGCATCCACATCTGTATCCACATCTGTATCCACATCTGCATCCACATCTGCATCCACATCTGCATCCACATCTGCATCCACATCTGCATCCACATCTGCATCCACATCTGTATCCACATCTGCATCCACATCTGCATCCACATCTGTATCCACATCTGTATCCACAACTGCAACTGCAACCCCTGTTCCTATCTCAATCTGATCCTCAACCTGAATCCCAACATCCCAGCTCTAGACTAAGGCTTAGTCTCTGAATAAATATAATTTTGATAGTAACAAACTAACCCGTCTTAATTGAAAAAGATACCCATGGAAACCAGAGATTCAGCCTGAACCCAAGGAAATCTAGACTTGCTTCATTTAAGGCTTTAGCACTGCTGAGAAGGGCTGGCATGGAACTGGTTCAGGGACTGTGAGACAGACTGTCCCAACCCCTACACCCATCCCTGATCCTGAGCCCAGGCCCAAGCTCAGTCCTTACCTAAACCCATCGTCCTATTTGTATCCCAACCCTAATCCCACTCTCATCTTCACTTTCACTCCCAGCATCACACCACACATAATAAGCCATGGACCAGATACTGCTGAGATAGGCATACTATAAGCCAAATGCCTGATCTCTGAGTATATATATAAGTTTGATGATAACAAACAAACCCATTTAAATTGAAAAGGAGCCTCAGGGAGACCAGAGATTTAGAGCCTGGTGAAATCTAGACTTGCTTCATTTAGGGCTTTAGCATTGCAGTGAGGGCAAGGCATTTGGGAAAATATTGTGTCATAGGGACTGAGACAGACTAGCATGCTAACTACAACCATCCATGGACCTGCACTGGGGAGCCACCCAAAGCCTGCTCCACCTTGCTGCTATGCTGAATACTGTGTAACATCTTACGCACTAGTTTACCTCACTCTGGTAGCACTAATCAGTGTTGTGTAATATCAAATATCAGTTTATGAGTTATGTTTACATTTGGTAATATTTAACTAACTACAGCTGGTGTACATCATTTGAGTTCATAATATTTTTAGAACATATATTTATTATATAACATGGGGATGAAACAAGTGTTCTGTTATGGTCCACGAAACAAACTGGGCCAAGGGGGCATATAGTTTTGAGATCAGTGGACTCTGTTCATTTCATGTTTGTAATATTAGATCTTTTTATAGGCAGCCTGTTTTGTTTTGTTTTTTTTGGCCTAAAGTTGAAACTTTGGTGTATTTTAACTGTGTCCTTCAAATGTATCTTAACTGTGTCTTTTAAATGTACTCCTCCTATGGAGAACACTGACCCACCATGTCATCCATTGTCTACAACTACCCTCTGGCCATGTTCATTCACCATCTCTTGCCTGCTGTCATCCATTGTCTACAACTACCCTCTGGCCGTGTTCATTCACCATCTCTTGCCTACTGTCATCCATTGTCTACAAATACCCTCTGACCGTGTACATTCACCATCTCTTGCCTACTGTCATCCATTGTCTACAACTACCCTCTGACCGTGTTCATTCACCATCTCTTGCCTGCTGTCATCCATTGCCTACAACTACCCTCTGGCCGTGTTCATTCACCATCTCTTGCCTACTGTCATCCATTGTCTACAACTACCCTCTGGCCGTGTTCATTCACCATCTCTTGCCTGCTGTCATCCATTGTCTACAACTACCCTCTGACCGTGTTCATTCACCATCTCTTGCCTACTGTCATCCATTGTCTACAACTACCCTCTGGCTGTGTTCATTCACCATCTCTTGCCTGCTGTCATCCATTGTCTACAACTACCCTCTGACTGTGTTCATTCACCATCTCTTGCCTCCTGTCATCCATTGTCTACAACTACCCTCTGGCCGTGTTCATTCACCATCTCTTGCCTGCTGTCATCCATTGTCTACAACTACCCTCTGACCGTGTTCATTCACCATCTCTTGCCTGCTGTCATCCATTGTCTACAACTACCCTCTGACCGTGTTCATTCACCATCTCTTGCCTGCTGTCATCCATTGTCTACAACTACCCTCTGGCCGTGTTCATTCACCATCTCTTGCCTGCTGTCATCCATTGTCTACAACTACCCTCTGGCCGTCTACAACTACCCTCTGGCCGTGTTCATTCACCATCTCTTGCCTGCTGTCATCCATTGTCTACAACTACCCTCTGGCCGTGTTCATTCACCATCTCTTGCCTGCTGTCATCCATTGTCTACAACTACCCTCTGACCGTGTTCATTCACCATCTCTTGCCTGCTGTCATCCATTGTCTACAACTACCCTCTGACCGTGTTCATTCACCATCTCTTGCCTGCTGTCATCCATTGTCTACAACTACCCTCTGGCCGTGTTCATTCACCATCTCTTGCCTACTGTCATCCATTGTCTACAACTACCCTCTGGCCGTGTTCATTCACCATCTCTTGCCTACTGTCATCCATTGTCTACAACTACCCTCTGGCCATGTTCATTCACCATCTCTTGCCTGCTGTCATCCATTGTCTACAACTACCCTCTGGCCGTGTTCATTCACCATCTCTTGCCTGCTGTCATCCGTTGTCTACAACTATCCTCTGGCCATGTTCATTCATCACCTCTTGCTTACTGTTGTCCATTGTCTACAACTACCCTCTGGCCATGTTCATTCATCACCTCTTGCTTACTGTTGTCCAATGCCTGCAACCACCTTTAAACAGTATGATATATTTTGCAAAATATAGTCTAGACCAGTTAACTGAAGTAAGTGGTTACAATTACACTAGTGAGTCTAAACTTTCGATGGGTAGTGTGTATAACATTGCTTTTGATATATAAAATTGTTTCTTACATATAACATTGATTTTCACATAAAGAGTTCTGCATGCATGTTTTTGTCAAAACGCAATTTTACAAGTCTGTGAAATGATAAGTCAGAATCCACAGGAGAGAGAGACTGCACAAGAGACTACAATAATCATAACAGCGTTAACAGCCAACCCTGATAGTATTCAGACAGAATGGGTTAGAGGTCTGTGTCCAGGAGTAGTGCGATTCAGCCATGTTGCATTCTCCATGGAATAACTGTTTGCCAGCAGGTGAGGGTCTGTGTCCAGGAGTATCGTATTTCAGCCATGTTGTATTCTCCATGGAATACCTGTTTTACAGCACATGAGGGACTGTGTCTAGGAGTAGAGTATTTCAGCCATGTTGTATCATGCTGCTCCATGGAATAACTGTTTGCCAGCAGGTGAGGGTCTGTGTCCAGGAGTATCGTATTTCAGCCATGTTGTATTCTCCATGGAATAACTGTTTTACAGCACATGAGGGACTGTGTCTAGGAGTAGAGTATTTCAGCCATGTTGTATGCTCCATGGAATAACTGTTTGCCAGCAGGTGAGGGTCTGTGTCCAGGAGTATCGTATTTCAGCCATGTTGTATTCTCCATGGAATAACTGTTTGCCAGCAGGTGAGGGTCTGTGTCCAGGAGTATCGTATTTCAGCCATGTTGTATTCTCCATGGAATAACTGTTTTACAGCACATGAGGATCTGTGTCCAGGAGAAGAGTATTTCAGCCATGTTGTATTCTCCATGGAATACCTGTTTTACAGCACATGAGGGCCTGTGTCCAGGAGAAGAGTATTTTGTCTTGTTGATGAGTATTTCAGCTATATTGTATTGTGCATGGAATAACCGTTTTACAAGAGGATTATTTTAGCAGCACTTTAGCTATTTCCTTGCCAGTAATAGAGCCTGTTTATTTGATAGCATCAAACTGAAGATATATTGTTACTCTCTCTGAGTGTAGTGTAGCAGGGTATAGTATTGTTTAGTTTAGTTATTTTAGCTAATGATTTCATTATTAAGCAGTACATTACAGATATATCTTTTATTACAATCACACATGGAGGTGCAGTAGACTTCATCAAGTCCTAAGATGTCAGAGTTAGGAAGAATGTTGTGTTTTATTGGATACTGGTTTAAGTAAAAAGAAAACTCAGCTGTCTGAGAGGTGGTTGACATTATCATATCAAACCTTTTCCTGTGGAATTTATTCAGTTGTTTGTCAAGCTGAACAAATCTGTTTCACTAATAGTTCTTTGATTTGACTGATATTACTTGGTGGTAGTGAAAGCAAGACCTCACCAAGGATGCTTTACATCATAGCAGATTTATTTTAAACAATGACGTCGGTCTTTCATGACGTAACTCAAAAAGTGTACTTTATGGCAGGATAATGTACATGCAGTGCCTTTCATTTTTTTTCAAAGCATCTTAGGATAATACATCTGTGTTTTCCTTGCAGTGATGTCAGTATTGAACGTCATTGCAGGATTGTAGGATTCTTGTTAGATGAATAGTTTCTGTAGCAGTTGTAGTACCTGTAGCTGATGTAGTTGCCCTTGCAGCCATGGTAGTTGCTATAGTTGCTACAGCTGCTGTGCCGATAGTTACTCTGTAGTTGCCGCAGTTATTGTTCTTGTAGTTGCTACAAAGTTCATGTAGTTTTATCTGTGATAGGTAGAAATGTAATTAGTAGTGATGTAGCTGCCCTGGTTGTAGTTGCTAGAGTTGCCATAGTTGCAGACAAAGTTTCTGTGGCTGTAGCAGAGCAGAAGGTAGATATGTAATTAGTAATGATGTAGCTGCTCTGGTTGTAGTTGCTACAGTTGCCATAGTTGCAGACAAAGTTCCTGTGGCTGTAGCAGAGCAGAAGGTAATATGTAATGGTAATGCTGCCCACATGCTGCTGAAATAAAATGCAATATGTCTACCTCCATTTCTAACTACGTAAAATTTACGACAGGTTAAACCATCATCGCCAACCACTTGGGTTAGAAGTAGATCTACTACCGATTGCATTAAATATAGCCTTTTAACTCACACTGTATGAAAACAGACAAATTGCCTCATTAGGCATCATACATGCCAATCACTCCGAGATGAAAGTTGCTCCTGGCTGGCTGTGGGTGGTCACAGGTTGTAGTGCACGTAGTGGAACAGATTCCTGGTGCTGCCAAGGTAAATACCTGTACAACTCAAGACAAGCTGTGCAGGCAGTGTCCGTATACAGACTGTAGTCAAATATAATCACCATTCAAGGAGGAAGTAATTTTACTGATGCCAGAAATTGTTAGTGTAGAACATGAAGGGAAATTCTTCATCAAAGAATGTACCCATATTTGTTAGCGATGAAATAGGCAATATTTGTTTTACTTTAACAGAAATATCACATTTCATGTTTTTAACACTTGAAAAGTCTTTTAAGGGCATATAAGGAGTATTTTTATGTACATAATGAAGGGCATTTTTCGATTTTTCACGGACTTTAAGCTGATGGGTGAATGTTGATGGTGTTACTGTGATACTGCAAGACTGCTGATACTTTACTTGATGTAGTTGGTGACATACAGATTTGTCTGACACTTGTGAATATATATATATGTAGAATCTCAGAACAGATTTCAGTAATTCCTAACAACTAGGTAATGATTATGTCTGTGTTTCCATGAATCCAACATTTTTGTCCTCATCATCACCATCACTGTCCTTCAGTGAAACCAACATAGTTAGAGGACATTGTGCAGGGATATTCCCATAATGAAGGCTGTTCCTGCTGTAGGCAGTTTCACTCACCTTCAGAGTAAGCCCATAGAATAACTACTTCCGCAAAACTTTCCAAAGCCAATTTCCTTAATTCTGTTGAAGGCCTGGCTTAGATCCGATTTTTCCACAGGGTGGGTGCTGATCAGAGTAATTATTATCTTGTCTTTGTCTGGGAAGAAGGTTTATTCTGTCCTCTTGCGCTGACTGGGAATGAGTTCATCCAATACAGTCTTGGCAATATTTAACAGACCTGGTCAGGTAGAGGTGGTGCTGGGCTCTCCAATCACCATGTAACTTTGCTAGGGGAATAATGCCTGGTTCATGTAGACTGCAGTAGACTTGGTGTCACAGTGATGAGGTGGGCACACAATCAGAGGAGAGTTTAGTCCATGAAATTGCCATCTTCCTTTAGGAATCATGGGTTAATTAAGTTTGATTATTTCAAGGCAGGAATTCTCTCAGAAAAGGTTGAAATGGTGGAACAGAAATGGTTCGTCTACACACATTTAATTGTATGTTGATGTTGCATGTTTCATTCAAGTGCTTTCAGTGTTTGAGAACATAATTGTAGTTTTTAGCTTATCAAGTGAAAAATCAAAGGGTTTTTGTCATGGCATGTCTTCAGTTCATCTGCTGTCTGTTTCTGACTCAGCTGGCTGACTGGTGTCAAGGTAGGCTTAATTCATGGCAATAGGGAAATATGATATGTTTTTGATTCTCAGAAGGATAATATTGGACCAGTGGACCAATACTGTCACATCAGTGTTGCATTTTTACATTCCTGCTCAACAGTACAAGGTGCAGGGAGGGAGGTCTGATTGTCATTATGTGGGCACTTTCATATTGGCCATGGCATGATCCTCCTCACTTGTCATAATCAGACTGGTGCCTGGCGCCAGTTGCAGCTTATATGACCTTGGTGTTATATAATGGTCAGCAGATATGAATACTTCCATCGATTTGTCCATGGTTTCTAAGTACACATATAATAAATGAAAGAAATAAGAAATAGATTTTTGTTTAAATGTAACAATGTTGTTGAAACTGCAGGCCATAATACAGCCCTAGCAACAGTTTTCAATTCTTTGTTGAAATCTGGTGTTACGTTTTATAATGGTAGTATGGGGCACCCTTCCAGGATGTACATTCTACAATGGTAGTTTGGGGCACCCTTCTAGGATGTACATTTTATAATGGTAGTTTGGGGCACCCTTCTAAGATGTACATTCTATAATGGTAGTTTTGGGCACCCTTCTAGGATGTACATTTTATAATGGTAGTTTGGGTCACCTTCTAGGATGTACATTATAAAATGGTAGTTTGGGGCACCTTCTAGGATGTACTTTTTATAATGGTAGTTTGGGGCAACCTTCTAGTATGTACTTTTTATAATGGTAGTTTGGGGCACCTTCTAGGATGTACATTATAAAATGGTAGTTAGGGGCACCTTCTAGTATGTACTTTTTATAATGGTAGTTTGGGGCACCCTTCTAAGATGTACATTCTATAATGGTAGTTTTGGGCACCCTTCTAGGATGTACATTTTATAATGGTAGTTTGGGGCACCTTCTAGGATGTACATTATAAAATGGTAGTTTGGGGCACCTTCTAGGATGTACTTTTTATAATGGTAGTTTGGGGCAACCTTCTAGTATGTACTTTTTATAATGGTAGTTTGGGGCACCTTCTAGGATGTACATTATAAAATGGTAGTTAGGGGCACCTTCTAGTATGTACTTTTTATAATGGTAGTTTGGGGCACCTTCTAGGATGTACATTATAAAATGGTAGTTTGGGGCAACCTTCTAGTATGTACTTTTCATAATGGTAGTTTGGGGCACCTTCTAGTATGTACTTTTTATAATGGTAGTTTGGGGCACCTTCTAGGATGTACTTTTTATAATGGTAGTAAGGGGCACCCTTCTAGTATGTACTTTTTATAATGGTAGTTTGGGGCACCTTCTAGGATGTACATTATAAAATGGTAGTTTGGGGCACCTTCTAGTATGTACTTTTTATAATGGTAGTTTGGGGCACCTTCTAGGATGTACTTTTTATAATGGTAGTTTGGGGCACCTTCTAGTATGTACTTTTTATAATGGTAGTTTGGGGCACCTTCTAGGATGTACTTTTTATAATGGTAGTTAGGGTCACCTTCTGGTATGTACTTTTTATAATGGTAGTTTGGGGCACCTTCTAGGATGTACTTTTTATAATGGTAGTAAGGGGCACCCTTCTGGTATGTACTTTTTATAATGGTAGTTAGGGGCACCCTTCTAGTATGTACTTTTTATAATGGTAGTTTGGGGCACCTTCTAGGATGTACTTTTTATAATGGTAGTTTGGGGCACCTTCTAGGATGTAGGGTGGCCTAGTGGTGAAGGTGATTCCTGGTGTGGGTGCTGTGGATCCAGCCTATGTGTGGTATCTGCATGTGTGACATGGCTCAATTATTGCTTAAACTGGCATAAATATACATTCACTCAATCAGAATTCCCAAACCCACTCACTTGTTCAACCACACATCAACCCAACCACTCACTCAACCACCCAACCACTCATTCAACCACCTCTCATGCAACCATTCTACCAAAGACTGAGATTTGACATGTATATCTCATTGTTATTTGGCCTTGTAGTACTTGGTCCTTTTATGTCTCTGTGTTCTACTGTCCTGTGGTATATGGCCATTATATGCCAATATTGACCTGTGTTATAGCTTGGTTTGATATGATGTAATTGGCGTAACTGCCCTGTATTATATTCACCTGTGCTATATGTCTCTGGGTTATGTACAGTCCTATGTGGGACTGGAAGGGTGGTAAGGTAGTATTGTGGTACTTGTCACACCGACGCCCATTTCTGGTGTCCCACTTGGTCGGAGGATTGTTATGACCATACTCATTCGTAGGGACTATGATACTCCTCATGTCTCTGGCTGATTGTTAGCCTGAGAGAACCAACCATTAGATCCATCCTGTTCATGGACCAGTCTCCTTCCCACAATCTCCAGCTCCTCAACCAGAGGACATACAGCCATTCATGGATTGGTGTCTCTTCCGACATTCCACAGCCCCTCAACCAGAGGACACACAGCCATTCATGGACCAATCTCCCTTCCCACTGTTTCATCTCCTCAGCAAGAGGACACACAATCATTCATGGACCAGTCTCTCTTCCCACATTCTCATGCTCCTCAACAAGAGGACACACTGCCATTCATGGATCAGTCTTCCTTCCCTCTGTTTCATCTCCTCAGCAAGAGGACACACAATCATTCATGGACCAGTCTCTATTCCCACATTCTCCAGCTCCTCAACAAGAGGCCATACGGTGTTGCTAATCCTGGACAAGATGGTTCAGAAGCCCCCTGCCAAAGAATGACAGTGTTGGAGCACACAGACCTATGGTGATGGAGGAAATTCAATTTGTACATGTGTTGAAATCCTGTCTGCAGTTATTGATTTGTGCTATAGTTGCTGGCAACTCAAACTGTAAGTTGCTGCCATGTAGATGGCACAGGGAACATAAGAAACAAATTGTTTTAAGATTACTGGTACATCTGGCCAAATTGCCATGCTTGATGATTGTATAAAGTATGAAGCCACTGTTAAAAGAGCCAGAGGGGTGGCACTGAGGTGTCCATTTTATTGCAAGCATTCTCAGGGCAAACTGTTCAGACTGGTAGTTGAAAATAAGCCCTGTTCCATAGCAATCCATAAGAGGAGAGTCAGACACTGATGGCTAAACAAATCAAGGGACCACAATTCAATATCATGTAGACGATGAAATGTTTATTTGATAAATGGTATCCCAGTTCATCATGGTGTCCCCAGACCGCAGATGCCCTGAAACCCGCGTAATGAGAACGTGTCTATCTACCTCTCACAGATTGAATAATGAAGCAGTGAATGCTAGCGGCTACAGTGGAACTGCTTACAATAAACGGTGCAATGGAGGATAGGAGTCAAAGCTCTGTCACAAGCTTATTGATACCTAACTTGTTTTGACTAGTTAGTGGCATGAAAGTGAGGCTGGATGTCTAGACAAAATGTTTAATTGTGAAATGACTGCCAGGATGGAGTTTGTCTGGGAGGTGACTGTGTCCTGTCTGGAGACAAGTCTCGTGAGACATCTGGGGTTTGCGAGAACACAGAGATATATGGAGAAGTGATGAAGCATGACTGACTGGCCTGGCGGAAGCGCTACATTGTCTGCATTGATTGGACACACTTATAGGTTATCCCAAACCCCGCAGGTGTTTACAGCTGACAGTGAAATATTGTTGGTTTGAAGTTCAGGAAATGCTGGGATGTAACGTGACATGAATTCTACAAATACTGCTGATGTTTCCATGAACATGACTTTCTGAATACTGACCTTTTTCTTTCAGTTGATTCAAAATTCACCTAGTTCAAAGACATGCCCCTAAGAGTCAGTTTTATGCTGCTTTTAGCAATATTCCAGCAATACCATGGTGGGGACACCAGAAATGGGCTTGACACATTGTACCCACGTTGGGAATTGAACCCAGGTCTTCTGCATTATGAGTGGACACTTTAATCATTAGACAACCCCACTGCCCCCAAATCCCTAAGAACACATCCTATTGGTATTAAGCAGAGCTCCCTACTTGACCTTATGAGTTATTGTCAAGCAATGAGTGAAGGAAAAAATTTAGTTTTATGCTGCACTCAGCAATATTCCAGCTATATGGCGGCAGACGATAAATAATCGAGTCTGGACCAGACAGTCCAGTGATCAACATCATGAGTGTCAGTCTGTGCAATTTGGAACCAATGACATGTGTCAGCAAGTCAGCAAGCCTGACCACCAGATTCCGTTAGTCGCCTCAAGCACAGGTTGCTGAAGACCTGTAATGAGTTATTGAGTGAGTGAGTGTACAATCAGTGAGTCAGTGACAGAGAGTGTGTGCGAATGAGTGTGTGTGTTCACGTTTTGCAACATTGAACTAAGTGGGGGACATAGCCAATTTCACCACCAGCGAATCATGAGCAGGTCATCAAGAACCGGAGAGCCTTAAGGTTGTGTTCGGAATAGTAATAAACATACTTTGAGAGGTTCGTGGGAAAGGAACATATGCTAATATCTGTATTAATGTATCATTTTGTATTTGCATAGGGTCTTAAAACATGACATGAAGACATTATTAGAGTCATCTTAAAGTATGACAAGCATTACGGAAGAGTCATTCTTTAGTTTACCTGTGGAATACTACCCAAGAGATTACTTGTGGAAGAGTGCATGTTTTCTGAATATTATATATTCCTTTAAGGATGAGCCTTTTATAAGGAATTGATGATATTCATTCATGAGAGTCACTAGATTAAACAGTCCTTTTCTGCCTGATGTCAGGACAAAAGGTTCATTCCAGCTACACTGTGTACTCACTATTTAACAAGAAGTGGAGTGGTTTTCATCAGGAAAACATGCTGAAAGGAATAAATCCTGAATACTTTTTACTTTTTGTATGTATCCCAAACAATCTAAGTGATTAACAGATAAACTCCTGTTATGTGTGGAACTGCAATCAGCACATTTACTTTAGATCTGTGTAATCAAGTTCTCTAAGTGGTCACATCTCTGTTTGAGCACTTACTTCATGATATATCATCTGCACATCACTCGTTCTGGTTTATACATGCTTGTCAGCAGAGCGTGTCATAGAAAGTTATGCTATGCAATCTTCTTTAGTCCTGGCACCAAACTGGTGAGATTTCTTATGTGGTACTGGTATGTTATTTCTGATTTGTACATACCTGCCACTGGAGCGTGTTGTAGAATGTTGTAAGTGCATGTTAAGTTTGCAATACCTGATTTTTTTTGTGGATATTGGAATCCATGCAAACAACTGTTATGATGATAGCTGATAGACACTGTCTTGAAGCTGCTCATAGGTGGATCCTCATGGGTGGATCCTCATGGATGGTTGATGGAGGATGGATCCTCGTGGATTTTTTATGGAGGATGGATCCTCGTGGATGGAAGCTCATGGATGGATCCTCATGGATGGCTGATGGAAGATGGATCCTTGTGGATGGATCCTCGTGGATGGTTGATGGAGGATGGATCCTCGTGGATGGTTGATGGAGGATGGATCTTCGTGGATGGAAGCTCATGGATGGATCCTCGTGGATATCTGATGGAAGATGGATCCTCGTGGATTGAAGCTCATGGATGGATCCTTGTGGATGGAAGCTCATGGATGGATCCTCGTAGATGGTTGATGGAAGATGGATCCTCGTGGATGAGACTCACAGTTGTTCAAGGTGACATGACAGTAACATTAGGATTAATGGTGTAAGACTGTTATCCATCATCTAGCAGCAGTAAATGATTAACTTTGAAGATACTGAGTCACATCAGCTGTTTCATGAAGTTGATACCACTGTCCAAACCATGGTCAGACCTAACTTACTCATTGCAACTGAACACAAAATGTACACCAAAATTATGTGAGGACATGTATTTTTTAAATGCACTTTCTTTAACAAAAATGTTTATCACTTGGCTATCACTATCACCTGTTGCTTTGAGGAACTTGCAATATAATAACTTAAGAATTACAATATGAAAATTACAAAAGAAATTTCATATCTTTGATAGGCATTCTAGAAGTTGGGTAGGTGAAGAATGAGGACTATGATTTATGGATCTACCACTTCTTTTATTCAGTGAGTGTGATCTTTTGACATAGATACTAATGTCGTTGTCAAGCAAATGGTACCATTTGCCATTTGCCATGGTACCATTTGCTTGACAACGACATTAGTATCTATGTCGAAACGTCACACTCATTGAATATAAGAAGTTGTATATCCATAAATCATGGTCCTCATTCTTCAAAAAAATTCAGTTGAAATATGATATGATTATTTGCTTAAGCTCAAATAAAACATATTCCAAACAGTTCTGATGAAATATTACATGACAGTGCCCCTCTGCATCAGTGATTCAGGTTTTCAAGTCATAGTAGCAGCAACTCGTCAATACTCAATATACTGTCTTCCTGTTATGTGTGCATTGTTTATGTAGAGGAGTAGATGAAGTATGGAAACACCACGTGTAAACCTCCCCTGGTATAGAGCAGATATTAAAGACAATATATAAACACATTAAGCTGAGAAATCCTAGTACAAATGTGCCCATGGATATACCAAATGTTGAACTGGACAAAAAGTTTGTTCAGATAAAATGAACTTGATGCAAGTCCACATACAAACCCTTCATATACAAGCTGTGCACATCCAGACTAGACCCTTTGATATTTGGAGAGGGCTACTTTACATAGGACGGCAGACTCTTTGACAAGGAGGGCCATGGTGTTGTTGATGTTGTGTGTTGATCATGTAAACAGCCATGTTGAGAGTTGGAGGGACACCTGCCACCTAGGATGGCCACCAACACAGCAGGTCACATGTACCTATGATTTATGTATACAAGAATCATCAAGGAGGTAAGTTTTTTTTCTATTTTACAGACCTGAACACTGCCGAAGTTATTATTACTAATTTCCATGTGCAGGAAACGTTTTCTGTTGAATGTAACACATATAACAGCTTTTGGTGAAGTTAGTGAGTGTTGTACACACTGTGCAGAATGGAGAGGTATGCCTTAAAACTACCTATAGTTAGTTAGACAGAGCATGTTTCATAAAGAACACCTAATTCTTTTTGTTATTATTGATTGTTTTGTTATTATTGATTGTAAGCTGTCAAGTGTTCTATACATATCTCTGATGATGTAGCAGTAAGTGGCTGCAGTGTTAAATTGAACATTGATTAAATACCAAGTCTGTTTTGTGGGTAGGAAAAGTCATGCTCTGTTGGTGTTTGTCTAATGGTGATTTGTTGGTTAGTTTGTTGATATGCTGTGAAATATTGATATCATCTGGGCATTGTGTGAATTATATATATATTGTACATGATAGACAATTACTTTTATTTCACCATACAAGTTCAGAGGTGGATTCTGTCAGTCGTGATCTGGACAGTGTGCTACTAACCCTTCTCAGATTCATCATTGGACCACTTGTTGTGGTATAGTATATGTCAGTGAAGAAATATCTTACATGCATTCACACTTTACAGTTTAATGATGGTGAAAAAACTTAATTAAATGCCATATAAACTGTGACATTTTCTTATGACAGTTACAAAAAAAACTTTTCTGTAAAAATTGGCAGTATACACAATACACATGGGACTATGGTCTGCCATGGATATTGTCAGTGTTAGTAGTAAGTTTTCCTGAAGATTACATATACAGATTGACCCTGTATTGCACATGAAATTATGCATTATTATTGTTATAATGATGTAATGAAAAATGCAGTATTCTGTACTGTACAATGTGATACTTCCTAGATTACAGAATGGTGGTCTTGGATTACAGTGGTGATTAGTTTCAGTTCCTGGAACACAAGATCTTTATTTTTTCCATCCATGCCATATCTTTGTGTATTCTGGACACACATTCCTTTGTCATTCAAAGCCTCATTCAGTGGAAGTATTCAAATCTAGAAGCTCCTGAATCTTTATATCTGACAAGGGCCTAAGGTTACCTTTGAACACTGCTAATTTAGGCTTCAGCATATGTTTCATATTGATTCCGAAAGAGATAAAATCTTGTGGCCTTCATGCTGAATGGCAAACACATGCCACATGTTAACATTTTTGAAGAAAACTGTTCTCCCTATAGATATTTTTCCAGAGTGTGACTACCGATCAGTTCTATATAACAGTTTATAATTGACTTGGCACATCTGGTCAGTCGATCCATCCCTCATCAATATATGGTTGCTGGCAAACTTGACTACACACAGACACTCACATTTTGAAAGCAATAAGCCTGCATGACATTTACAAACTTGTCTTTCTCTTGTAAAATGCCAGGAGCTTATATTTCTCGGGGAGTTTAAAATGTCAAGACAGAGGTAATTGTATGTAAAGACCACTGTCCTGCCCTGGCAAAACAAGGGAGAGGTAATACCCAACTGACCATTAGGAATCTGGGGCAAAAGACCGGGCAGCAAATTTTATTGAATATCATGGCAGTCAAGTGACCATCTTGACTCCAATCTCTGGCCATCTTGGCTTGGTTGCCAGGGGCAACCAGCTGTATTAAATTGCCTGAAAGTTGGAACCACAGCTGGACCAGTGGATCAAGTGGATGGCTGGTATTTCCGTACTCTTCTTCAACTTAATTTTGGTTCAATTTGCTCATAGGCTAAATCGAACCAGAACATATGTCAATTATGCTTGCTTATGGATAGATCAAGTTGGAATGAGTGAGGGATTTTATACCAGTGTCGCTACCATGCTAACTTTATGAGTTTGACAGCAAGAAAGAGTGAAGGTATTTCGAGAGAAATCCACAGGTCAAACTGTAGGTAATTTATGAAGACTGGGTCAGATAAACCAGTGACTGAAAGTATGAATATTCCATACCACATTGATGTTGAGCAATGAGATGCTGGAAGTCTATTGAGAAGGATAAAAGCCATTGAATAAAAGACTTGGCCTCTTCCGCAGACATCCCCAAGTCAAACTCTGTTCGCTGGGAGAGGATTTCCCATCAGTTGTAATGGTGTACCAGTCTGACAGATCTGACACTAGGTGGGCTGATTTCAGAATATATTATCAGTATTTAATTGTGTTGCCATGGCAATGGTCATGCAACACAAATTACCACAAGTTACCACACAACAGCTGAATATCTCCAATGTAATTATCTGCCAGTCTGTTTGTAGGGCTAGACTTTACCTCTAATTATGCAGACACTAGTTAGTTGGGCAATAAACAGTGTATGTTGTCTGTTTGGTAAGTGTGATTGAGTATTCTATGCTGGGGACTATAATTTGGAACTGGCACTGTCGTTGGACATTGTGAAAGACAAAGTTATCAGTTACATGCCAGAGCAGTGTCTCTCTACATAATGTCTCACATTTATGACGCCAACAATCAGTCTGACTGCAGATTAATGTGCTATAGATGTTTGGTTATTATTAACAGTTTCACTATGGTGGCAGCAGTAATTACCTAAACCCACAAAATCAACGCCAGGTATTACACATCCCACAACTATGACTGGTTACATGACACGTTATGAGAGAATATATACCTCATAGGACATATGATAAATTAAACAACCAGAGATTTGTTTATACCACAGTATATCTCAGGGACATGAAGACAAGTAATTAAGAAACTTGTCGGACCGTGCAGGAATTCAAGAAGAATCATGACAAGAGCTGTTCGCGAGGCAGGTAACAGTGGTTTGTGGAAATTTTTGTATGTGTTTCTTTATCGTACGAAAAATATGAAATGCATGTGTGATGACTTTATTTGTCGCACTGATTTACCTATAGGGACAAAATAGCATTGTTTATACAGATATAATTTCTGTACCATGGCATTCAACTTGTTTATTCTTATGCAGTAAGTAGTTCATTTGGATATGTTGATCATATTGTCATATATGTGTATCTTGACCTTGGTACCATACTGCAGACTCTGCATTAGGACAAGTAGGGTTTTGATGTCATTTAATCTGCCTGTCAGGGTTTGCTTGTATCAGTGCAAACTGGCTTAGTCCAGTGGTTTGTCACTCCAGACTTGCCTACCTTCATCAGGAGATGAAACAAACAAGTTATATAACTATGGATGACTGATAATGATGGGAGATTGGGACCTTTTTGTGTAATTAGATACAAATATATTCAGTTGTTGCTCATGCAGTCAACCATTGTTTCGTTCCAACCCAGAGGTAATGCATGTTGCCATTGTTGCATGGATGTCATGTGGCAAACTGTCTCCCAATCCATCCATCCATCCATCCATCCATCCATCCATCCATCCATCCATCCATCAATCCATCCATCTGTCCTGTTCCGTCCTGCCCTGTCCCATCCTGTCCTGGTCCTATCTGCCTGTCTGGGTAACCTCCCCTTAAAAGTAGTCTGTCTGTCACAAGTAACGTTAGAACACCCCCTCACAACGACACTGTGTTATGCAGCGTGGCTATTCTCCTAGAATATTCCTCTTCCTCTCAAAGATATGATGCATCTGCTTCTAGACGATCAATACAAGTGTGCCGGGCTTATTTCTTCAAACATGACAGATGTAAGCGTTATAGAAGAGATTGCTTTCTCTCTGAACTTGCATGAAAATTCAGTGTGCGATGCTGTTGCTCTGTTTCATGAGAACCGTTGCTGTGTCAGGATGTCCTAACTTAGACATCATTTTTGTTCAGAATCAGTCATCTCCCTGATGGAGCAGCCTTCTGTTTAAAAAGATAATACTACCTAGATGGTAAAGGTGTCTACCAGACAAAATAAGCCATTCTTGAGTCAACCATTGTATGGATTATTTTTCTATGCTGAACACAAATGGCCTCCAGTGTTGATTTGCTTCTTGTGAACAATTTGTTGCGTCAGTCTAGGAGAAGTATTGATTCTGACAATATCTTTGTATTTCCTCCTTGTGATGTATATTGTTGTAGAATGATTCTTGTGGAGTGGATGGGATATGTCAGAATGGGATATGTATTGGTAAAATAAACATTTACATGCATTTTATCTTGATATTGACTATCTTGAAGTTTAAAGAGTGAGAAGAGTGATTGAGGATATGGGTGATCTATCGTGAAGTATGGGTAGAAGTATCAGTAGTCATCAGAGAAATAACCTGCAGTTGTAGAGTTGCTGTGGCTGTTGCTGTTGCTGTTGCTGTAGCAAGTGCGTTACAATCACAAGAAAACCTGAAGTGAAACGGGTGTTTGACATTACCTGTACAGGTACAGCTGTTGGGTTGACAAACTAGAAACATATTCAGGATTCAAACCTGCAATGTCAGGCTCCACACCAAGGGACACAACTCTGTATAGAAGATGAAAGAAAATCGTAACATTTATGAGATAAACATCATGTGTTCTCCAATTTCTGGCTGCTATTGAGTATTTGAAGCACGGGAATTCATTGTATTCACTCCAATGTATTCAGCTAACATTGTTCCTGTGAAGTTGTTTACGCTTCGTGTTGTTATGTGTCATATATAACAAATCATAGCACTTTCACTAATACCTCAACATGACCTTGTATTTGTCCAACAGCTTTTTCAACCAGTAACTTGCCTTACTGTATTACCATGTTAAACTATTCAATTAATCAAGCCATAGCTGCGCCAAATATAGCCTAGTGGTTAAAGTATTTGCTCATTGCATTGAAGTCCCATGGACTATTCCCCATTTGGGTACAATGTGTAAAGTTCATTTCCTAGGTATCACCTGGAATATTGCTAAAAGCGAAATAAAACTAAACTTACTCATGCATCTCGAAATATACAGCCAGATCAGTTTATTAGAGAGTAAATAGTAAGAATTTTAACCTAATCTGATGGCTAGTTCATGTCTGTTGGTGGTCCACTCAAGGAACTCATGCAGTTTGCACTACATTTCACTCAGATCAGGGTGGAGAGTTTATATAGTGAGAATTCAGTTTGGCTGCCATTACAAGGACAATAGCAACAGGATATTTTCCTACTGATGAGGGGCGGTGGGGTAGCCTAGTGGTTAAAGCGTTCGCTCGTCACGCCGAAGACCCGGGTTCGATTCCCCACATGGGTACAATGTGTGAGGCCTATTTTCTGGTGTCCCCCACCGTGATATAGCTGGAATATTGCTAAAAGCGGCGTAAAACCACCCCCCACCCCCTCCCCTCCTACTGAAGATATGTAATGATGGCTTTCTGGCCTCTGCTTGGTCAGTGTACATACATGTCAGTTTGTATTACAGAATACATGATGGCTTCAGTACAGAATGAGTGACCTTTGGATTTGTCTCCAGCAGTGGTTCTTGTGACTGGTCTGTGGTACATGAGACATACTGACCTCCAAGGAGTCTAGAGGAAGTAGCAATGTGGTTATTCTCTCCAGTTTCTGGAGTTGTGCCCGAGATAAAGGGGGATCACTGAGTCCAGTCTCTATCAGTGGTTCTTGTGACTGGTTGGTGGAACAGGAGACATACTGACCTCCAAGGTGTCATTAAGTCCACTTTCCGTCAATAGTTCTTGTGACAAGTTTGTATTAGAGGGAACATTGGCATGGAACAAGTTATCTCCTCCTCATCAAAGGTCATTCTGACAAACTGAAGCAGAAGTGGACATGGTGACTTACTAGTCTAAGTGAGGCAGGTGATCTCCGAATTCATTATAGTCAGCTTAAGTGCTGACCCATTGAAACATAGTCATGAAGGATCAAGACGTGACCGTGTCTTTGTGCCATGAGAATCTCTCCCCCAGAAATCGTTATTGGAGATCAATAAGGAATGGCACAGTGCCACTGGTGCCAGAGGGGCAAGGTGAAAGGCTGTAAAGCATGGCCATAACAGCCTCTGTTCTCCTTCATTGACAAAGGCTGGAGACACAGAATCACCATGTGCAAACATCACCATCAACCCATTAGGCAGGATTGAGGCAAATCTGTCAAAAACATTTGTGCTGGCATGTTGAGAAGGTCAAGTGAGAATGTATGTCAACAGCTTTTAAGGTTAAGTCTTCAAAGCGGTTTTGTAATGAATACGTTATAGTGTCAGAATTCTTATGTTGTTCTGTGATATGTTTTAAGACTGGAGTGATATATATAGACTAACAGTTCAGAACTTGGATGATAGAGATATTGATTTTTCAGTATATTTTTAAAGATGTAAACATGTTAGGCAACAGTTAAGACAGAAAACATACAACTTGTTTTTAGCTGAAGTGATGTTTTGATTCTCACACCATGTTCATGCTGTTTTAGATTTGGATACCAATTAAAATATATTTTCTCTTGTACAGCTATAACCAGCTTGTTATTTTTCAAAATGTGAAAGTAAATGTTTACAGAACAGTAATGACAACCAGACTTGTATTTATGTGAACACTGTGTCTGGTCAAATCTCCATTGAAGACATAGATACAGCAGCCATGACCTGTATATTTCTGACACCTACATGACGCAACACCTGCTTGTATGTGACGCAGGTCAGGAGAAAACTGTATTATAATACCCAACACATGCACCTTAGTACTTTTGAATAATTAACACAATGATATTTACCCAACAGCTGCATTATGTAAAACCTGTATTTACACAAAGGCTACATTATATAAAGCTAGTATTTACCCAGATCTTACAGTAGGTAAAGTCTATATTTATCCAGATCTTGCATTAGAAGGGACCTGTATTTATCTGCATCAGGTAAGGTCTGTATTTACCAAGAAACTCCATTAGGTGAGGTGTGTATTTACCCAGTAACATCATTAAGTATAGCTTGTATTTACCCAAATCTTACGTTAGGTAAGGCCTATATTTATCCATTAGTTCCATTAGGTAAAGCCTGTATTATCTTTTCTTACAAAGTTTTATCATGTTTACCCAACACAGAAACTGCACACATATAAGTCAGAAACCAGTACCTCATTTCACCTACCATGTTTTAGACATGAATGGTCAATATCGGCCTGATTGGTGTTTGTTGATGAAGGAGAATTATTTGCCCAGCCTGCCAGTATTGCTAAGCAGTCAGCAAGACTGATGGACTGGTCAGCGCCCCCTTGTTGAAGCTTATTACAGGTGTCTGAAAGGTCATCACGCCTTCAAGTGGGTGCTGAACTATTTTATCTGCTCTGATGACTGGGCTACTCATATGAGGAGATGGATGATGGCTTTTGTCTCACATGGTTGTACGTAACATATCAACCAGTGGTCTGGGAAAATCTTGAAAATAATTGTGGAACTTGAATTGTTTTTTAAAACTCAACAGAGCTAGAGACGTTTGTTATGCACTAAACAGTGTTTTGAGTTTTGGCTTGTCGTCATGTTTTGTTACATTCACAATTAAGGATGTTGTGTACCGGGTATATGCTCTCATAGCCAGTTCATCCCAAGGGCTGTAGAACTAGCTTATAGGATAGCTAAACATTAAGTACTGAAAAACCAAACAAGTTTGAAAGAACATTTAGTGGAAATACCATGCTATTGTTCATAACACTCTGTCAACACCCAACAACTGGCAGATGTGTTTGACATTCATCAGCAATAACTTCCAAGAGAATAGAACAGGAAAGTTTACTGACCAGTCAAAAGAAAGTATCAGCTGTACTAGATCCATGACTCAAATAATGGCACCACAGGTAGCCATGCTGTTACAATACAGTCGCAAGAAATCTAAAATGTCAAGTGCTGCAGTCTAGTTACAACTATACAGGTGGCATTGATTTCAGCTGTGTGAATCCTGAATACAGTTATTAAAGTGGGGTTGATTTCGGCCAGCTGAATCTAGATACCATGATGCAGGTAGTACTGCTACCAACTCATTGAAATTTGGAGAGAACTGTACAGGTGGCATTCAGTTTAGTCCGAAGCTAGATGCAGCTATATAAGTGGTACTGCTTTCCATTGCATTCTTGATGAGTCATGCTGGTTTCTTTGGTGCATTGTCTTTTGTTGGAATATCTTTCATCCTTCACTTTTACCTGATAACGGAAAGAGACTACAGGCAGTTTGATGTAAGGCTAGCTGGCCAGACTGGCACAAGAGCCATGTGTCAATGAATGTGATCAAGTCTGGTACATTTCTAGAAAAAACTTTTATCTTGAATTTTGAAGCAGATGAAAACAGGAAGTGCAATTTCCCAGCTTGCACTGTCCAGGTGAGAGTTGCTATGGTTACAGGATTTGGATGTGTGATCATGTTGTTAAATGTCTTTGAAGTTTAATTGATTTAAGTCTTTTCATGTTTGAGGGTTATTTCAAACTCAATAGATTGCCAATTACATGCTTCACCTCATTTGGTTTTAAATTGATTGGCACACTTTAAACTTTGAATTTGATACAGAATAGGAAATGTAATCAACATGCATGGGGCTCCAGGATGGGACATTGATGTGTGATATCCCAAGGACTACAACATACATGGATCTCTAGGATGGGACACTGATGTGTGATATCCCAAGGACTACAACATACACTGGCCCAAAAAAGAAACGCATAGGTGAAAATCCAATGTTATGAGAGATGATTTATTAACTTAAATTGCACAAAAAGTAATGGAACTTGAGCAATGATAATTCACACGGGTATTAACAAATGTGTGTCAAGACATATACAATCATTCACAGTGGTATTAAGCGTCTGTATTTTCCATGGCATAGTGAGAAGGTCAGTATCTGGTGTGACCACCACGGGCATCAATCACTGCTCTGCATCGCCTGGGCATTGACTGTATAAGACGTCGTATCCGCCTTTGTGGGATTCTTCTCCACTCATCTCGCAACGCATTCACCAACTGTAGACGTGTCTGTGGCTGCGGCTGTCGACGTCGTAACCGTTTACCCAATTGATCCCATAAATGTTCAATTGGGTTCAAATCCGGCGATTTTGAGGGCCATGGAAGAACTGTAATGTTGTTGTTGGCAAGGAAATCCGTGGTAATGTGTGCTGTGTGCGGTCTTGCATTGTCATGCTGGAAAATTTCCCTTCTAGCGTCAATTGTAGGAACAATATGACGGTTCAGAATTTCATCCCGGTAGCGTACAGCATTGAGATTCCCTTGCACATGCACCAACTGTGTCCTGCCGTTCATAGATATGCCTCCCCACATCATTACACCTCCACCACCGTGTCTGTTGACCTCACGAACGCACTGTCGAGCATATCTCTCATTTCGACGTCTGTAAACACGCATCCTTCCATCATGTCTGTACAGCAGAAAACGTGACTCATCGCTGAACCAGATCCTCCTCCAATTCAAGAGGTTCCATGCCCGAACGTTCCTGCACCACTGAAGACGTGCACGACGGTGATGGGGATGCAGAACAGGTCCTGCATGAGGTCCCATAGGTCGAATTCCATGCTCTCTTAGGCGATTCCTGATGGTTTGTGGAGAGACTCTACGCAGCCCAGGAACGTGATCAGCGGTATACGTAGCAGTGACGGCCCGATTACGCAGATGAAGCACCCGGATGTAGCGGTCTTGTGCTGGAGTTGTCACCCTTGGTCTCCCACTCCTTGGACGGTCTCTGGTCGAGTTGTGTTGCGTGTATCGTTGCCAGAGACGGGAAATCGTGCTCTGCCTCACATTCAGACGTCTGGCAACTGATGACTGACTTTCCCCAGCTTCCAGACGTCCAATGGCTCTATTTCTGTTTTCTTCATTTAACCTTGGCATTTTTCGCGTCGCATAGAAAGAAATTCGAAGAATGAATCGCAACAGGACCTGTCCCCTTTTATAGCCATCATAATCAAGATTGAGATCCTGCATTTGCACGTGCATAATGCTTTCAGACTTTCCAACGTGCAGATTATACAAAGCGTTTTCAAGGTGCTGTGGTGTGGCGAATAATCACCAGAGGTTGTGTTTGTTTGTCTGTTTTGGTTGTATTGACTATAAAAACACTTAATATTTACATTAATTGTCATTCCATGCCATATTTTCCGAAAAAATCTACTTTAAAAATGAGATTTCAGCTATGCGTTTCTTTTTTGGGTCAGTGTACATGGATCTTTAGCATGGGCCATTGATGTGTGATATCCCAAGGACTACAACATACATGGATCTTTAGCATGGGACATTGATGTGTGTTATCCCCAGGACTACAACATACATGGATCTCTAGCATGGGACATTGATGTGTGATGTCCCCAGGACTACAACATACATGGATCTCTAGCATGGGACATTGATGTGTGATATCCCAAGGACTACAACATACATGGATCTCTAGGATGGGACATTGATGTGTGATATCCCAAGGACTACAACATACATGGGGCTCCAGGATGGGACATTGATGTGTGTTATCCCCAGGTCTACAACATACATGGATCTCTAGGATGGGACACTGATGTGTGATATCCCCAGGTCTACAACATACATGGATCTCTAGGATGGGACACTGATGTGTGATATCCCCAGGACTACAACATACATGGATCTCTAGGATGGGACATTGATGTGTGATATCCCAAGGACTACAACATACATGGATCTCTAGCATGGGACATTGATGTGTGATATCCCCAGGACTACAACATACATGGATCTCTAGCATGGGACATTGATGTGTGATATCCCAAGGACTACAACATACATGGATCTCTAGGATGGGACATTGATGTGTGATATCCCCAGGTCTACAACATACATGGATCTCTAGGATGGGACATTGATGTGTGATATCCCAAGGACTACAACATACATGGATCTTTAGCATGGGACATTGATGTGTGATATCCCAAGGACTACAACATACATGGATCTTTAGGATGGGACATTGATGTGTGATATCCCCAGGACTACAACATACATGGATCTCTAGGATGGGACATTGATGTGTGATATCCCAAGGACTACAACATACATGGATCTTTAGCATGGGACATTGATGTGTGATATCCCAAGGACTACAACATACATGGATCTCTAGGATGGGACATTGATGTGTGATATCCCAAGGACTACAACATACATGGATCTTTAGCATGGGACATTGATGTGTGATATCCCCAGGTCTACAACATACATGGATCTCTAGGATGGGACACTGATCTGTGATATCCCAAGGACTACAACATACATGGATCTTTAGCATGGGACATTGATGTGTGATATCCCCAGGACTACAACATACATGGATCTTTAGCATGGGACATTGATGTGTGATATCCCCAGGACTACAACATACATGGATCTCTAGGATGGGACACTGATGTGTGATATCCCAAGGACTACAACATACATGGATCTCTAGGATGGGACACTGATGTGTGTTATCCCCAGGACTACAACATACATGGATCTCTAGCATGGGACATTAATGTGTGATATCCCAAGGACTACAACATACATGGATCTTTAGCATGGGACATTGATGTGTGATATCCCCAGGACTACAACATACATGGATCTTTAGCATGGGACATTGATGTGTGATATCCCAAGGACTACAACATACATGGATCTCTAGGATGGGACATTGTTGTGTGATATCCCAAGGACTACAACATACATGGATCTTTAGCATGGGACATTGATGTGTGATATCCCCAGGACTACAACATACATGGATCTTTAGCATGGGACATTGATGTGTGATATCCCCAGGTCTACAACATACATGGATCTCTAGGATGGGACACTGATGTGTGATATCCCAAGGACTACAACATACATGGATCTTTAGCATGGGACATTGATGTGTGATATTCCAAGGACTACAACATACATGGATCTTTAGCATGGGACATTGATGTGTGATATCCCCAGGACTACAACATACATGGATCTTTAGCATGGGACATTGATGTGTGATATCCCCAGGTCTACAACATACATGGATCTCTAGGATGGGACACTGATGTGTGATGTCCCCAGGACTACAACATACATGGATCTCTAGGATGGGACATTGATGTGTGATATCCCAAGGACTACAACATACATGGATCTTTAGCATGGGACATTGATGTGTGATATCCCCAGGACTACAACATACATGGGGCTCCAGGATGGGACATTGATGTGTGATATCCCCAGGTCTACAACATACATGGATCTGTAGCATGGGACATTGATGTGTGATATCCCAAGGACTACAACATACATGGATCTTTAGCATGGGACATTGATGTGTGATATCCCCAGGACTACAACATTCATGGATCTCTAGCATGGGACATTGATGTGTGATATCCCAAGGACTACAACATACATGGATCTCTAGGATGGGACACTGATGTGTGATATCCCAAGGACTACAACATACATGGATCTCTAGCATGGGACATTGATGTGTGATATCCCAAGGACTACAACATACATGGATCTCTAGGATGGGACACTGATGTGTGATATCCCCAGGACTACAACATACATGGATCTTTAGCATGGGACATTGATGTGTGATATCCCCAGGACTACAACATACATGGATCTCTAGCATGGGACATTGATGTGTGATATCCCCAGGACTACAACATTCATGGATCTCTAGCATGGGACATTGATGTGTGATGTCCCCAGGACTACAACATACATGGATCTTTAGCATGGGACATTGATGTGTGATATCCGCAGGACTACAACATTCATGGATCTCTACACATGCATGCATGCATGCGGGTGGGTGGGCGGGCGTGCGAGCGTGATGCAGTCTGTGTCCATCAGCAGTCTGTGTCCATCAGCAGTCTGTGTCTGTCAGCAGTCTGTGTCCATCAACAGTCTGTGTCTGTCAGCAGTCTGTGTCTGTGTTCATCAGCAGTGTGTGTCTGTCAGCAGTCTGTGTTCGTCAGTAGTCTTTGTCTGTCAGCACATCTGTATGGATGTGTCTTCACACCTGGAGGAACAATGGATGTACATCACTGGTAGCTAGCACACCTGTATATAACATGTCTGTTATTAGCACACCTGTGTGGAAGAGGTGAACAGAGAAATGGGCTAGGAGCTGGATTGAGGGAGTGAGGTGAGTGTCTAAAGAATCACTGAAAGGGTGTAGGTAGCAGTTTATGTGTCCCTCATGAATGTGAGCTAGGTTACTCAGTATTGGGGCATGTTTACTATGTGTTGTACAGTAGAAATAAACAACTGCATTTTCCAACATCTGAATGTTTTCATTTTTAAGGACTGAAGCTGAATGAAAAGAAAATATATATACTGAGAGAAATTTAGCAAAGAGAGCAGTGGTCAGAGTTCTTGGCGTGACAGATATAGATGAACACCAACACCAGCTTAGTATCACATAGTCTTCAGTTGCACAAGATAAAGCTGACGCATTATTGCTGCAGTTGCCATGGAAACGAAATGCATACTAGCTTTGAGTTAAATACTTGAAATATGTCAGGTTTTTGTTATCTGTTTGCTTGAGATGAGATGTACTGATCTCCACAAAACTACTGAATGTTGTCTCTTGCAGAAATAATTTGCAGCATTTCAGCAGCAGGGGAAAAGAATCGGATATTCACGAAAAACTATTCTGGTATTTCCCTTGTGTTCCAGCTTTAAGACAGCACTGTATATTTCATATTGCCTTTTGTTGCGAAGTTAGATGTAAAACAGCCTTCATTGTAAAGACTTCCTCTGTGTATGTTACATAAACAATTAATTCACTGCTTCAGTTGAAACACTACAGATGGCCAGAGATCACACAATTAATCATTATTGCACTTAAAACAATGTCACTTTTATCCACTGATAAGTATTCTAATGTTTGAATTATTCTTGAACAAGTTGTGAATATGGTGTCCTTATGGTGTCAGGTTTTACATCGCATGTTACCTCCCTTTGGTTGCAAGGATCTTGTGGTCAGATTGAGTCAGTGATGACATCATCCCAGTAATTCACGTCAGGATGACTAACCACATTGCTTATGAAACTGACATGCTGTAATATATTAGCTGTGTTTAACACAACTGATTCAGTTCTATGTGGTCTGTGCATATTATGATCATAATTTATGCTGCTGCATATATTCAGCAATTTTCATGAAGTAGGATTACTTTGTTGGAGCATAGGTGGTAGATGGCTACTAGCAAGCAGACATTAATTGTGTACAGTTCTGTCACATAAACCTGGTTCAAACATTAGCTCTGGTCTCAATTTTTCATGACATGGCTTCCTCGGACCTGATACTGAGACCTGATAATGTATCAGAAATACTGATCAAATCAGCTTTTAACCCACCTCACTCACTTCCTCTGGTTGTCTAACATGGTGTGGGTATAACCCTGGTCAGGTTTATTTAGCCGTGGCCAGTCATGTGATTGCCACCTTATAAATAGATGTCTTACCTGATATGGCTGCAGTTTGAATTGCTTTCTATTGCAGTCTGAAGGTGCATGCTTTATCCTAAAGACTCAGGTCACAGTTTTGACATTACCCTGATTTTATTAATGGAATGAACATTTTCTTAAACCTCCATGGTGAACAGTGAAACTGCCTTGTAGCTTTGACCTTTATTCAAAACAGGTGCTCTCCAACAGGTGCTTTTCACAACAACGTGTGACTGGAGGTCTCTGTGACCTGTTTTCTTTGATGTTACAGATATCATATACTACTAGGTGAAGGGTTTTGATATTGTCATATACATTGTCAGTAAAGAATGTCATGGCTGATTGTCTGTGTTGAACATGCCTGTTGTTACCTATCTATGAACATAACATTGGTGATTGCTTTCATCCACTGACATGTGACAAGATAGTGTAAAACCGTGTTTTAACATGTCATTCATTCTGCTTCATGTCTCATTTCAATCATATTCTTTTTAGAAAAAAATCCAATTTCCTACATTTGAACTACATGAATTGAGCAGATGACATTACATAATGACACAATGTCAGTCTTGTCAGGGTTGTCCTGATTAGAAATAGTGTTTGAACAGACAGAAACTGTTGTGTGATTGCGAAGGCCACAGTCAGAATCTGATGCTACTGTCAGTCGGCATGAAAACTCATGGTAGTGTAATCACCAGGGGGCTTAGAAACATCATTGCTTCCATACTTCTTCTCATCATGTTTCTGCCAATATTGGAATACAGTTATAGCTGAATGTGCTAGTTTACTTCAGGATTAAGCTCAGAGCATGTCAGTAGGTATATAGTACGATGTGTCTAAAGAAGCAAGGTTCTTGTGCGTATGGAGAACAAAGGCTAGATGGAGAACGAAGGCTAGATGGAGAACGAAGGCTAGTGGCTTGGACATATGTCCCGGCTGACATTGAAAATGGTAATAGATAAAGGAATGGTTGCACATCAATAACAATGTATTGGAAATGTTTTTAACGGCTAGGGGCATGCGAATGTTATGATGTAGACAACATCACTTTTCATGCAGAAACTGTTATGCTGTAGAATTACAGCCCTTTGTAACAAATATTCTGTAGTTCGTGTGAAAATGAAACAGTATGATGAAAACTTGATGGGGGTGGGGTAGCCTAGTGGTTAAAGCATTTGCTCATCACCCCTAAAGCTATCCATAGAAAGTGTCATGTATTCATGGAAATCATAAAGAAAACGAGGCATGACATATTTTTTGTCTGACCATTTCATTTCTACCACTACAGGGCTTGATTAACATTTACAAGCATTGGTGCATTGGTTGGCTAGTTAGGCCAACTCTGCTACTCCCCTGTGACTGAGTTGTAGGGAATCTGTCCAATGAAGACATGTGTAAGTGAGAAAACATTCACCTCACTTACCCAGCTGTCAGAGTAGTTGCCATGGCGAGGAGGTAAATTCTGTACTATTGCTATCATAGAATGTGAGAGGTGTCCTTTTGTGGAATGGATTGAAACAGCCTTTCAGAAGTCTGTGAACCAAAGCTTTCAGCTGTAATCTAGAGCCCTTAATGATGATATTGAGCCTTGGTACATCCAATATCCTGATCGTCACAGTACTTAGGATCAACAGACATAACCTCCAAAAGGAGACCTTGACTCCTTCCCCTAGTCTGCCATGCCCTGCCCCCACGTCTGTCTTGCCCCTCCCCATAGGTCTGCCCTGTCCTGCCCACAGGTTTGTCACACCCGACTTTGCCCTGCCCCCACGTCTGTCTTGCCCCTCCCCATAGGTCTCCCCTGTCCTGCCCACAGGTCTGTTATGCCCAACTTTACCCTGCCCCCACATCTGTCTTGCCCCTTCCCATAGGTCTCCCCTGTCCTGTCCACAGGTCTGTTATGCCCAATTCTGCCCTGCCCCCACGTCTGTCTTGCCCCTTGACCCAGGTCTGTCATGCCAACCCCTGCTATACCCCAAAGTCTGCTCTACTCTGCCCTGCCCTGATCCAACACTTTGTACCTGTGTACACTATCAAGGCTGCCTGGACTCAGGTCTTGTTGATGAAGGCTGTTTCTGCTCATTAACATGGCATCTGTATGTTTCTACATCACATATAAATTCATTTACTGTGTCTAATAAGTTTGAAACTATAAACCTACCTCATGATATCATCTGTAAGGGGATATTTTGTTCACTCTCCAACACTTTTTATAACAATTTAGGAATTTAGTAACAGGAGTATGTTCTAATGTGGTGATAACAAAGCAAACAGAAGCTGGGAGATGCCAGAATGGTTTAATCCTTAATGCAAAACAGATGAAACCCTCATCCCAAGATGCCCATTTAATGTACATGCCATGACTGTCTGATACATAATGTGATTAAATGGCAACTGTTGACCATGCATGTTCCATGTATTTAATAAAGGACTACATCCAGAGGTTCCTACCAGCCAACCAGTGGCTGTCTCATCACTGGGGATGGACAGATGGCCCAGTGTCAGATACGTCAAACAGCTAGCCAGGGTTATCTCCTCTAGGGACTGTTGAAAGACTTCAGGAGGATGGTATGGCTCTGTTTATCTGTTGGCCCTGTAGGACTTCTGAAATGGTCTATATGGCATATGCAGCAATATTCTAGCTATATGGCAACAGTCTGTAAATAATCAAGTCTAGACATGTCAGTCCAGTGATCAAGAGCTTGAGCATTGATCGATGCAAAATTGGAATACCATGGCAAGTGTCAACCAAGTGAGAGCCTGGCTGTCTGACCCTGTAAATTACCTTTTATGACAAGCAGAGGATGCTGAAGACCAATTGTAACCATGATCTTCATTTAGCCAGACAGAGGAGAAATGGTGTTCCATAATGGTTCTATACTGGTGTTGTATACAGTGTTCTGTGGTGGTGTTTTGCACATGTTCTATATTACTGTTCTCCATGGTGTTCTTTACTGGTGACAGCAAGAAGGAAGACTTTCATTGTAAGTTTTGCAGGTTAGCACAGTCATGGCTTACAAGAGGACCTATGTTCATATGCTTACAGTGGAATTAAACATGATCGTAGCCTGATGTGCCTACAATAGAACAGAGTCCTCATTTTCCTCTGACTTTGTCATAAATATCTGCTGGATTCATGTAGTTATTGAACTAAGCCCTTTTATTCCACGTTTGTCTCTAGTTTAGAGTGATAGCACATCATGAAAAAGATTGGTCTTGTGCTCACTTCTGTTACAGCAATGATGATGAGCACCATTCGTTTATTGAGCTTAATATTTACTACAAATTGTTCAGACACATAGTTGACTAAGAAACTTGTTTGGCAATGTAGTCAGGTAGATGAATAATGTTTCATAAATGTATCTTTGTAAGCTGTAACTTTGTGTTCATATATATATATATATATATATATATATATATATATATATATATATATATATCACAACAGTGTGAGTTAGTAATCTTGTGTATGTTCCATGCTTTAGAATTAACTTTTGTGTTGTCATAAGAGTTATTTGTGAAAGACATGTATGATTGTAATGTTCATAAATGTCAGGAGCTGCTGGGATGAGTGAGTGAGTGAGTGAGCTGTTTCTAGGTCAATTTCGGTGAATTAGTTGATGATAGCTTAAGATCACTATTCCAGCAATGTCAGTGTTGAGGACAAAACAGCAATCAAGGACTTGTCTGTGATTAATTTGTTCAGCTACTGGTAATTTTAATGTTATATGACAGGCCCTTCAAATATTTTTTGTAGGGGGTTGGATCCTAAACCTGGACAAGTGGAGGGTCCCTCCTTATGATGTATGCCAGAGATCCTGCAAGTATGTTTGCCAGATTCAAAGTGAGAGTGACCCAAGTGGATGAGCAGTTGGATACATGCCCAGCATTGTGTGTATGACAGGTGGTGAGATGTGTGGAAGTGTAATGATTACCCAATTGCTGCTATCGATCCAGTACCTTCTGAGGCAGAGAAATCACCCTTGTGGTCTTCTAGCCAGGAGAAAGATGAAAGGCAAAAACAAGAAAAAAGATTCAATGATTATTCTGCCAATGCCAGTCATCTTTCAGGGAGAAAGGATACCATGGCTTGGCAACAGATTTCAATGCATGTGATTAGATTTCTCTCTAATTCTTTGAAACAAAGCATTTCACATATATTTGGATAAAATAGATTCATCAACCTAAGATGGAAAACATGGTTTGTAGTTATTCTTTTGAGAAGAATAAGACCGGCCTTGAATAAGACAGACAAAAGATATGTTAGATGGAGGGAGCACTGGATCGATTAATTCCCCTTGATGGCAAATTACCAAATGGAATTATGTCCTGGTTTCAGGGTAAGTGTCCTTGATGTTTTATGTTGCTAAATACTTTGCATGTCATTAACACATTTCCAGATTGTCACCCAAATCTTTGGTGATGATGATGACGACGACGATGACGATGGCGATGGTGATGCAGTAAAATATATACTTCTGAAACTGATAAGAAATCAACATGTGGTCAGGTCATCTGCATGCTGCAGATTTCTGTGTAATGTACTCCCCACAGATGATTGATTGTTAAATACTTTGAATGGCTGTGTGATTGTGAATGCGTGTGTTCGACTTTGACAGACTCCTTGAGATACTGTCCTCAATCTGACACAAGGGAATGTATAAAATTACAGCTTGATAGGTTAAGATGCATATGTAGATCACACAGGGTCCAGAGAACATTGCTTTGGGATCTGGGACTTGATGCAGTCATATGGTGTAGCTACAGAGGGAAGTTGTTGACGATGTTGATGTTGTTGGTGATATAGGAATATATAAGACATGATGATGCAGTAGACACTGATGTTAACGTGCCAGGGAGGCTGAAGCATAGGATGAGACTCATTCCCTGGAAGTGTTGACCATATTGATGTCGTTGAACATGTCAGAAATGTTGTACATGTTGCTTCTATGAGTGCATCTGATCTAACATAGATGAAGCACATTTCACTGGTTGGGATCATTGTTGGGAATGTATTTTCTGTAGCAGTGTGGACACTTGGCTTGTAGTGACTGACAGCTACAGATCAGGTCATCAGTAATGTTGAAGCATACACTGTATCGTGCTGCCATATTATTGGACAAGTCCTTGCATGATGTAGGTCATTACAGTGCGCTGGAACCAGACACTTCATCACACACTTTTAATGCCATATTGGATGTTTAAAAGTGATATGGACGCCAGTGCTATTACACACTGTCAAATACGTTTCAGGTTTTCATTTAGAAAAATCCATCTTGCCATCAGCAGGCTTCTCATGCAAACACTGACTATAAAGATAGCTTTTTCTTTTTCTACAGGTAAGGCTCTAGACAAATCTACTCCAAGTTTTTACTTCATCTAATTCCCTTTCATGTAAGAACTGTACACTTCATGTATTTTTTCTGATGAAAATGACATAATTTTTATATTTTGTCAACAAACCCATCTGTAGTGCTCAAGGTGCATTACAGAACGCCATTCCCTTTTGGTGTTTACCAAACTGGGTGAGCGGTACTTGTCATCTTTCATGGTGAATGTAATGAAGATGCCGAAGGGAGAAGGATTCAGCACCTCTTGTGATGAAGCTTAAAAACACCACTTTCCCTCCAACACATCTATACATCTAAACTTGATACTTCTCACAGGCTCTTTTAACCATGAGCGTTCCATCGATTCAAATTAAGTTTTTATCCACCATGCTACTTGCATGAAGCCCTCGAGACGACCAAGGAGCCGTATGGCCTGTTGGGTATGGACAAAAATGTTGCCGTGTTTCCTCCCTGTGTGATACGCCAGCTATTAGCGGTAGGTGCCAGGAGATATTTACCTGCTACTGTTGTTGTAGCTGCTGACAATCTGGTCATAATCCTCAATAGACTTTTCTTTCATGCACAGAATTATTCAGTCTGTGTGCTAGACATTTTGGGTAGGAAGTTAAGACTAAATTAATATTTTGCTTAGACAAGCATTTTGACGTGAGTGTGATTGAAAAGAGTGATAAAGTATATTTTTGGTAAATATTTGAATCAGTTCCAAAGGCTTCATATTGAGTTCCTACTTCTTATTACAAATGTGTGTTTTTAACTGTTTGGTTTTAAGATCTCTATAGCCAAAATTATGCAAGTGTGCAATAAACCATCATTGTTTCATTTCTTTTTATTCTCCCTGCAACTGATTTTAGGTATGAAAAACATTCAAAGTTAGTCAACCTAGGAGAAGAGTTATGCAAATGGTTCTAAATCAAGAATCATTTGGTACAATTAGGACATTTTGTAATGAGGTGGAGTTCCAGATGTTTTTATCAAAGCCATTTGTAGTTATGTCCCTAGATAATAGTTTTTCTGACAAAAAACAAACAGGTCATGATAGCTATATTAAATGCATAACCAGGGATATCCCAATGTTGATATCTGTTAACTGATAGTGTTTATGTTATCAGAGACTAACAGCTGTTGATATCATGCAGGTTTATCACCAAAAGCTCATTAACTCAAGTGAAGATAGTGTAAATTCTCGTCAGCTCCATCCAGTGCTTGTATACTGTCATTGTTGGGAACTGAAACATCACTGTTGGATGTGCTTATCCATTTAGCCTGCCACACACGACCCTCCCTCCCTCCGATAACAGCAGGCTGTAGATTACTATACATTATATACCCTTAGTATCTGCACAGACTGGCGTAGTGGTGTATTGGTCCTGGTACCTGCCTTTGCCAAACCATTTCACTATCATTTTTTTTATGGCATTTGATGGTTGTAATAAGATGTAGGAGCCTGTACAAGCAACTGTACTTAACTGTAGAAAGCTTTCGGAAAAATCAAGTTTTTCCTAAGTAAAATATGATATTAATAACGTTTGGTCTTCAAATGGTAAAACTGTACTTCAGAAGAGTGAAACAATCAGATTTGCTTGCATTTTTATGTGTTATCATTACATTAAAAGGTTATTTAATGCTAACTGGTAAAGACATGAATGAGACATGGATTGACAAATGTATGTTGATACGATCTCGTATTTCACTTTATGTTCTTCAGGGTGCTGGTGTAGGCTAGTGGTTAAAGCCTTTGCTTATCACGCTGAAGACCTGGGTTTGATTCCCACATGGGTGCAAAGTATGAAGCCCATTTCTAGTGTCTCCTTGCGTTGATATTGCAGGAATTAATGTTGTTAAAAGTGTCTTAAATCTAAACTTGCTCATTCACTTCATACACGTCAGTTGGGGCTGGAAGCCATGACACAAACCCTCTGAGTATTCCATTATAATGAACTATTGTGTTAGGCATAATCAGCCATCAGAGATGACACAAATCAACCTCATGCCTGTCATATTTGTTTGGACAAATGTTATATTTGTTTAAATCATTTACCAGTCAACTCCATGGGGAATGTGGAGATGAGAACTCAATCAGCCTGTTATTGTTATTTTTAACCCTTTACTCCACATGGAGCATTTCCTTGATGGTTAACCCCATTGTACCGATATTGACAGCTTCTTGAATGCTGTACTTGATGAAAGTGACACTTTATGGCACAATATGTTCTTCATGATCGTCAGTTACAACAGACTCTTGTCAAGTGTTCAGGATATTGAGAAAAGGATTGGATGAAACAGAACACCTCTTTACTCTGTAAACTCTCAGAATTAGATGGTCAGATCCCTGGAAGGCAGAAAAACAATTCCTGAGCATGGTTTATAGGTCATAGTGACCTAGTTTTGATCACGAAATACAAGTTATGAATGATGAATAGAAGTCTTGGTTGGCTGATTGAGTTATGAGATTTAAGATGAGATAACTCTCCTATCAAGTGGCTTGGATCTGCCAAGTAGCTCGTGGTCAGATTTGCTGGAATGTTGAAGGTGTGGAGGAGTACTATATTTATTGTGATGCTCTAGCTGGTCATGAAAGGAGGTATGTTCTCAGTTTTCACTTGTCTGTTTGTTATGTCTGCTGTGTGAGTGTAGGGTGCAGGATGTGTTTTATCTTGTTTAAACACTCCCTCATTAAGGTACCTCTCTATGTATTATTTATTGGATAAAGGTGGATGGATAAATATATGAATTGACCTGTCTCTCCAGTAGGCCTCTACACTGTGGGTAAGCATGGGCACTGATTGAAGTTGAATGAATTCAAAATTACTCAGGTTATTGATATTTTCTCTTGTTTGATGAAAAATTTTGTACAAATATTGATCTATTCTCAGTTGTATTTCAATTTCTGGTGTTGGCAGATGATCCATGTCAAACAAACCATGCAACCTTCAGGATTAGTTTCCACTTAGATGTTTTTGTCAGGTTTTGATTTGTGTAAATTACATTTTTATTACCATGGTGATGTTACAGGATGATGTTTAACAGGTATTTGATGTTCTGGACCTGCTAGTTTGCTTTGATAAGTAGCATTCCTTAGTTCAGATGTGTATTTTTTGTATTTGGAAGCACTTTGATTGCATCCTGTATAGATTTATGCATCTTTAAGTCCAGCATAAGGTAATTACAATCATATAGGAAAATCGCTTAATCTTCACTTGAAAGCTTCTTTGAATTTACTGTTCACAAAAATATTTTACATGAAATGGGATATGAATCAAGTTTCTTTTCGACTTGATGATGAAAATCACCAAGCTCAGTTTGCTTGTAACTTTCTTGAAACTTGTCGAGTAATTCTTAGAAACCTGATCTGACCTGTTTGGTAGATGATTGGAAATTCAGAAATGGGACAAAGAAAGAGAAGGTGCTTTGTTCAGCATCTGTCCATGCGGTCATATGATTATATTCACGCAATATTTTTTCCAGCTTTTTATGGGTATTGCATAGAAATTTTCTATAACAATGATGCAAGTAATTCTATCATTCATCAAAACATCTATGCAAAAGGTGTGTGGGTTTTATTCAAAAACAATTTGGGGGACATTGTTTAACGATATTCTCATTTCAGATCAGAGGAAGAAATTGCATTTGCTAGCTAATTGTCCACATATGATCTTGCCTTGGACTGACTGCCAAAATGGTCACGTATATACATGAATTATATAACAAACAAACACAGATGATAGTAATTAAGAGACCAGCATGCATATATGTATATGATACGTGAATAGGATTGAAGATAAAATGCGTTGAAGCCTGTTGCTGCTGATACATGGCTGTACCATCAGGTGACCCTGAGGCAACCTTGTCTTTCCATCTCAATGGCTGCCCTGTAATTTGGCTATGTTGTGCATTAACAACCATCAAAATACATAGCCTCTCTCCTTACTATAGCAGTGTAGTAATAATATTTGATTTGTTTAATTATTTGAAATACTTTTCTACAGTAATTGAAGACATAAAATTGGGTTAGAATTTTTTATCTATTTTGAATTGAATGTTTTGCAAAACATTGTTTATGCTTTACCTGCCAATCACAACAGCTCAGAACGAAAGAGTATTTCCTGTTTAGTGAAGATAACCTGCTAAAAGGATGCTAATATCAGGGTACTGATGTTTTGGTCATGGCCTAGATTTTCAAAGGTCTCTTAGCGCTAAGATAGCCATAAGTTAATGTATGGCACTTATGACAGGCTTAGCGCTAAGAGAGCTTAGAAAATCTAGGTCCTGGATCATTGTGAAATTTCATTAAATAATAGAAGTTTTCAATGACCTGTTTGATCAGAGGCAGTGTTTGACAAGGTAAAGTGTTGACTCATTACAGCAAGGAACCAGGTTCAGTTCACCACATGTGTGAAGCCCATTTCCGGGGTCTGTTGCTGGCATATTGTTGGAATACTGTTAGAAGTGACAACTGCCCTCTTTCTTTACTTGATGACATATTTCACATGCAGTGGTCTACCAAACAGTGAAATCTTCAGCCTCACCTTTGTATGAAGATGTAATCATTAATTTGTCCTGGCCTTTCTTGTATTGGATTAATTAATGACATAAGCCTCACCCTGTATTCTTCAACAAAATAAGTACATGCAGATCTGCATTGTCCAAGACTCCCGCGTAATTGCCTGAGAACGTTAGGAACGCTAAACATGCACAACCTAGCTGGAGATCATTGTGGACAATTATCCCTGCATAACAGTGGCTGTTTACAGAAATGGCCAATTATTGTTGGCATGATGTTGTTAGTGTTATCAGCCCATGGAGGCAGGAATATTGGGAATTGGAAGTTAACAGATGAATTCAACACAAACTTCACATTGTTATGAAAACTTCATGGAGGTATAATTGGGCAAGTGAGTTTGGTTGTTGTGAACAATAATTTAATTGTAAGGATGGTGTGGTAGTGTAATGATGAAAGTGTCTGCTCCTCTTGCCTAAGACCTGGTTTGATTCCCTAACAGATACAGTGTATGAAGCACATTTCTTGTACCTCCACCTGGATTTTGCTGGAAAAATTCGGTAAGCAGCTAAAAGCTTCATTCACTCACTCACCTTATAATGTTATGTCAGCCTGATCACCAGTTTCTGGCATGCCAAAGGGACACAATTCTGCACAGTGAATTGTTCCTGTGACTGAGCCAGTCATACGCAAGGACATGGTCAGAGCAACCTTTCAGTTAGTGCATAATTTGATTTTGTAATTTTATTACTCTGTGAAAATTTTCTTTTATGCATTTTCAACAACAAAGTGTAGTAAACCTTCAATATTTGAAATATTTGTGTCTGTAGATTCATTGACAATTGCAGCCAGCTTTTACAAGAGAGCAAATATGCCTGTTGGGCAGATTGCTCACAAAAATGCCAACATTAGAACTAAGCCAAGGTAAGATTTCCTGATAACGCTAGTGTTTAGGTGTCATATTAGCAGGGCCCCTCTAGAAATACTCTGCTCTTCTGGATTAAGATGAAGAGGAGACTGTATCTCTTTTTCTCATAATGTGCTTCCTGGTCATGGACAATTTGTCTTGAAAGTATGGTAGGGTAAACCGATTACCATGGTTCTCTTACAGGAGATCCTTTCATTTTTCATTGACACAGGGAAACATGAAAATATTTCTTTTTGAGGTGAAACTGGAATAAGTTTAACCGTTATAGCTTCTTAGGATTCAGAAAGAAATATTTACGAAAACCTAATTCTGTCTCCTTTATATTGTATATGTTTGCAATTGTTTATGCACCAACACATCCTGTGTATTTAACCTCACCAGTTATGCTGTTTAGAAATCACGTTCTTAACAAAGGATATTTCACAGCAGATAAGAAAGGTATATAATGTCATGTTACGGAACCAGTTTAGTGTTCATGTCATAAGAAAGCCAGGGTAATAGACTTGCTTATATCTCAGGAAATTATTAATTCAACAAAAACAGTGAATTATAATAAAACTTTTCAAATAATCAAATGATGTTCCCTCTTCCTTTGCGCATTTTCTAAATGCAAAAATACAGTAAATTGAATAACAGTTTCCTTTATGCAGCTTTGAAGCAAAACTACCCATGCTTAGATGCATAAATTGAGCACTGTAATTTGAAAAGACCTATTACTGATAAGATCGTATGTCAGTCTCACATGATGATTCTCATGGGTTAGAAGCAGGGAGAGAAGGACATTGTGTGTAGAGCATGGAAAGAGAGACATCTGGGAAAAAAGTTAACATAAATGGTCAAAATGACTGATATACAGTATCTTCAGAACATATAAGGATGTGTTAAAAGTGAGATGAAAAGTGCTGTTGTTGTCTGATTGTAGTCCTGTGTCATTGCTGTGCCATGTGATCCTGTGTACAGGTGGTGGTACATTGTCCTGTGTTCAGGTGGTGCCATGTGGTCCTGTGTACAGGTGGAGCCATGTGGTTCTGTGTACAGGTGGTGCCATGTGGTCCTGTGTTCAGGTGGAGTCATGTGGTCCTGTGTTCAGATGGATCCATGTGGTCGTGTGTACAAAGTAGAGCCATGTGGTCCTGTGTACAGGTGGAGAAATGTGGTCCTGTGTATAGGTAGAGACAAGAGGGATGCACCATAGGTCATGGGTAGTGTGTTGAGGCATGAATCTAACATGGTGGTGTGTGAAGGTGTGAGTCTATGGAGACATAGTCAGCTCATTCTGCATCAAAGATAGTGGATGTTCTCTCACTTTACCTTCGAGAAAAAACTAGAAGTTTATTTATATTTGCAAATTTGTGCCAATATCTGTTAGCAGCAAGCGTTACAATCCTGTTTTGTTTGACAAGGGACCAGGAGCACAGAGGTGATTTACCTCAAACATGTTGGAAGTCATACCTCTAGAATTATTTATGACTAACTGTTGAGAAACATCTCATTGTTTTCATACCAATGAAGGTGTCAACGCAACACAAGTTTGTCAGATCAGGGTTTCTGGGATACTATGTGTAGAAAATGAAGGCTGCCCTCAAGCCTGTTGCAGGGACTGAACAGATCTCATTTAACCAATATCAATACTGATACTTAGGAGGTGGAAGCTGAATATTTCCAGTATTCAAAATAACTGTTAGGTCTGACAATGTATTGTACTGGGTTATGCTTTTTCTTTTAGCAGGCCATGCCTGTTCAAGCTGGTTGACATTCATATGTTTCATGTATTGGTATGGATAGCTGACATTCAGACATTCCCGTATTCTTAGGACTAGTTGACATTCAGTCATTCCCGTATTCTCAGGACTAGCTGACATTCAGACATTCCTGTATTCTCAGGACTAGCTGACATTCAGACATTCCCGTATTCTCAGGACTAGTTGGCATTCAGACATTCCAATATTCACAGGGCTAGATGACATTCAGACATTCCCATATTCTCAGGACTACTTGACATTCAGACATTCCCATATTCTCAGGACTAGTTGACATTCAGACATTCCAATATTCACAGGGCTAGATGACATTCAGACATTCCCGTATTCTCAGGACTACTTGACATTCAGACATTCCAATATTCACAGGGCTAGATGACATTCCAGTATTCCAATATTGACAGAGATAGTGGACATTCAGACATTCCAATATGCACAGGGCTAGTTGACATTCAGACATTCCAATATTCACAGGGCTAGTTGACATTCAGACTTTTGACAACATCTTAAAAACATTTTTCCATGGGGTTTCCCATACATTTGAGAAACATTTGGGTTGAACCATGCGATTGTAGAGATATCAAACTTGTGAGGAATCATGGACTGCTTGTTAGGGATGTGACCTATTGTTTATGTTCGAAAATAATGAACTGGTCACCAGCTGGAATGTAACATTATCCCCAGATTTCCTGTACACCGCTGATAAGCAAGACAGTCTACATAACCAAATCTGTGTCAGAAGATTGGATACGGAAGATTGAATACCAAGCAGAAGAGACAGGGAAAATTCCTATATTTGAAAACATGTCTACACTTTGGTGATTTAATAAATGTTAAGATATTGTTAAGTTAATAGTCAATGTTTCTTTGATATTTAAATGATATCATCATGCACTCTACATTTTATTATTTACAAACACAAATACACTATGATGTAGTTTTAATGTCCATTTATTAATACTACCCTGCAAGCCTCATTTTGCTTGTACCGTTGATTTTAATGTTGTCAACATTGATGTTCATGTAGTAAACACTCGTCCTAACTCGTACATCACAAAGATTTTATGCCACAAGTAATATCAATCACACATATGTTGAGAAAACATCATAGGAATACCTACAGTTACAAATAAAGGATGAATGTTCACAGGGCAAAATGTAGAATTTGACTGAAGAACAAAAATGTGAATGCACATACCTTATTTTAGAAAAATGTGGTTTTGTCATAAGAATAGAATGTACAGTCCTCTACATTCAGCAGTGTGATGGAACTTCCTACCTGCTATGAACAGTGTCTGGGAAAATTCCTGAGAGTTGACATGAGATAGCAAGTCATCCACGCTGAGAAGGTGCACAGCAGTAAATGTGGGATTATACTTACAATAAAATGTTGGATGAAACACACTGATGAAACACATAATGTACTTTTCCATAAAAGGACAAAATGTTTTGTACAGGTGAGATTTCATAACCATTAAAGTTCATGTACATTTCAGCCTTAAATGCAGAATTCTTGTTGGAATATTTAACCTCAAAATGTTTTACTAATGATTTTATAACATTGTGATTTGGTTTCAATCAAACTTAAGAAAAATCTTCGCCAGCATTTTAATAATGTTTCTAAAACATTGGTGTGTAGAAGTTTGTTTTTTTGTTTCTAAATAAAGTTTAGAAAAACATTTTAAAAACATTATCAAAACGTTTATGTGGAACCACAAGAAAACATTTATAAAAACTTTTTGTGTTAGCTGGGAACATCTGCATAGGGGCTACATGTGCTGGGGTCATTATCAATTAGCAATCACATCATACAACCATCAGGTAACAGTATAAGTGACAGGTATAGTTATTGGCCCTTGTGTTACACCCTGTCCTATCTCCATGGTGTCTAACCAAAGCACTGCTGAGCCAGAGGAAATCTAGGCTTGCTTCTGTATGTGGCTTTAGCATTGCAGGGAGGGCTAGGCAGGAGGGAAAATAATGTGGTTCAGGGACTGTGAGACAGACTAGGGACACATTTACAAGACTCTGACGAGAGGCAAACTGTGAAATGAAACTTCCTCCTCAACCATCACAGTCTCCCTGTAGAACAGCCAGAACATTCAGTCTGGGGGGGATCTGTCAGAGCCAAATACCTCACCAGTATCTGTCTGGGTATGCTGAATCATCACTTAAGATAACATTGGCTAAAATACCATATATATTTGTTTGGCTTATGCTGCTTCAGTTTGATTGTACATGTATTACTGACAGGCTTGGTTTCTTCACTTCATGTGTACTGTCTTGAATATTATATGTATTTCATTATGTAGAAAGTAGTAGAACAATTGTCAATGATCCTTAATTTAGGAAATAAACCCTTAGCATTTTCTCCACCAATTCACGATTCCCCAGATACCTGAGCAGTATATCACATCTTTCAGTTGTGTTCCCATCTCAGCAGGTCGTTTTCAGGGCCTAGATTTTCAACATGTTCATAGCCCAACAAACGTCTTAAGCCTATTCTTAACACATTGGTTATGTTCAGTGTTAAGAATTCTAAGGGCTACAACCATTTTGAAAATCCAGGCTCAGGTTTGAGTTCCACAATGTGGAGATGACTATCTGCCACATACATGCCTGGGACAGTTGAGGGGTGTACCCCAGGGTGCTGAAGCAGCTCAAATAGATTCTTTGATCGGGAAGAAGCTAATAATGATGTTTGAAGCTGTAGTGCTCTTCTTTAATCCTGGCTGGAGGGAGATTGATATGCAACAAAGAGGATGATGAGCAGACTAGCTTCAGATATCACCAGCTCACATGGATAATCTTATCTTACATGTTCCCGATGAATGTTGAACATTTGCCAAAGGCTGACATGATCCTGTAGAGGTTGATGTGAGCATGAAGCAGGCTGAGGTGTAGGGTATTGAATCAGAACTTCAAACATGTGAGGGGTTGTTGGGAAGGGACATTACCGTTGGTGTGAAAGGACGATGAGTCAAAATTAGTCAGGAGAGATTAATGTGTGTCAGTACATGTGTTAGAGGAGATTACCTGTCAGGAGTTGTGTTAGGGGAGATTTTGTGTCAGGACTTGTGTTAGAGGAGAATACGTGTCAAGACTTGTGTTAGAAGAGATTGGGTGTCAGGACTTGTGTTAGGGGAGATTTTGTGTCAGGACTTGTGTTAGAGGAGATTACGTGTCAGGACTTGTGTTAGGGGAGATTTTGTGTCAGGACTTGTTTTAGAGGTGATTGTGTGTCAGGACTTGTGTTAGAAGAGATTGGGTGTCAGGACTTGTGTTAGGGGAGATTTTATGTCAGGACTTGTGTTAGAGGAGATTACATGTCAGGACTTGTGTTAGAAGAGATTTTGTGTCAGGACTTGTTTTAGAGGAGATTGTGTATCAGGACCTGTGTTAGAGGAGATTGCATGTTAGTACTGGTGTTAGAAGAGATTTTGTGTCAGGACTTCTGTTAGAGGAGATTGTCTGTTAGTACTTGTGTTAGAAGATTTTTCTTGTCAGGACTTGTGTTAGAGGAGGTTTCGTGTCAGGACTTGTGTTAGAAGAGATTACGTGTCAGGACTTGTGTTAGAGGAGGTTACATGTCAGGACTTTCGTTAGAAGAGAGAATGTATGTCAGTACTTGTGTGTGAGGAGATTGGGTCTCAGGGCTTGTGTGTGAGGAAGATGGTGTCAGTACTTATGTGTGAGGAGAATGTGTGCCAGGATCTGTGTGTGAGGAGAATGTGTGTCAGGACGTGTGTGTATGAGGAGAATATGTGTCAGGACTTGTGTGTGGAGCAATTGTGTGTGTACATGTGAGGAGAAGGTGTGTCAAGACTTGTGTGTGAGGAGATTGTGTGTTAGGACTAGGCCTTATGTGTGAGGAGAATGTTTATCATTACTTGTGTGTGAGGAGATTGTGTGTCAGGACTTGTTTGTGCGAGGATAATGTTTGTCAGTACTTGTGTGTGAGGAGATTGTGCGTTTGTACTTATGTGGGCAGATTGTGTGCCAGGTCTTGTGTGTGAGAGAATGTGTGTTAATGTATATGTGAAAAGGTGCTATATATCAAGACTGAGCCTATAGTGTTAGTTCTTAGATAACGATGCATAGTGTCATGAACCTGGGCCATATAGACGTTGGGCCATATAGACGTTGGGCGACGTTGGGCCATATAGACGTTGGGCCATATAGACGTTGGGCCATATAGGCGTTGGGCCATATAGACGTTGGGCCATATAGACGTTGGGCCATATAGGCGTTGGGCCATATAGACGTTGGACCATATAGGCGTTGGGCCATATAGGCGTTGGGCCATATAGGCGTTGGGCCATATAGGCGTTGGGCCATATAGGCGTTGGGCCATATAGGCGTTGGGCCATATAGACGTTGGGCCATATAGGCGTTGGGCCATATAGACGTTGGGCCATATAGACGTTGGGCCATATAGACGTTGGGCCATATAGGCATAGAGCATTGGGCACAGAACAACAGGAATCGTCTTGTTACGTGTGGGATTCTCAGTCCAGCAAATGATCTTTTTTCCCCATCCTCCTGTCTCAGTAATCTGACGAGTGCTTGGTATATTTGAACAAAGACCTCAATAATTGTCCTGGTTCTTGACCCTCACACTCAGCCTGGCTGTATTGGCGTTTGACCAACAAGGAAGAAAACACACCTTGATTACAAGTCAGAAATTGGCATCAATCATATTTGAGGACAGGGGCCCAATCTGCCCTAGTGAAATAATAGAAATGGATGTGATACAGTCAGACACAGATTTGTGTATGAATACAACACAGGTTTCACAACCTTTATATGGTTCTAGAGTGGGTATAACCCCTTCCCTCCCTCCATCCCACATCTCCCTACCCTGTCTTGTATGCATACCAACTGAGGTATTATAAAGCATCTTACTGGTCATTTGGTTTCAAGGTTTCAGTAAGAATGTTAATCCATCCATGTTTGGCAGAGAAACTGTTTTCAGGAAGACAGTTTCTACATGTTTCTTATTGTCCTGTCGGTAATATTTCCAAATGTCTCTGCGTACCTCTTTCATAGCAATCCCTGTTATGATCCCTTTGCAAAAATCTGTAGTGCAAATATGTGTAGTGAAAACATGAAATCTGAGTGATAGGTGTACCAGGCTTGTAAATAGCTCTGAATAAAGTCATGGTAGGATTCAAATGTTTCCAAGTGATTGAAAATCTGCCCCATGGGAAATCAGCTCATTGATATGTAAATCACAGAATGTCAGCATTCCAGATCGAGTGTCAAACTTGTAATGGCCACCACATCCAGGTGGATACATATTCAGCTCATGTTGATGCATTAATGGTCTAGTCGCTTATATAAGAATATAATTGGTCGTGTTTAAATATATTGAAATTCCTTATCTCAAGGGGCAGATATCAGCATAAAACTGACTGCCATTATTCTGATGTTGGTTATACATAATCTGGAGGCTTGTTTTGGAAGGCATGGTGACATGCCTTGGCAACAAGTCCCCAGATTTTCGAAGCTCACTCAGCGCTAAGATGGTCGTTAGTGCTATACATTAACATTAACTAATGACTGTCTTAGCACTAAGAGAGCTTCTAAAATCTAGGCCCAGGATCTGATGACATGGGTCTTAGCCACCATTTGAGTATCAGCAATGTGAAAGGCGATATATTCATGTCTGGCACAACCAGATGCATATTAAATGTTAATATGTTGTCCTTGCTTGACAGATTAGACCAGACCATTGTAAGTTGATGTTGATGTATTGCACTTACTATCTTAACACGAAGAGAGCTTTGAAAATCTTGGCCGTGGAATTTAATGTTTTGGTTTGGACAGTGCAGATGACACGTATCAGAAGGTTTGCTTGGTGTATGAATGCTCCAACATTTGACTTTGGGAAGATTCACACTAGAATTTGTCTTCAACTAGAGGACAGCTTGGATAAGGACAGACTGGGCCTGGAATGATGAATGTCCTTGTATCCCTGTTCCAGCGATCGATGCTGATAATGTCGGTCATTGGATTGTCTGGTCAAGATATGATTATTTACAGACTGCTGTCATATAGCTGGAATATTGCTGCATGTGGCATTCAAAATCAAGCAGACAAACAATATTCTGCCAACAAGGATGATAATAGAGACAGATCTGCTTTGCAGGAACTGAGCACTCTGAATGCAACATAACCCCATCCATCCAAGACATTAAAACAAATGTCCAGATTTATGACACGCCTTCATTACACTTACGACACTGATGTAGAGCTGTAATATAAGGGTGAGTTAGAGCCTTCATAAATGTAATATATAGGATTAAATGAAGCTTTGAGATGTCACTCTAAGTGGAAACATCAAGCTCATTCATGATTGAATGACATAACATCAGGTGGAGCGATCTTTCCGAGATTACTTCAGAATGACAGTGATAACAGGTTTCCATGAGTTTACTGATGACAAACTCATCTTTAAAAAGCATTTCTATTTGGGAAAGCAGTTAGTGAGTGAGTTGGGTCTATCGCTCCTCTGAACAATATTCTGACGATATCACTTTGTGTCAGCTGTGATGTTAAGAGTGAGTGAGTTGGGTCTGTTGCTCCTCTGAACAATATTATGATGATATCACTGTATGTCAGCTGTGATGTTGGAGTGAGTGAGTGAGTTGGGTCTATCGCTCCTCTGAACAATATTTTGATGATATCACTGTGTGTCAACTGTGATGTTGGAGTGAGTGAGTGAGTTGGGTTTATCGCTCATCTGAACGGTGTTCGGATGATATCACTGTGTGTCAGCTGTGATGTTGGTGTGAGTGAGTGAGTTGGGTCTATCGCTCCTCTGAACAATATTCTGACGATATCACTGTGTGTCAACTGTGATGTTGGAGTGAGTGAGTGAGTTGGGTTTATGCCTCATCAGAATAGTGTTTGGACGATATCACTGCGTGTCAACTGTGATGTTGGAGTGAGTGAGTGAGTTGGGTTTATCGCTCATCTGAACGGTGTTCGGATGATATCACTGTGTGTCAGCTGTGATGTTGGTGTGAGTGAGTGAGTGAGTGAGTAAGTGAGTTGGGTTTATGGCTCGTCAGAATAGTGTTTGGACGATATCACTGTGTGTCAGCTGTGATGTTGGAGTGAGTGAGTAAGTTGGGTTTATGGCTCATCAGAATAGTGTTCGGACGATATCACTGCGTGTCAACTGTGATGTTGGAGTGAGTGAGTGAGTTGGGTTTATCGCTCATCTGAACGGTGTTCAGATGATATCACTGTGTGTCAACTGTGATGTTGGTGTGAGTGAGTGAGTAAGTAAGTGAGTTGGGTTTATGGCTCGTCAGAATAATGTTCGGACGATATCACTGTGTCAGCTGTGATGTTGGAGTGAGTGAGTGAGTGAGTTGGGTTTATGGCTCATCAGAATAGTGTTCAGACGATATCACTGTGTGTCAACTGTGATGTTGGAGTGAGTGAGTGAGTTAGGTTTATCGCTCATCTGAACGGTGTTCAGATGATATCACTGTGTGTCAACTGTGATGTTGGTGTGAGTGAGTGAGTTGGGTCTATCGCTCCTCTGAACAATATTCTGATGATATCACTTTGTGTCAGCTGTGATGTTGGAGCGAGTGAGTGAGTTGGGTTTATGGCTCATCAGAATAGTGTTCGGACGATATCACTGCGTGTCAACTGTGATGTTGGAGTGAGTGAGTGAGTTGGGTTTATCGCTCATCTGAACGGTGTTCGGATGATATCACTGTGTGTCAACTGTGATGTTGGTGTGAGTGAGTGAGTGAGTGAGTAAGTGAGTTGGGTTTATGGCTCGTCAGAATAGTGTTTGGACGATATCACTGTGTGTCAGCTGTGATGTTGGAGTGAGTGAGTGAGTAAGTTGGGTTTATGGCTCATCAGAATAGTGTTCGGACGATATCACTGCGTGTCAACTGTGATGTTGGAGTGAGTGAGTGAGTTGGGTTTATCGCTCATCTGAACGGTGTTCAGATGATATCACTGTGTGTCAACTGTGATGTTGGTGTGAGTGAGTGAGTAAGTAAGTGAGTTGGGTTTATGGCTCGTCAGAATAATGTTCGGACGATATCACTGTGTCAGCTGTGATGTTGGAGTGAGTGAGTGAGTGAGTTGGGTTTATGGCTCATCAGAATAGTGTTCAGACGATATCACTGTGTGTCAACTGTGATGTTGGAGTGAGTGAGTGAGTTAGGTTTATCGCTCATCTGAACGGTGTTCGGATGATATCACTGTGTGTCAACTGTGATGTTGGTGTGAGTGAGTTGGGTCTATCGCTCCTCTGAACAATATTCTGATGATATCACTTTGTGTCAGCTGTGATGTTGGAGCGAGTGAGTGAGTTGGGTTTATGGCTCATGAGAATAGTGTTCGAATAATATCATTGTGTGTCAGCTGTGATGTTGGAGGAAAGCCCAAGTACAGATCTTAGACTTAGAACGATTAGGTGGATAGGGTGCTAACAAACCTAACTACTAAATCAGGGTGGAACGGGAGTCGAAGCCACAATCGTTCATGTGTTGTATGCTGAAGGTAATTTTAGAAATGAATGTCAGCATAATAATAATGATGATCGTTTCATCATTGTTTCCTGCTTATTCATCTAGCAAAAAGGTTAAAGTTATTACCCAAGTTTGAATGCATTAGGAATGGTGGTGATAGTTTTAAGAAGATTTGAGTCAAGATTCATACTCTGCCTAAATGTCCGTACAGTGTCCATAGCCTGAATCCAGCTTCGTTAGAAATCACCTTGTGATCTGTTGAAGCTGATCAGTGGTACCAATGTTCTCATCAGGAGGATATTGTATTCTGGAAGGATAAGTGGACGCATGTGAGTGTCATATGACTTGACCTTGACATTGAGCACTGATACTGGGACAAGAGAGGCTGTCAGTCAGTTACCCGTCTAACTGCTCTGTCATGGTAAGTGTCTTCTTCATAAGTATCAGTGGAGACAAGATGAAGGGTTGTACAGCAGGATGAACAGGAGGATGATGATTTATCATAAAACAGGAATCTCTAGAGGGTGATGATGTTTCATAAAGTGGGAATCTCAAGAGGGTGATGTGATCTTGTGTACAAGTGGGGATCTCTAGAGGGTGGTGTGATCTTGTGTATTAGTGGGGATATCTAGAGGGTGGTGTGATCTTGTGTATTAGTGGGGATCTCTAGAGGGTGGTGTGTTCTTGTGTGTAAGGAGGGATATCCAGCCAGTGCTGCGATGCTATTGTGTTGGGATGTAAGTTCAACATACATAGTGGCTTGTCTCACCTCAGCATATTGATTGTAACTTATCACACACCAGCATATCAATCATGAGTTGTCACACCCCAACATATCCAATGTGACTTGTCACACACTGGCATGTCACTTGTAACTTGTCACACACCAGCAAATCCATTGTGACTTGTCACACATCAGCATATCCATTGTGACTTAATTGTCGCATACCAGCATATCCATTGTGACTTGTCACACACCAACATATCCACTGTGACTTGTCACACACCAGCATATCCACTGTGACTTGTCACACACCAGCATATCCATTGTGGCAGGTCGTCATCAGCTTCTCTTTCTCCACACTGTGAGATTTATTGGTTTACCAGCTGACTGCATCTGGCTTTGTCAGGGGACCTGATGTCCTTGGCTCTGCAGACCTTCATGTGGAGGGAATGAATCAATCATGGCTGCTAACATGATGTGATGCCTTGATGTTTGAGACTTGAGCCACTAACTGACGTCCACACCGAATAATACCGTCACTCTCAACATGTATTTGACATTTGGAAAACTTGCAGCCAGCCTAGTCAGTAAGCATAAAATGATCACATTCTAATAGACATTATTTAGTTACTGTCACAGAATTGTCATCAAAGGTGAAAGTACATTAGATTAGTGTTACAACATGTATCACAAATATAACCAAGATGCTATCTTTAACTTTGAATGGCAACACAGGTGTACTTTTATTTCATTTGGAAGAATTTTACCCAGCATGGCAGCTGATACTTCCTTTTCAGGAGGCTATTTTAAAAATGTAATCTAATTTCAGCTCATGTACAAGAAGTGGAACTGACCAGGTCCAAGTGGGAATTTTGAGCAGAAAGGTTGACCGACCATATTTAAGTAGGCAACAGACACCTGTATTGACATTCTTGATTACAAACAGATGCAACTATTGGACTTCCAAGAGTCAGAGCAGAAAGTTCCCAGTTCATGTCAAGAAAAAGGAAATTATTACAGTATTACTTCCTTGGTTTATTTATTATTTTGTTTAAATAATAGATAACTGTTATTGTTCCTTGAAAGCTAAATGTGTTGCCATTTATTGGTAAAGCCTATCTTGTTATACCTTCAAGCTGCTTCTGTCTGTTTAGTCTGTCCTTCATAAATATTATTTTCCTTTCCAAATTGAATCAAATCAAGATATTCCACCGAATCTGAATCCCATATCTCACTGGGTTCTTTTTCAATTTAAATTGCCATTTCACATAAAATCTTTTTAGAGGTAAGGATTAGTACATTAAATTGTTCACTAATTAAACAGAGCTTGCTTACAGAGAAGTCAAGCACCGTATAATGCACATCTTCATGTTGGATAGTATCATGTTTCACTGATACACAAAGCTGATTCCCTGAATGGAAGGATAGATTTGATTTTCCCCATCCAAAATTGTGTAGTATATGTACAAACATTCCCACCATTGATGCTCCACAGTACAAAGTTATCCCACTTGACAGGATCTAGTGTAACTGGGTTTCCCTGTAATTAATTTGGCTATGCCTTAGCTACAGGAAACCAGTGTGGATGTCAGCCGTTCCCAAGTCTGTGACACGAGATGCTTGTCAACTCCTGTGAGTAATCTGTGTGTTAGAGGGCCAGAGTTGATACTGTTTTGTTACTTCATGAAACACAAAGAGCACGTATTGCCAGTTTGTATGATAAAGGCACTTCAATTTTCCCATGTACAGTTGCTTCCCTTGATGATACCAAGAAACAAAGAACATTGCATTAAAAACCCAGATTTGGTTTGATTTTGTCTCTTGGTTTGCAACACCTTTGTCTCTTGGTTGGCAACACCTTTGTTTCCACTAAGCGGTGAATATCCAGAACCTCCATCTCTTTGATTTGTCCTCCCTCAAGGAAACTGAGCAGGTCAAACTCTCTAACACTAACACTCTAACCCAATAACTCACCAACTCATTAACTTTGTAACACACTCTCTCTCTCACTAACTAACTTTCTAACTTGCTAACCATATAACTCACTAACTTTGAAACTAAATAACTAACTCACAAACTCTATAAATTTCTAACTCACTATCCTTGCCCCCTTACTACATCCTAAGCCAATGGATGTATAATACTATCTTTTAAAGAGGCAAGTCCAGATAAGCAGACAAAATATTGTCACTCTTTCTACATAGAACATTTGCACAATAAAATATCTTGTATCTCTATACAGTCTTCTGTTTATATTTTTTAGAAATTTTCATTTGCACTATAAATTTTCATCGTAGAGACTTGTGCAAGTCTACTATCAGCTAGCTGGGCACAAATGAGTGTGGATGAGCATCAGTCTGTTAAAGTACCAGAGAAATGTTCGCTTCATAAAATCCCGTTCCTGACCCTTGGTGACCTTGGATTGGTCTGGACCAGTGTTCCTTGCCCCTGACTTCACTTGGCTGTGTAGACTGAGAGATAAGACTGATCATCACTTACTTTGAAGTGTACAGATTTAGATTTCATATCTGTAGTTTGAGATAAGAGTTTGGATGTTGCATCTAAAAGCATTCACTGGATGTCAGTGTTTGTCAAGGATATAGCTTAATGGAGCCATATGTTCAGAAGGTGTTCAGGAGGTTACTGTATTATCTCTGATTAAACAGACTGGGATCAGGCTGCATGGGTGTAGTGGAATGTTTATATTGTTTGACAAATTCTTCTGACATCTGTTCTTTTAGACTGTATTTTGTCTGTTTATTTTTTCAATAACCCTCCACTCTTTACAAAGTGTTGTAGGGATAGTGAAACAGGATTCTCCTTTCAGTCATGTTGTATTTCTAGAACTATCAAATGAAAAATCTTTCTATTTCAAAGTATCCATGCAAAATTCATGTCACTGGAAACATGTGAAAAAATTATGATGATGATGATTTGAATCTGTAAGTCTGTATTGAAAATAACCTCTCCTGTTCAGTCGAGCAGGCAGGCAGGCACACAGGCAGGCAGGCAGGCAGGTATTTGTATATATGTATGACAGTATATGCAGTAACTAACAAGACAGAAGGCAGAGACTATGGAAAGTTTCTGGAATCCAATCATGTCTCTGATTTCATCGCAAATCATTTCAGTCAATCAGTTGTATGACATGTTCCTCACACTAAATGCTTTTCTTGGCAGTTAGGAATCTAGTTAATGTGTGAACTCATACAAAGTATACATTTGTATACATTAGTGACAGTTTGCTTGTTAAGATTTCTGTGGATAAGCATGATGTTGATAAAAAGACTATGGACTATATTTGACGTGTCTAGCAGCCATGGTTGTTATATCATGTGCATTAATGGAGTTGTTTTTACTATCAAAATGTTTGAGTTGATAGACAAGTAGGGAGAAGCATACACTGTGTTGCAGGAGTTGTGTTCGTGATAAACTTTCTCCAAACTTTTTGAGTCGTTGTGCAACGATTCATGCAAAGAAGTAGTCCTTCAATGTGACATAGATGCTAATCTCCATGGTGATGGCGAGAGTCACATTCCATGTTCTCAATCACGCACAATGTGGGATCTACATAAACTTTTGTTCTTCATGTAAAGTGGCCATATCTTGTGATTGATTCAGTGACAAGTCGTAAACCTGGCACACGGTGATTTCCCAATCAATACTCGCCGGATGCTGTTCTTTTACTGGTAGTCTATCTACCCATAATGCAACTGCAGAAGTCTTCTTCATCTGATGTGTTTTTTATGCAGCCTGCCGCCTGTAAGGACAAAAGCTTTGATTCATGTTAAAGAGTTGCATGGCGATGGCATCCTTTTAACACCTGTCACTTCCAATACAGATTTTGATTTATCACGTCACAGGAAACAATCTGGGAACAGAGATGCTGGTGTCAAGGCCATTCACAGGCACACTTTCTCTGTCATTTATTTTATTTTTTTCAATCAGTTGTATTACCGTTAGTATATATTATCATGATCTTCACTACTGCCATAATTATCTTCATCACCATATATGCTATATGTACTGTGTGATGATGATGATGATGATGATGATGATGATGATGATGATGATGATGATGATGATGATGGTGGTGGTGGTGGTGATTAAAATGTCACCTTGACATGGAAGACATTATATGGTGTATCACGGGTGATCATTAGTGTGATTGTGTACCAGTGTCACATTTCCTGCCATCGACGGTGTTGTATGCCATGCTGTCGTGATGGAGTGGTTAGCGCCCCCTGACCCATGTTGTGACACTTTCACACTGGATACCAGGGTCATGTAAATAACTTGACTAATTGTTCTACACGTCAAAATTTCGTTATTTTGCCAGATGAGCATATTTGCAGTCATGCACAAAGTTATTTTGGAAGGACATGTACAAACTGGGTTTCTACTGACTTCATTAGAGTCTCAAGAATTTATTTTTCTGGACAAGTAAAATATCCAAAGAATATTACACGTTTTTTTCTGCCAGAATATTACAGATTGTTGTCAAGATGCTGAGTGGCAGAAAGACAAATCATTTGGGTGAGATTCAGGTTGAATAGCTGTGAAGTGTAAGTGTGAAGATCTGGGTTAGGCTTGATCTTCAGAAGCCCGTGATTGTCGCAAGAGGCGACTAATGAGATCAGAGGGTCAGACTTGCAGCCTTTGTTGATTCATGTTATCGGTTCCTAATTATGAAGATTACTGCTCATTCTTTTGATCACTGGATTGTCTGGTTTAGACTCGATTATTTACAGACTGCTGCCATAAAGCTGGTATATCACTATGTGCAACAAAAAAACTGAACTCACTCACTCACTCACTCACTCATTCATGCACTCACGCACTCAGTGTGTTTAGTTTGTTGCTGTTTGATTGGCTCTTAGCAGTATTCGAGCTATATGGTGGCAGTCCGTAAATAATGAAGTCTGGACCAGACGATCCACTGACCAACTGCATTAGCGATCTATGCAGTTGAATACAATGAAATGTGTTAATCTCAACTGTCGCCTCTTACGACAAACATGTGTTGCTGAAGACCACATCTAGGTGGGATCTTCATGAGTTCAAGTGTCATCTGATTTCGTCTCTACATTGTCAGCACAACATGTGACTGTATACATCTAGGTGGGATCTTCATGAGTTCAAGTGTCATCTGATTGTGTCTCTACGTTAACAGCACAACATGTGACTGTATCAGAGTTCTAAATGTCTGGGACCTGAATCACTTCACATTTTCCACACGTGAAACTCATACACTGTTGAATGACTATAACACTCTATGTGCGTTTAAACTGATTTCACTTACTCTTTGGCGCTAAAGGCACAGATTCTTATCAACAGATTCTTCATTTGTATCCAAGAGATGAATCCAATCTGGGTCTAACCCATCACAGGCGAACACTTTAACCAGAGAGCCATCCAATATTATGTTACCAATACAAATGTCTCTGTGCCCCAACAGATTCCGATTTAATAGTTTGAAATATTGTTTTCTAGATATTCATGCCAGATAGCAGATCATAAAGGCATTAGAAAATAGAATCTTCTGTTTTTAAGTGTGTTGGTAATACTTGTTCTGGCCTGATTGGGGAGCATAACATTAGGCAGGATGTGTTTCCTGTAAGCACTATGGCTTGTCAGTGACGGAAATCTTGTGAGGCAATACCTCTAATTGCTGGCTTGTTTTTCATCATTTAAATTGTTCCTCATGAGTTGGTATGTAGTGCCTTAGTTTTGAAATTCATCATTTACTGCATGTTAAATGTTCGATTTACATTTGAAGAAAGTGATTGTTAATTATGAGAGCAAAGCTGTAGTTTGTTGAAACTTCAGTGAAAGCATATGTGTGAATGAAAAGCATGAATAATAATTTGAACAGATGGAAAATATCTATATTTTTTCCAATAATACTTCATAGGAGTAAGCTTGAAACTGTTTCCCGATCTTTTATTTCATTATATCTGATACGAGGAAATATTATTCATGTGACTGCTGCTGTTATGTACAGTGTGTAGAACGAATATGTTGCAGATGGTATTTATAGCTTTTGTCTGAGTGAATTATGTACATGTATAATTTCATTATCTGAAATGCTGGTAGCCATATATTCTTACAAATGTATCGATACTGTGATAACAATCACAAGGTTTGCTATAGAATTATGAAACCAAGAAGGTTTGTTTTCAAAGGATCTTCCTGTTTGGGGCACATTCTTTTTCTGAGTATTTAGGTCTGAGTATTTTTCCATCCCTGAGGCTTCGCAATATCAGTTCATGAGCAAGATGTTTTCAGATGATTTTCCTGCTTTGGATACATTCCTTTTCTGAGAATTTAGGCCTGAAGTACTTTTATATCCCTGAGGCTTTGAGATATCAGTTCATGTGTCATTGCGTAGATATATAACAGTACCCACTGTGATGGTTGTTTTTCATCCAGCAGTAGATGTGTGTTGAGCCCTGTGACTCTCCAGAGGATCTTGAATCACTTGCCTCGAATCCTCTTAGCATTCTGACGTTCAAAATTTCCCCAAACAAAATTGTGTCAACTTCAGAGTCAATCCATCTACATTAAGTTGATTCCAGGGATGAATGCCACATTGGTTAAGTGACGTCCCTGTCTCTGCTGAACTGATCTCTTCAGTTCAGAAAGTGAACACATCCCATTGTTGGAAGCAGCTTTCCTATGACATCTCTGATTCCTCACCTTGACTTGTGGGGAAATATTTTAGTAAAGTGGAAAGACTATGCTGACAGTTGCTTCAAACTTTCCCTTCCAGAGTGTACAAAATGTAGTGTGAGCTTAGAAGTGGCTGAATCTCATGACCCCAGCCCAGTTTTTATGATGTGAAAGATTTAATTTAATCTTCTTTTCCTGATGCGGTTAGTGCTGGATAGATGGAAGTCTTGTGTGCTGAAAGTAATCATTCATTGTCTATGATGATCTAGGTAATGTCACATGCTTGGGTTTTGTGAGAGCCAACCATGTGTTGGTTTCATTTTTTAACAGTTAGCATTGGGTCCATGTGTATATTTCATAACAGTTGTCTCCCTCTGTTTCAGATCGGGCAGGATGAGACATGCGCATCCTGCGAGATGAGTTGAATCATGGGAAATAAGCTTTGTGCACCCTTACTGAAACGGAGCTATCGGAATGACAACTACCCTTGGAATCTCAGGAAGGACTCCCATCTCCTCAGGTGAGCTGTGAGCTGTGAGCTGTGAGCTGTGAGAGGAGATCAGTTTAAATTGGAATTCATTGAAAAGGTCATACATTCATCTCCATCCTGCATTGACAGAAGAACGCGCGAAGTCATATATTTAGAAATTCTTATTATAATTTAACTACAGCTGTGAGTTCAGTAACCTAGAGTTTTACATATTGTTTGTAAATGACTACTTGAGATAGCAAAGAAAGGCATTGTTATCAACATTGGCAATCCATCCATCATATAAGCTGTTTCAATCAGAAGTGGTTATTTTGGATTGACCAGTCATAAGACAAGCATTTTCAGTCAGGGTACAATTCAGAATCACAAAATAAACAGCTATTGAGTTCCTCGGTATTGCGGTTAGTAAATTTGCCATGACAAAAGTATATGAAATCCCCTCTGAACCAGCAAAATCCAGTTACCTGCAGACAAGTCTAAAATATTCAATAATATATTGAGCAATAATACAATGAGCCAGTTACATTGAATCGCAATACAGAATTCTAGTACAATGCAATTGAGTCACAAGTCTAAGGTAATGGGTCACAAATATAAAATAATATAATTCACCAGAATCTTGAGGGAGCAGAAATTCTGGATGGAGCTGGTTAATGAACAGTGAAGCAGTCAGGCATGGAGAGTCAGTCTTACATGGCAATGCAATTAATCTGTGTGGTTTCTAACCTGTCATGATATTTCTAAATCATGTTTACATGATACAACCTCTTTTGTTTACAAAGGCCAGGCGTCAGGACAACATAGTCTGTGTCACTTACCTTTTTGTTAACGACATATGGACCTTGATATCTAGCTCTCAGTGATTGACAAGGAATGGGAAGTAAAACTAACACTTTCTCACCACAAATTAAATTTCTCTCTTGTGACTTTCTGTAATAGTTTTGTTTCATATTTGCTTGTGAAAGTTTGAAGTTTTGTGTGGCCTCAAAAGAAACAGCCAACATCCTCAGCCTGTGCACTAATAAGCTGCTCTCTTGAATGAATGTTATCACAACTTGACAAACTATCAGACTCATCAAGAAGACCTGAAGTGTTACTTCTCTGTAAAGATAAGTCAGCAGTCTCTACCTCACAAAATGAATGTTCCATGAAAGTACCGGACAAATCATAAATGGAATCATTCGGCAAAGAAGTTATGGAAGAAATACCCAGAAATTCATCCTCCATCATTTCCGTACTAACTCAACTCTCCAGAGAAACAGACAATTGGATCAGCAGCAACTTTGGCCCCCATAAGATCATTACCAATCAACAAACTGACACCCAGAACTGGGAGAGAGTCAAGAACACCAACTTTCACCTCACTTAAAATCAGATCTGAAGTCAAATTCACAAAATGGAGAGGAGCAGCAGAATTGCCACCTATACCCTGAAGAAAAACATCTGAGACTCATCAGAAAAAGGGAAAATATCCTTCAAAATGAGAGATTGAAGAGCTCCAGTATCCCTCAAGATAATAATGGGCCATGAGGTAAAATTATCTCCCGTAAGCTACACAGAACCTTTATAAAGAAAGGGGAAAAATTAATCTGAGGACTTACTCTTGCAAATAAATTTCTCCTCAGAACCACCTGGAAAGATGGACACAAAATTTTTTGCGAACCTGCAGTCTCATTTTTTAAACTGGAGTTTGTAGCATGCAGAAATCAAATTACCTATCTTCTTACGATATGCACAGGATAAGAACCACTGGCAGACTTAGGCTTAGACTGAAAAGAATGTGACTGCTTGCCACTAGAATTTGAAACCGTTCTAACATCACTGTAACCTGCATGTCCTGAAGTCTTACCTGAGGAAAAGTCCTTTTGGACAGAAAACTGGGAGACCTTAAAGAACTCTTGTAAGTCAAACAATAATCATCTGCCAACATTGCTGCCTTATGTAAGTCATCAACCTTTTGTTCATCCAAATAAGTCTTAAGATCAGAATGAACACTCTGCTTGAAATCTTCCATCAAAGCTGTCTTAAACCATCAAAATCTGTGACTTCCTTAGACCCATACCATCTATCAAACAATGTTTCCCTCTCTCTAGCAAACTCTACAAAAGGCTCTTTGTCCCTTTTGTGAGAATTTCTTAACTTCTGATGAAAAGCTTCAGGCACTAGCTTATAAGCCTTTAAAAGTGTCCCTTTGACAAGATCACAGTCCAAGCTTTGCTGTATGAACAAGGCTGAATAAGCACCCTGAGCTTTATCTTTTAAAACAGTCTGCAGTAGCATAGCCCATGACTTCCTAGGCCACTGGAGGTTTTCAGCATCTGTTTTAGAATGTAGAAATATTTGTCTACTTCTCTCTCATTAAAAGGGGTACCAGCATGCCTTGCAATGTCAAAAGTGGAAGAATTTGAGCTTGGAGATGACATTTCTAACCTTTTCAGTTCAATTTCTCTGTCAATTTCCAATTTCCTCAATTCTATTTCCTTTCTTTCTCTTTGCATTTGTAACTGAATTGCAAGTTTCTTTATTTCAGTTGATCTGAACATTCTTCTTGAACCATTTCCAAAACTTCATGTTCGAAGACTCCCTCATCAATATAGTGATTCTAAACAATTTTCAGAATCTGAAATTTCCTCATTACAGGTTTGGCCTCATGTTTCAAATGTGAAGAAATTTGCAATAAATCTGATTTGTGCAATTGACTGACTAGCTCAGTGTCAGGGGACAATAGAAACTTCTCAAGTTCAAACACCATTTTGCTGGTTCCATGATTAACTCGCTACAAAAATTTGAAATAAATTTCACAGTAGGACTCAAATGTCAAATGAATTCTATTGTGGAGGAGCCCCCAATTTTGTTACAGTTGGTAAATTGCCATGACAAAAGGTATAAAATATCCCCTCTGAACCAGCAAAATTAAAACACAGACAAGTCAAAAATATTCAGTATTATGTATTGAGCAAACAAGAGTAAGATACAAAGATGCACAACACTGATTTCTAGTACAGTGCAGTTGTGTCACAAATCTAAGGTAATGGGTAACAAATATTAAATATTGACTCACCAGAATCTTGGAATTACTCAAAACTCTAAACATTGTGACCCAGTAATAACTATCACTTAATCAATGATAATACAAATTACAGAAAACACACTCTCTAACATCTGTCAGTCTATTCTACCAAACAGTTGTGTTGTTTGGCTGAGTGGGCAATAGCTTTGATACTAGAACAGGTTAGGCTTCACAATGCTTATAGTTGGAAGACTATAGGTCCAGGTGAGTGGAAAGTGTAGTGTTTAAAGCTTCATTAGTTCGTTGGGCAGAGCCACACCGTGACAAGTTGGCAGATTTTAGCAAGCTAAACAAAGACCATTCAAGATCTTCTATATCATGTTATGGAAGGAGTATGGTCATCAAAGGTGTAGAATCGTACGTTGATGTCTGGATGGTGATAGGAATTGTGATGCTGCTTCAGCATCTGCTAGGTAGATGAGGATATCGTGTGTACTCCAGTACTGGAAGCCACATGTTGACCAGTTGTCAGTCATTGGTGATTTGTTCAGAGTTCTTGGGCATGACTTCGAAGTTGCACCACCTGAGATGCATCACCAGAGATAAACAATGATATTTGCACAACAAAAGTTAAGCCATGATAGTTGCAGCACCATAGTGGCACCTTCAGAGCTAGACTATCAAGACTGAACCACCGAAGATGCACCCTCAGAGCTCCACCATCAAAATTGCACCAATGAGTTGTACTGACTGAACCACACCACCTCAGCTGCACCCTCAAAGCTACACCATCAAGAATGCACCACCACAGCTGCACCCTCAGAGCTCCACTATCAAGATTGCAACACCACATCTGCACCCTCAGAGTTACACTATCCAGATTGCACCTCCACAGCTGCACCCTCAGAGTTACACCAACAAGACTGCACCAGATTCCAGATTCCTATAGAGAGCATAATGAAAACCTGGTCTTGGCTCTCTTTGCACTGTGAAATATGACCAGAAAAACATGAAATATGATAACTGCTTCCCCGCAATGCTGTTTGCATGTGTAACCAAATAGTTGGAATTCAATCCCAATCAATAGGGCACTGTAATGTTATTTGGGCCTGTCCTGTATGCAGACATTCTACATTACTCATTCAAGATACCAATTTCCTGAAACGACCTTTATAAAAGAACATTCCCAAACACAAGCTCTGTGTTGTGTACTTGAAGCTTGGGAAGGTCTTCCCTGTATCCAAGCTCCCTGGGACATATATTATTGAAATTCGGGCAGAATAATGTAAAGAAAGGGAGCTTCACGACTCCATCATGAATAATCAATGTATATGGAGCTGTTATGAAAGGAAAGAATAGCAAGATGAAGGAAATATGGTTTTTAGATTCTGTAGGTTCCATCTGGAGAAGAGAGGAATATGGTTTGCATTTAAGAGTGGAGAGTACATCTTACAAACAGCTCTTTGTAATGAAGTGCATTAGACAGTAAACACAAAGGTATTACATAAACAGTCCTCGGATAATTGAAGGTAGATACTGATCTGGCTAAAGCAGGTTCAACAACAACTTTACAACACTGTTTTGTCATTTGTGCAAAATATGAGAGTTGAGGTTCATGCGGTTTAACATGACTATTTTAAGTCTGGAGAGATCTATCCCATTGAAATGATTGTATCTTCAGATGTCCAAGATCCAGTTGGACTCAGTATATCTATTAGTTTGTTTCATTCAGGCTGATTACCATTTATTGATACTTTTGGACATGGGTTGGAGGGGTAAAATTGTACCATGTTGATTTAACACAGAACATGACACTAACAACCTATTATTATTGAAACTGACACTGTGGTTAAACTAGCCTATGATTCATATGAAGAAATATGGACCAGACACATTGTGGCAGATGACAGTGTTACAGATTGCTTCATAACTGTGGTCTGGAATACATCAGCAGAAGTTTGTAGGACTCATTGTCATACAGTGAAACATTGTCGCAGAACTGACATGTTACACTGAAACATTGTGTCAGAACTGATATGTTACAATGAAACATTGTTAGAAATGATGTTACTGAAACATTGCAGAAAGTCTGTTACACTGAAACATTGTTGCCTTACTGATATGTTAGACTGAAACATTGTTGCCTTACTGATATGTTAGACTGAATCATTGTCTGAGAACATTTTTCCATGACTCATTGTCGGTGAACTGATATGTTACACTGAGACATTATGAGAGAACAGATCTTTACACACAAACATTTTGTCACAACTGATAAAACACTGAAACACTGCAGAAAGTCTGACATGTTACACTGAAACATTGTTGAAAAAATCATATGGCATACAGAAAACAATATAGAAAGATGGATATGATACAATGAAACATTGTTGCAGAACTGATATACACTGAAACTTTGTTGCAGAACTGATATACACAAAACATTGTGTCACAAGTGATATGTTACACTTGAATGTTGAATCAGAACCAATACGTTTCTCTGAAATATTGGTCATGTGTGTGTGTGTGCGTGTGTGTATGTATATGCATATTATTGTGCTCTCAAGCAGTGTGAAGTGGTGTACAATCAGAGGCAGTGACTGCACTACATGTTATTCACCACTCACACTATGTCTTCATGAGTCTTCACGAGTCTTCACAAGGACCATCTGCCTAACTGCTTAATTACTTAGTGTAGATAATGAGCACTCACCTGTTGGGGAAATTTGGCTGGGTGGCAGTTGTACATGTGGCAGACCTTTCCTGACAGCACAATAGTTTCGTGTGGAACAATTTAAGTTGTTAACTGGTCATGAGGGGAACAGTGAACAACATATTTATCTCACCAAACACCTCAGTGTTAACTTTAAACAGTTTGAAGCATGGGTATCGGATCGTACACTTCAGCCAACCTGTGTGAATCAAACAATTCGAATCTTGCATCCAGCTGTTTTTTCCTGTAGGTATTGTCTTAGTAAAGTCGACGCAGTGTAATTCCCCTTCTTAATATTCAAAGGCACTGCATTTGAATGTTTTGTCAAAATTTGTCTATAGGAAAGAGAGTCAAATGTTTTCATAGATATTGGTAGATTTTGCTGAAAAAGAAAAATAGATTTAACTCCCTTACATCGATTTCCATATGCAAAACATCAATAATTTTCATGCATCATTTAGTGTTATTTGAGATAAAAAAAAAGTAACTACCTTGAAATACCAAATGAGTTGCTATTGGCAGCTGGTGCATTGTACTGCACCTCAATTGCACACGGGGTACATTGAAAATAGTAGAAGAACGCTCAGAAAATCAGACAGCGACATTTGTGTGTGTGGTAAGAGAATGGGCTATACTGACCTGTTGGGGAGACATGGCTGGATGGCAGATGTACGTGTGGCAGAACTTTCCTGACAGCACAATAGTCCCATGTGGGATAACAGTGGGCTTTGGTCACCTGTCTAATTAAGGTGATGTGGAGCATAATGATTCTTTGTCTGGTTGTGCTGGATCATCATCATCATCATCATCATCATCATCATCATCATCATCATCATCATCATCATCGCCACCTGTCTGTCTTGCTTGCTTGTTTGCTTGATGGTGAGCAACCATTGCTTTTCTCACAAGAAAATACAGCATATTCACCCCCATCCTCTGTCTAGAAATCCAAACTTCATTGCATTGTTTACATGAAGACTAAAATATATTCCTGCTTTTAAGAAGTGTTGATGTAGAGATTGTGTTTGCTACAAGATGTTTGTGGCAATTTTGGTTATGTGGGATGTTAATGTTGCTGTTGGCAATTTTCTGACTGAGCACCAGTGAGACTGGCATCAAGAATATAGGGTGTCAATGTGAAGCCAGCCCGCAGCGAGCCCCAGGAAATAGAAGCGTGGCATATCTAAACTCCTTGCAGGACTGTGCTTGTTGTATTTGCATAATAGTTTTTGTATTTTAGGTAGACAGAATTATTCCCTTGAAGGAAACAGTATTTAACCCACATCTTGAGCTGGGGTATTGTGGAGAGACAGACATGTTTTTTCTGGTGCAAGAAACCCATCAACACAGAAATGCTGTGCAATTGTAAGATAGTTACATTGTATGTCCATCAAAATACAAAATTGTTCTATGATTGTAAGTTGATTAAATTGCTTCTTATGATAAACATACAACTATTTTTTTATCTGTGGAATTTTCTTCAAAGCATGAATATTCCTGATTCAATTTCCAAAGCAGGTTAGGATTTTGGGGGGCAAACTTGATTATATGAGTACTGTATGTGAAAGATGTGCTGTGGATATTGCTCTTTTGTGGATGTTGCGCAATGATTGATTCCTTCTTGATACATAGTTTGATCCATAGAATTCAGGCCAGGATTGTGCCCAAAAAAGTTCCCAGTTTTTGTGTGAGAGACAACTGATTTGTTTGATCACAGTGTGTGACATAGCTGATTGACATCAGTGGACAGGAAGTAGTTGAAAGATTAAAATATTCCAGAAAATAAATTAGCAAAATAATCTGAGCTTAAGTTTCACAAGAAAATTAATTATTGAAGCTGTGTAATGGTGGTTGGAAAAGAAACTGATATTTAATCTTTTCAGTCTTCAATACAGTTAAGGTATGTCTTATTGTCAAATGTTAATTTAGCGATTTATGCAGCCTCTCCTGATAAAATATGATCAATATTAGCATTACTGTAACTTCTGAAAGTAAAGAATATACTGGATAACAAGGATAAGTTGAGCACCAACCTGACAATTGACCTGTAATAGCATGTATGAGTGCTGCCCACTGGAAGTTGCCATTGTGAGCGAAGGGGCCACAGGCTGTCTGCAATAAAGTGTGATCACATGAAAGTCTCATGACCATGGTGTGTGAAGCTACATGCGGAATCAATCTTATCACCATGCACTGCATGTGCACTAGCCTACATCTGCTCTCCTTTTCACGAAATAAATGTGTGTACTCATTGCCATGCACCACCTATTTCTCATAAACGCATTCTCTGTGCCAGTCCAACTTATCCTTATTTGACCAACTTAGACTTGTCAAAGACCTTTTGACCAGGTAGTTGTTTGGTTGCTTTGTTGTTTAACGCCGCACTCAGCAATATTCCAGCCCTATGGTGGCAGTGACTTGGTAGTAGTTCAGATGTTCTTTGTTGGTGCCGTAGTTCTGGATGTGTCAGGATCTGTTTGGAAGGCTTATGTAGCCTGGTGAAGGACTCCTTCAAGATCTTCCAGGCCTGTGCAACATTCAGTAACTGTTGTTCTTTTAACAGTCTGCCAGGGGCTTGGCATTCAATCAAATACTTGTTTCTTCTTCCCCCATAAATATTTAGCTTACCGTGTTGATAAGTGCTCAAAAGTCATTAGCTTTTTAATGAGGTTGAAAAAATGCAACAATTCGCAATGTGTTGAAGCTGTCGGTAGTGCTGTTTTGTGTATATTGAGAAGGACTGCTTAGCATCACATATCACATTTCACAGGTAAAACTGTTTCCCCAACAACTACCACCAGATTTCCAACTACTTTTAAAAACGATGAAACACTTGTGGAATTTGTTTTCACTACAAACACTCCAGGCAAAAAAATAGCTTCCTGAGAGTCCACAGATCTTTGTTGCTTGCTGTTGGTTATAATAATAGTTTAATCATAGACATATTCAAAATATGACTGGTTTGTTTTGCGTGATGGGTTGTCATGCTTTTTTCTGCAGCCATTGCACAACATAGCAGAATATTAGATGAACCTGTTGTCTGGCTCTGTTTGTGTTGTGGTGAAGGATGAGTTGTCTGCCAGTAAGACCGTTTGTTTGTGCTTGGTGTTCCTCTTCCTCTCAGTCACTGAGGTTGATGAGAGAGATGGTTACTCTGTCATCTACTGATGTTGGACATTGTGTGGGTTGAATTGTGAGGGAGTATGTGTATGTGTGATTTTCCATTGCTCGTGGGTGGGTAGGTGGGTGAGTTAGTGAGTGAGGGAGGGAGTGAGGTTTTCCACTGCTTTTTGCAATATCACAGTCGGTGACACCGGTAATGGGCTTGAAAAATGTGGGGAATCAAACCTTGGTTTCAGCGTGATGAGCCAATGCTTTTACCACTAGATTACCCCACTGCCCCCTGTTGTTTGGAGCCTAGTCTTGAAATATGTAACTTTGAGACAAACAAATATCTCCAATTAAATTGAAATGATCCCCAGTGAGAAGGAGATTAACAGCTTGAACCTGTGTCTGTGGGAAGGCCATTACAGAGACATTTGTGACTTGCCATTTCCTGGATGAATTTAAGTCTTGTTTATTGTGATTTGTGCCAGGTTGCTGACAGATTGAAAACATTCAAAATCATCTCATATTTAACTCTACCGACTTGAAATGAGATACAAATTCTAATAGAAACACATTGTACAATAGCTCAGCTTAGAGGAAAGTATTCACCATCACGACTGTCATCACATGTTATCGCCCTAATGGATGTGAATTCAGTGCTAGGCATGTTTTGATCATGTTATGCTTACACACCTGTTACGGAGGTAGTACACACTTATTCAATATCTCTGGAGCTTACATTTCAGTAAACCTACATGAACTCTTGCATTCTGCCCTTGATTTCATCAACATTTTATAACTAATCAAATGAGTGAGAGAGTGAGTTATGTTTTACGCCGCTTTTAGCAATATTCCAGCAATTTCATGGTGGGGGACACCAGAAAATGGGCTTCACACATTGTACCCATGTGGGGAATTGAACCCGGGTCTTCGGCATGACGACTAATCAAATGATGACATCAGGGAATGTAAAGAAGTAACTTGCCTTATGAGAAACTAAAGCTGTGTCCAGTGTTAATGTACACAAGGACATCCATTCCATCAAGAAGATATTGGAAGGCTTTGTTTTGCTCATCAGTTTTTCAGTGTCAAATGTATGACTTGATCACTGGGACTGGCAGCCATGTTGTTGCCGTTGCCAACCCAACATGGAGGATGGTTTATAACTGTATTCTTATTTGGACGTTAGAGCTAGTATCATACCGAAATACTTACCCTAGAAATACAGATAATGCAGCAGAGAGAGGTCTACCAGTGGGAACCTTCTATTTGGAGTTTGAAGATTACCTCCCTGAATATTTGTGCAATATCTTTCTTTCTGACTTCTTATCTTTCTCATTGTTTAGCTTGCTTATGAATTGTTATCTCCCCTGATGATTCGTCATCTCTTCTTAAGATCTGTTAGTTATTTCATGTTAGAACTTACCATCTCATCTGATGCCATGTTATCTTACCTGACTGCTTGTTGTCACCCTTGGGTGCTTGTTACTTCTCCTGACATGTTGTCTTCCCTTGACTGGTCTTGATGACATGTTATCTCCCCTTGATGTCATTAAATTTCACTGTTACAGACTGTGGGCTGATGTCTTCCGTGTCCATGGAGACGGCGAATACATGCGATGGCAGCGTGTGTCCGATGACGTCGTCCCAATTAATATCACCTGCATTGAGGACAACCCGAATACTATCTTCCAGATAACTGCCTACAATCGGCAGGTGGAGAAGATCTTCGATGTCAAAATCATACAACCTGGTAAGAGAAGGCACTGACTCCATCACGAGCAGCCATATTGGAAATGTACAGAAACTGCATGATTGAAATTGGAAGAGGGTATTGTAAATGTTACAGTCAGCTTGTAGCAGATCATATGGCTTTGATTTGAGAAGGTAGGACATGTATTATGAGAGGGTTGGGTAAGGGTGAATAAAGAGTGACTTAGTGAGACTGATTTTACGCCACGTTTCGCAGTATTCCAGCAATACCACTCCAGCAGTGAGATTAGAGAAGGAAGGATTTACTGTGTTGGTATCTCAAATTGAGATCAAAGAAACATGTTGTAAATTTTTTCTCCAAAAAGAAAATTATGGCTAATAGACACTATTCTGACTAGCTGTGCCTATTGAATTGATGCTTGAAGTTCTTCATCTGGGCCAGAGTGTATGAGAATAATTCACTTGTGACAAATTATCTGAAATACATTCATTTAGTGATTGTCTGGATATGTATGTCGACCTGAAGGGCAGACACTGTATATATTACATGACAGGGAGCCATATGATGGTATCCACAGGTCAGTCTTATGGTCTTTTTAATCAAGGCCAGGAGGTGATGTCATTTACTGATTGCTTTACATGTGTATGTAACCAATCAGTATGTGACAGCACTTATTAACTAATGACAGTGTTTCCACATAGCTAGGATGTAGGATCCCGTACTGAGGGAAAGGAGTTAACTGACAGTATGACAGCTTCTTCCTGTACTGAGGGAAAGGAGTTAACTGACAATATGACAGCTTCTTCCTTTACTGAGGGAAAGGAGTTAACTGACCATAAGTTTCCACCTTTACTGAATGAGGCCAGAATTTAGCATCACTTGATTTTGGAACTTCTAGTGATTGGACGAGTTGTGTCCCTTCTGTGTTTCTTTTTCAGAGATCCATAAAGTTTTGGGGTAGAATAGGCCTTCATCAACCCATGCTTGCCATAAAAGGCCTCTAAGCTTGTAAGAGGTGGCTAAAGGGATGGGTTGGTCAGACTCGCTGACTTGGCTGACATGTCATCAGTTCTCAATTGCCCAGATAACTGTTCATGCTGTTGATCACTGGATTGTCTGGTCCAGACTTGAATATTTACAGACTGTTGCTATATAGATGGAATATTGCTGAGTGTGATGAAAAACTAAACTCACTCCTTCAGACCAATCAGTTTCCAGCTGTTATATTACTTGCAGTTATCAAAAAATGGTGGCATCCAGTCGTGATGATTGGAGTAACAGTCAATATCCATATTCTTATTACACAGGTCACACTTTTAACAATATTCCAGCAATAACACAGCGGCGGACACCAGAAATACCCATGTGGGGAGGAAAACCCGGCCTGTGGTGTGATGAGTGAACATTTAACCACTTGACTACCCTTCTGACAATAAACAAACTAATACTGTTAATATTGTAGGGAGTAATGATCACACTTCTGAGTGCTTTATTGACTGTGTCAGTTAAAATCATATATCGTACCTACAATATATCATTCACATAATAGGTTGGAACACAGGGTGATCAATTCATGGAAATTTTATGTGAAAGAAATTTATAAGAAATTGCTCAAACTCAGCAATAAGTATTTAAGAAGTGGGGCACTTTTTATCACGACTATGGTAAGTGCCTTGTTGAATGAGCTGGGAGGATGAATATTGGGCATTGAAATGAGCACTGTGGGAGGAAAATGTCAGAAACTCAACATTTACCAATGATCTAGGCGAAGTATGGATTAAGTCCTGGATAATGTTGGGCATCTCAAGCCTTTGGTGAGAGACTTACAATTAACAGTATAACAAGCAATGGGTGATCTGTAACTCACAGTTATGTAGGCTCCTCCATAACATTTATTGTAATAACTTCTGATATTTGCACATTAGCATTTAACAGTTCTCTAACCTGAATGTTCAGGCACCATATAGTGATAGCAGTTTAGAGAAGAATGATATGACTCCATCCTTGTCCAAGATCGACTGATAAGGTTAAACCATCTGTAGAAGGCAGCTTCAGAAAAACACTTTGCAGGGCTGACATTTCATACAATGTTCTTTAAAGTCCCATGCAGTGCAAAACACAACTTTGCAGATTCTTAGACCTTTGGACTTACAGCAACAAATTATCAAAAATGCAAATTCAGCTTATAATCACGGTGTGATTCTCTCCAAGCTTGATCACGTCTTCCCCACCCTGGGTTTTATATTAAACCAGTATGATTCTGGCCAAGCTCGATCACATTTTCCCCACCCTGGGTTTTATATTAAAACGGTGTGATTCTGGCCAAGCTCGATCACGTCTTCCCCACCCTGGGTTTTATATTAAAACGGTGTGATTCTGGCCAAGCTCGATCACGTCTTCCCCACCCTTGGTCTTATATTAAAACGGTGTGATTCTGGCCAAGCTCAATCACGTCTTCCCCACCCTGGGTTTTATATTAAAACGGTGTGATTCTGGCCTAGCTAGGCTACTTCTTCCCCACCCTGGGTTTTATATTAAAACGGTGTGATTCTGGCCTAGCTCAATCACGTCTTCCCCACCCTGGGTTTTATATTAAAACGGTATGATTCTGGCCTAGCTAGGCTACTTCTTCCCCACCCTGGGTTTTATATTAAAACGGTGTGATTCTGGCCAAGCTCAATCACGTCTTCCCCACCCTGGGTTTTATATTAAAACGGTGTGATTCTGGCCAAGCTTGATCACGTCGTCCCCACCCTGGGTTTTATATTAAAACGGTGTGATTCTGGCCAAGCTCAATCACGTCTTCCCCACCTTTGGTCTTATATTAAAACGGTGTGATTCTGGCCAAGCTTGATCACGTCTTCCCCACCTTTGGTCTTATATTAAAACGGTGTGATTCTGGCCAAGCTTGATCACGTCTTCCCCACCTTTGGTCTTATATTAAAACGGTGTGATTCTGGCCAAGCTTGATCACGTCTTCCCCACCCTGGGTCTTATATTAAAACGGTGTGATTCTGGCCAAGCTTGATCACGTCTTCCCCACCTTTGGTCTTATATTAAAACGGTGTGATTCTGGCCAAGCTTGATCACGTCTTCCCCACCCTTGGTCTTATATTAAAACGGTGTGATTCTGGCCAAGCTCAATCACGTCTTCCCCACCCTGGGTTTTATATTAAAACGGTGTGATTCTGGCCTAGCTAGGCTACTTCTTCCCCACCCTTGGTCTTATATTAAAACGGTGTGATTCTGGCCAAGCTCGATCACGTCTTCCCCACCCTTGGTCTTATATTAAAACGGTGTGATTCTGGCCTAGCTTGATCACGTCTTCCCCACCCTTGGTCTTATATTAAAACGGTGTGATTCTGGCCTAGCTAGGCTACTTCTTCCCCACCCTTGGTCTTATATTAAAACGGTGTGATTCTGGCCAAGCTCAATCACGTCTTCCCCACCCTGGGTTTTATATTAAAACGGTGTGATTCTGGCCAAGCTCAATCACGTCTTCCCCACCCTGGGTCTTATATTAAAACGGTGTGATTCTGGCCAAGCTTGATCACGTCTTCCCCACCCTTGGTCTTATATTAAAACGGTGTGATTCTGGCCAAGCTCAATCACGTCTTCCCCACCCTGGGTTTTCTATTAAAACGGTGTGATTCTGGCCTAGCTAGGCTACTTCTTCCCCACCCTTGGTCTTATATTAAAACGGTGTGATTCTGGCCAAGCTCAATCACGTCTTCCCCACCCTGGGTTTTATATTAAAACGGTGTGATTCTGGCCTAGCTAGGCTACTTCTTCCCCACCCTGGGTTTTATATTAAAACGGTGTGATTCTGGCCAAGCTTGATCACGTCTTCCCCACCCTTGGTCTTATATTAAAACGGTGTGATTCTGGCCTAGCTAGGCTACTTCTTCCCCACCCTGGGTTTTATATTAAAACGGTGTGATTCTGTCCAAGCTTGATCACGTCTTCCCCACCCTTGGTCTTATATTAAAACGGTGTGATTCTGGCCAAGCTTGATCACGTCTTCCCCACCTTTGGTCTTATATTAAAACGGTGTGATTCTGGCCAAGCTTGATCACGTCTTCCCCACCCTTGGTCTTATATTAAAACGGTGTGATTCTGGCCTAGCTAGGCTACTTCTTCCCCACCCTTGGTCTTATATTAAAACGGTGTGATTCTGGCCAAGCTCGATCACGTCTTCCCCACCCTTGGTCTTATATTAAAACGGTGTGATTCTGGCCAAGCTTGATCACGTCTTCCCCACCCTTGGTCTTATATTAAAACGGTGTGATTCTGGCCTAGCTAGGCTACTTCTTCCCCACCCTTGGTCTTATATTAAAACGGTGTGATTCTGGCCAAGCTCAATCACGTCTTCCCCACCCTGGGTTTTATATTAAAACGGTGTGATTCTGGCCAAGCTCAATCACGTCTTCCCCACCCTGGGTCTTATATTAAAACGGTGTGATTCTGGCCAAGCTTGATCACGTCTTCCCCACCCTTGGTCTTATATTAAAACGGTGTGATTCTGGCCAAGCTCAATCACGTCTTCCCCACCCTGGGTTTTCTATTAAAACGGTGTGATTCTGGCCTAGCTAGGCTACTTCTTCCCCACCCTTGGTCTTATATTAAAACGGTGTGATTCTGGCCAAGCTCAATCACGTCTTCCCCACCCTGGGTTTTATATTAAAACGGTGTGATTCTGGCCTAGCTAGGCTACTTCTTCCCCACCCTGGGTTTTATATTAAAACGGTGTGATTCTGGCCAAGCTTGATCACGTCTTCCCCACCCTTGGTCTTATATTAAAACGGTGTGATTCTGGCCAAGCTCGATCACGTCTTCCCCACCCTTGGTCTTATATTAAAACGGTGTGATTCTGGCCAAGCTTGATCACGTCTTCCCCACCCTTGGTCTTATATTAAAACGGTGTGATTCTGGCCAAGCTTGATCACGTCTTCCCCACCCTTGGTCTTATATTAAAACGGTGTGATTCTGGCCTAGCTAGGCTACTTCTTCCCCACCCTTGGTCTTATATTAAAACGGTGTGATTCTGGCCTAGCTAGGCTACTTCTTCCCCACCCTTGGTCTTATATTAAAACGGTGTGATTCTGGCCAAGCTCAATCACGTCTTCCCCACCCTTGGTCTTATATTAAAACGGTGTGATTCTGGCCAAGCTTGATCACGTCTTCCCCACCCTTGGTCTTATATTAAAACGGTGTGATTCTGGCCAAGCTTGATCACGTCTTCCCCACCCTTGGTCTTATATTAAAACGGTGTGATTCTGGCCAAGCTCGATCACGTCTTCCCCACCCTTGGTCTTATATTAAAACGGTGTGATTCTGGCCAAGCTTGATCACGTCTTCCCCACCCTTGGTCTTATATTAAAACGGTGTGATTCTGGCCAAGCTTGATCACGTCTTCCCCACCCTTGGTCTTATATTAAAACGGTGTGATTCTGGCCTAGCTAGGCTACTTCTTCCCCACCCTTGGTCTTATATTAAAACGGTGTGATTCTGGCCAAACTCGATCACGTCTTCCCCACCCTGGGTTTTATATTAAAACGGTGTGATTCTGTCCAAGCTTGATCACGTCTTCCCCACCCTTGGTCTTATATTAAAACGGTGTGATTCTGGCCAAGCTTGATCACGTCTTCCCCACCTTTGGTCTTATATTAAAACGGTGTGATTCTGGCCAAGCTTGATCACGTCTTCCCCACCCTTGGTCTTATATTAAAACGGTGTGATTCTGGCCTAGCTAGGCTACTTCTTCCCCACCCTTGGTCTTATATTAAAACGGTGTGATTCTGGCCAAGCTCGATCACGTCTTCCCCACCCTTGGTCTTATATTAAAACGGTGTGATTCTGGCCAAGCTTGATCACGTCTTCCCCACCCTTGGTCTTATATTAAAACGGTGTGATTCTGGCCAAGCTTGATCACGTCTTCCCCACCTTTGGTCTTATATTAAAACGGTGTGATTCTGGCCAAGCTTGATCACGTCTTCCCCACCTTTGGTCTTATATTAAAACGGTGTGATTCTGGCCAAGCTTGATCACGTCTTCCCCACCCTTGGTCTTATATTAAAACGGTGTGATTCTGGCCTAGATAGGCTACTTCTTCCCCACCCTTGGTCTTATATTAAAACGGTGTGATTCTGGCCAAGCTCGATCACGTCTTCCCCACCCTTGGTCTTATATTAAAACGGTGTGATTCTGGCCAAGCTTGATCACGTCTTCCCCACCCTTGGTCTTATATTAAAACGGTGTGATTCTGGCCAAGCTTGATCACGTCTTCCCCACCTTTGGTCTTATATTAAAACGGTGTGATTCTGGCCAAGCTTGATCACGTCTTCCCCACCCTTGGTCTTATATTAAAACGGTGTGATTCTGGCCTAGCTAGGCTACTTCTTCCCCACCCTTGGTCTTATATTAAAACGGTGTGATTCTGGCCAAGCTCGATCACGTCTTCCCCACCCTTGGTCTTATATTAAAACGGTGTGATTCTGGCCAAGCTTGATCACGTCTTCCCCACCCTTGGTCTTATATTAAAACGGTGTGATTCTGGCCAAGCTCAATCACGTCTTCCCCACCCTTGGTCTTATATTAAAACGGTGTGATTCTGGCCTAGCTAGGCTACTTCTTCCCCACCCTTGGTCTTATATTAAAACGGTGTGATTCTGGCCAAGCTCAATCACGTCTTCCCCACCCTGGGTTTTATATTAAAACGGTGTGATTCTGGCCAAGCTTGATCACGTCTTCCCCACCCTTGGTCTTATATTAAAACGGTGTGATTCTGGCCAAGCTCGATCACGTCTTCCCCACCCTTGGTCTTATATTAAAACGGTGTGATTCTGGCCAAGCTTGATCACGTCTTCCCCACCCTTGGTCTTATATTAAAACGGTGTGATTCTGGCCAAGCTTGATCACGTCTTCCCCACCCTTGGTCTTATATTAAAACGGTGTGATTCTGGCCTAGCTAGGCTACTTCTTCCCCACCCTTGGTCTTATATTAAAACGGTGTGATTCTGGCCAAGCTCAATCACGTCTTCCCCACCCTGGGTTTTATATTAAAACGGTGTGATTCTGGCCTAGCTAGGCTACTTCTTCCCCACCTTTGGTCTTATATTAAAACGGTGTGATTCTGGCCAAGCTCAATCACGTCTTCCCCACCCTGGGTCTTATATTAAAACGGTGTGATTCTGGCCTAGCTAGGCTACTTCTTCCCCACCTTTGGTCTTATATTAAAACGGTGTGATTCTGGCCAAGCTCAATCACGTCTTCCCCACCTTTGGTCTTATATTAAAACGGTGTGATTCTGGCCAAGCTTGATCACGTCTTCCCCACCCTTGGTCTTATATTAAAACGGTGTGATTCTGGCCAAGCTCAATCACGTCTTCCCCACCCTTGGTCTTATATTAAAACGGTGTGATTCTGGCCTAGCTAGGCTACTTCTTCCCCACCCTTGGTCTTATATTAAAACGGTGTGATTCTGGCCAAGCTCGATCACGTCTTCCCCACCCTTGGTCTTATATTAAAACGGTGTGATTCTGGCCAAGCTCGATCACGTCTTCCCCACCCTGGGTTTTATATTAAAACGGTGTGATTCTGGCCAAGCTTGATCACGTCTTCCCCACCCTGGGTCTTATATTAAAACGGTGTGATTCTGGCCTAGCTAGGCTACTTCTTCCCCACCCTGGGTTTTATATTAAAACGGTGTGATTCTGGCCAAGCTCGATCACGTCTTCCCCACCCTGGGTTTTATATTAAAACGGTGTGATTCTGGCCAAGCTCAATCACGTCTTCCCCACCCTGGGTTTTATATTAAAACGGTGTGATTCTGGCCAAGCTCAATCACGTCTTCCCCACCCTGGGTTTTATATTAAAACGGTGTGATTCTGGCCAAGCTCAATCACGTCTTCCCCACCCTTGGTCTTATATTAAAACGGTGTGATTCTGGCCTAGCTAGGCTACTTCTTCCCCACCCTTGGTCTTATATTAAAACGGTGTGATTCTGGCCAAGCTTGATCACGTCTTCCCCACCCTGGGTTTTATATTAAAACGGTGTGATTCTGGCCTAGCTAGGCTACTTCTTCCCCACCCTTGGTCTTATATTAAAACGGTGTGATTCTGGCCAAGCTTGATCACGTCTTCCCCACCCTGGGTTTTATATTAAAACGGTGTGATTCTGGCCTAGCTAGGCTACTTCTTCCCCACCCTTGGTCTTATATTAAAACGGTGTGATTCTGGCCAAGCTCAATCACGTCTTCCCCACCCTGGGTTTTATATTAAAACGGTGTGATTCTGGCCTAGCTAGGCTACTTCTTCCCCACCCTTGGTCTTATATTAAAACGGTGTGATTCTGGCCAAGCTCAATCACGTCTTCCCCACCCTGGGTTTTATATTAAAACGGTGTGATTCTGGCCAAGCTCGATCACGTTTTCCGCACCCTGGGTCTTATATTAAAACGGTGTGATTCTGGCCAAGCTCGATCACGTCTTCCCCACCCTGGGTTTTATATTAAAACGGTGTGATTCTGGCCAAGCTTGATCACGTCTTCCCCACCCTTGGTCTTATATTAAAACGGTGTGATTCTGGCCTAGCTAGGCTACTTCTTCCCCACCCTTGGTCTTATATTAAAACGGTGTGATTCTGGCCTAGCTAGGCTACTTCTTCCCCACCCTGGGTTTTATATTAAAACGGTGTGATTCTGGCCAAGCTTGATCACGTCTTCCCCACCCTTGGTCTTATATTAAAACGGTGTGATTCTGGCCAAGCTCGATCACGTCTTCCCCACCCTGGGTTTTATATTAAAACGGTGTGATTCTGGCCAAGCTTGATCACGTCTTCCCCACCCTGGGTTTTATATTAAAACGGTGTGATTCTGGCCAAGCTCAATCACGTCTTCCCCACCCTGGGTTTTATATTAAAACGGTGTGATTCTGGCGTAGCTAGGCTACTTCTTCCCCACCCTTGGTCTTATATTAAAACGGTGTGATTCTGGCCAAGCTTGATCACGTCTTCCCCACCCTTGGTCTTATATTAAAACGGTGTGATTCTGGCCAAGCTCAATCACGTCTTCCCCACCCTGGGTTTTATATTAAAACGGTGTGATTCTGGCCAAGCTCAATCACGTCTTCCCCACCCTGGGTCTTATATTAAAACGGTGTGATTCTGGCCAAGCTCGATCACGTCTTCCGCACCCTGGGTCTTATATTAAAACGGTGTGATTCTGGCCTAGCTAGGCTACTTCTTCCCCACCCTGGGTTTTATATTAAAACGGTGTGATTCTGGCCAAGCTCGATCACGTCTTCCCCACCCTTGGTCTTATATTAAAATGGTGTGATTCTGGCCTAGCTAGGCTACTTCTTCCCCACCCTTGGTCTTATATTAAAACGGTGTGATTCTGGCCAAGCTTGATCACGTCTTCCCCACCTTTGGTCTTATATTAAAATGGTGTGATTCTGGCCTAGCTAGGCTACTTCTTCCCCACCCTTGGTCTTATATTAAAACGGTGTGATTCTGGCCAAGCTTGATCACGTCTTCCCCACCTTTGGTCTTATATTAAAACGGTGTGATTCTGGCCCAGCTTGATCACGTCTTCCCACCCTTGGTCTTATATTAAAACGGTGTGATTCTGGCCAAGCTCAATCACGTCTTCCGCACCCTGGGTCTTATATTAAAACAGTGTGATTCTGGCCAAGCTTGATCACGTCTTCCCCACCTTTGGTCTTATATTAAAACGGTGTGATTCTGGCCAAGCTTGATCACGTCTTCCCCACCTTTGGTCTTATATTAAAACGGTGTGATTCTGGCCAAGCTTGATCACGTCTTCCCCACCTTTGGTCTTATATTAAAACGGTGTGATTCTGGCCAAGCTCGATCACATTTTCCCCACCCTGGGTTTTATATTAAAACGGTGTGATTCTGGCCAAGCTCAATCACGTCTTCCCCACCCTGGGTCTTATATTAAAACGGTGTGATTCTGGCCCAGCTTGATCACGTCTTCCCCACCCTTGGTCTTATATTAAAACGGTGTGATTCTGGCCAAGCTTGATCACGTCTTCCCCACCCTTGGTCTTATATTAAAACGGTGTGATTCTGGCCAAGCTTGATCACGTCTTCCCCACCCTTGGTCTTATATTAAAACGGTGTGATTCTGGCCTAGCTAGGCTACTTCTTCCCCACTCTTGGTCTTATATTAAAACGGTGTGATTCTGGCCAAACTCGATCACGTCTTCCCCACCCTGGGTTTTATATTAAAACGCTGTGATTCTGGCCAAGCTTGATCACGTCTTCCCCACCCTTGGTCTTATATTAAAACGGTGTGATTCTGGCCAAGCTTGATCACGTCTTCCCCACCTTTGGTCTTATATTAAAACGGTGTGATTCTGGCCAAGCTTGATCACGTCTTCCCCACCCTTGGTCTTATATTAAAACGGTGTGATTCTGGCCTAGCTAGGCTACTTCTTCCCCACCCTTGGTCTTATATTAAAACGGTGTGATTCTGGCCAAGCTCGATCACGTCTTCCCCACCCTTGGTCTTATATTAAAATGGTGTGATTCTGGCCAAGCTTGATCACGTCTTCCCCACCCTTGGTCTTATATTAAAACGGTGTGATTCTGGCCAAGCTTGATCACGTCTTCCCCACCTTTGGTCTTATATTAAAACGGTGTGATTCTGGCCAAGCTTGATCACGTCTTCCCCACCTTTTGTCTTATATTAAAACGGTGTGATTCTGGCCAAGCTTGATCACGTCTTCCCCACCCTTGGTCTTATATTAAAACGGTGTGATTCTGGCCTAGCTAGGCTACTTCTTCCCCACCCTTGGTCTTATATTAAAACGGTGTGATTCTGGCCAAGCTCGATCACGTCTTCCCCACCCTTGGTCTTATATTAAAACGGTGTGATTCTGGCCAAGCTTGATCACGTCTTCCCCACCCTTGGTCTTATATTAAAACGGTGTGATTCTGGCCAAGCTTGATCACGTCTTCCCCACCTTTGGTCTTATATTAAAACGGTGTGATTCTGGCCAAGCTTGATCACGTCTTCCCCACCCTTGGTCTTATATTAAAACGGTGTGATTCTGGCCTAGCTAGGCTACTTCTTCCCCACCCTTGGTCTTATATTAAAACGGTGTGATTCTGGCCAAGCTCGATCACGTCTTCCCCACCCTTGGTCTTATATTAAAACGGTGTGATTCTGGCCAAGCTTGATCACGTCTTCCCCACCCTTGGTCTTATATTAAAACGGTGTGATTCTGGCCTAGCTAGGCTACTTCTTCCCCACCCTTGGTCTTATATTAAAACGGTGTGATTCTGGCCAAGCTCAATCACGTCTTCCCCACCCTGGGTTTTATATTAAAACGGTGTGATTCTGGCCTAGCTAGGCTACTTCTTCCCCACCTTTGGTCTTATATTAAAACGGTGTGATTCTGGCCAAGCTCAATCACGTCTTCCCCACCCTGGGTCTTATATTAAAACGGTGTGATTCTGGCCTAGCTAGGCTACTTCTTCCCCACCTTTGGTCTTATATTAAAACGGTGTGATTCTGGCCAAGCTCAATCACGTCTTCCCCACCTTTGGTCTTATATTAAAACGGTGTGATTCTGGCCAAGCTTGATCACGTCTTCCCCACCCTTGGTCTTATATTAAAACGGTGTGATTCTGGCCTAGCTAGGCTACTTCTTCCCCACCCTTGGTCTTATATTAAAACGGTGTGATTCTGGCCAAGCTCAATCACGTCTTCCCCACCCTGGGTTTTATATTAAAACGGTGTGATTCTGGCCAAGCTCAATCACGTCTTCCCCACCCTGGGTTTTATATTAAAACGGTGTGATTCTGGCCAAGCTCAATCACGTCTTCCCCACCCTTGGTCTTATATTAAAACGGTGTGATTCTGGCCTAGCTAGGCTACTTCTTCCCCACCCTTGGTCTTATATTAAAACGGTGTGATTCTGGCCAAGCTCGATCACGTCTTCCCCACCCTTGGTCTTATATTAAAACGGTGTGATTCTGGCCAAGCTCGATCACGTCTTCCCCACCCTGGGTTTTATATTAAAACGGTGTGATTCTGGCCAAGCTTGATCACGTCTTCCCCACCCTGGGTCTTATATTAAAACGGTGTGATTCTGGCCTAGCTAGGCTACTTCTTCCCCACCCTTGGTCTTATATTAAAACGGTGTGATTCTGGCCAAGCTCAATCACGTCTTCCCCACCCTGGGTTTTATATTAAAACGGTGTGATTCTGGCCAAGCTCAATCACGTCTTCCCCACCCTGGGTTTTATATTAAAACGGTGTGATTCTGGCCAAGCTCAATCACGTCTTCCCCACCCTTGGTCTTATATTAAAACGGTGTGATTCTGGCCTAGCTAGGCTACTTCTTCCCCACCCTTGGTCTTATATTAAAACGGTGTGATTCTGGCCAAGCTTGATCACGTCTTCCCCACCCTGGGTTTTATATTAAAACGGTGTGATTCTGGCCTAGCTAGGCTACTTCTTCCCCACCCTTGGTCTTATATTAAAACGGTGTGATTCTGGCCAAGCTTGATCACGTCTTCCCCACCCTGGGTTTTATATTAAAACGGTGTGATTCTGGCCTAGCTAGGCTACTTCTTCCCCACCCTTGGTCTTATATTAAAACGGTGTGATTCTGGCCAAGCTCAATCACGTCTTCCCCACCCTGGGTTTTATATTAAAACGGTGTGATTCTGGCCTAGCTAGGCTACTTCTTCCCCACCCTTGGTCTTATATTAAAACGGTGTGATTCTGGCCAAGCTCAATCACGTCTTCCCCACCCTGGGTTTTATATTAAAACGGTGTGATTCTGGCCAAGCTCGATCACGTCTTCCCCACCCTGGGTTTTATATTAAAACGGTGTGATTCTGGCCAAGCTTGATCACGTCTTCCCCACCCTTGGTCTTATATTAAAACGGTGTGATTCTGGCCTAGCTAGGCTACTTCTTCCCCACCCTTGGTTTTATATTAAAACGGTGTGATTCTGGCCTAGCTAGGCTACTTCTTCCCCACCCTGGGTTTTATATTAAAACGGTGTGATTTAGGCCAAGCTTGATCACGTCTTCCCCACCCTTGGTCTTATATTAAAACGGTGTGATTCTGGCCAAGCTCGATCACGTCTTCCCCACCCTGGGTTTTATATTAAAACGGTGTGATTCTGGCCAAGCTTGATCACGTCTTCCCCAGCCTGGGTTTTATATTAAAACGGTGTGATTCTGGCCAAGCTCAATCACGTCTTCCCCACCCTGGGTTTTATATTAAAACGGTGTGATTCTGGCCTAGCTAGGCTACTTCTTCCCCACCCTTGGTCTTATATTAAAACGGTGTGATTCTGGCCAAGCTTGATCACGTCTTCCCCACCCTTGGTCTTATATTAAAACGGTGTGATTCTGGCCAAGCTCAATCACGTCTTCCCCACCCTGGGTTTTATATTAAAACGGTGTGATTCTGGCCAAGCTCAATCACGTCTTCCCCACCTTGGGTCTTATATTAAAACGGTGTGATTCTGGCCAAGCTCGATCACGTCTTCCGCACCCTGGGTCTTATATTAAAACGGTGTGATTCTGGCCTAGCTAGGCTACTTCTTCCCCACCCTGGGTTTTATATTAAAACGGTGTGATTCTGGCCAAGCTCGATCACGTCTTCCCCACCCTTGGTCTTATATTAAAATGGTGTGATTCTGGCCTAGCTAAGCTACTTCTTCCCCACCCTTGGTCTTATATTAAAACGGTGTGATTCTGGCCAAGCTTGATCACGTCTTCCCCACCTTTGGTCTTATATTAAAATGGTGTGATTCTGGCCTAGCTAGGCTACTTCTTCCCCACCCTTGGTCTTATATTAAAACGGTGTGATTCTGGCCAAGCTTGATCACGTCTTCCCCACCTTTGGTCTTATATTAAAACGGTGTGATTCTGGCCCAGCTTGATCACGTCTTCCCACCCTTGGTCTTATATTAAAACGGTGTGATTCTGGCCAAGCTCAATCACGTCTTCCGCACCCTGGGTCTTATATTAAAACAGTGTGATTCTGGCCAAGCTCGATCACGTCTTCCCCACCCTGGGTTTTATATTAAAACGGTGTGATTCTGGCCTAGCTAGGCTACTTCTTCCCCACCCTTGGTCTTATATTAAAACGGTGTGATTCTGGCCCAGCTTGATCACGTCTTCCCACCCTTGGTCTTATATTAAAACGGTGTGATTCTGGCCAAGCTCGATCACGTCTTCCGCACCCTGGGTCTTATATTAAAACAGTGTGATTCTGGCCTAGCTAGGCTACTTCTTCCCCATGCATGTTTTTTCATCAAAAGTTGGAGATTCTGGTCAAGCTAGGCTATTTCTTCAAAGTTCTACAGTCTGATTACTATTAAACCAGATAATCCAAGCTGCCTGTTAGACGCTTTAAGGATACGGTCACATGACTTGTCCCACCAGGTACCCATTTGCTGCTGGATGAACAGAGGCACAAACTCACTTACTTAAGGTGAGACCACATGCCTCATGTGCTTTGCTGTGGGCAAGACAGAAGCCCAAGAAACTCAAGAGTCAAGCTGCCAAATACGGTCATCCATTCGAGCATTGTCTCTGCCCAGTGTTGCTTAACTTCACCTGATTGTGACCTCAGCTTTATACACATAGACACATGTCACCATGCCATTTAAATGGGACTGTGCTGCATATCTTAGAGACAGGGTCTAACTCTTGTACTTAGTGGTGTAAGTGAAATTTTAACATTGTCTCTTAGTAAACATGGTAATCATTACAGAAAGGTCGGTTTGAACAATTAACATCAAAGTTGATGGGACCAACCATTTAGCATGTTCTAGCCTCCTATTAAAGAAAAGGAAATTAAGAACACTTGGTATGCTTATGATGATATACATCTAATATATGAACAATCTGGCACATCAAACATGCCTTGGCAAGAGTGTTTTTGGAGTCATTAAACAGACATCATTTGGAATTCTACAGAGTAACCAGAAGATGTGTATTGGGGAGTCCCCATGCTTAACAATAAGTCAGTCCCCAGGTCTGTATCATGTTCCTGTGAGACTTGGTCTGACAAACATACAAACCTTCTTTATACTGGGAGTTGTTACGACTAGGTTTTGTATCTGTTGGTAATATAGGCAGTTGTTATTGATTCTGGTATTGTTTACACATGATGATCTGACTGCTGCAAGCTGTATGACGTCATACTCATGAAGGTTCTGGTCACAGTGCTGGTCTTCACTAACCCATGCTTGTTGTAAGAGGCGACTAACGGGATTGGGTGGTCAGGCTCGCTGACTTGGTTGACACATGTCGTCTGTCGCCAGTTGTGCAGATTGATGCTAATGTTGTTGATCACTTTAGGGTCTGCTCCAGATTCAAGTATTTAAAGCCCTCTGCTATAGCTGGAATATTGCTGAGTATGGAGTGAAACTAAACTCACTTGCTCACTGTGTGACATCCCTTCCCTCTGGTCCATTGTCAATAAACAACCTGTTTGTGCTCCACCCTTGATGCAAAGTCCTCAGTACAAAGTCATATTGATGTTCCACACTCGGTACAAAGTCCTATTGATGCTAATCTTTGGAACAAAGTCATATCGATGCTCCACCCTTGGTCCAAGTCTTATTGATGCTTAATCTTTGGAACAAAGTCATACTGATGTTCTACCTGTGGTACAAAGTCCTATTCATTTTCCACCCTTAGTACAAAGCCCTATTGATGCTCTACCCTTGAAACAAAGTCCTGCTGATGTTCTACCTTTGGTGCAAAGTCCTATTGATGCTCTACCCTTGATACAAAGTCCTGCTGATGTTCTACCTTTGGTGCAAAGTCCTATTGATGCTCTATCCTTGATACAAAGTCCTACTGATGTTCTACCTTTGGTACAAAGTCCTATTGATGCTCTACCCTTGATACAAAGTTCTGCTGATGTACCACCTTCGATACAAATCATATTGATGTTCTACCCTTGGTGTGATGTCCTATTGATGTTCCACAGTCCTCACATGTAAAAAGTTTGCAATGCAATTATTTGACTATGTGCAGAAGAACCAAATGTGATTATCCCAAGAACAGAGAACTTGGATCCTTAATTTAATACTCCCTGGCTGAATCAGAATTTGTCAAGTGAACGTGACGAGAGTTGTATGACAATACATTCATCATCATATTCAGCTGTCACTATGCATGACTTTTTATTTCAATGGCAGTAACAATTTGATTTGCTGCGAACCCCTTCCTCATCATTGCTGAAGATGTTGTTGTTGAAGCTGTCCCGATTGCCATGTCAAGGCTATCGCTCTTTTTTCTCTTGAGTAAATTTTCAGATCATTGATTTGGTAAACTTTGCCATTTTATGACCTGACACAGTGAAAAGCCAAATGATGAGAGACACATACTAGTTGTGTGTATCGGAAGAAGTAAGTCCATCGACATGATTAATTACTCTTGGAGGAACAAAATATGGTCAGGATTTCGCGACAGATTCAACGATCTGTTTCCTAGTTGTGTTGCAGTGTGCAAAATAAATATTTGTCAGTGTGAGAGAGAGTGATGTGAAGACCTAATTTGCTACAATCGTTTTTCAGGAACCATCATCTGCCCAGCCACTGAGTGTTTTGTTCACTGGAAGGATAGCTCGAGCCAGTGCGAATGGGGCCTTAACTTTCAAACACCTACTGATGCTTGTAGATTCAAGGATTGCTGCTCAGTAAGTAGACTGGCTGTAAATGTTGTTCATCTTTATCATGTGGATGTACGTAGTTAGTGTCACTAACCAGGGGCAGAGAACGTGTGCTATCCTGGCAGATCAGACAGGGGGACTTAACTCTTGAACAAGTGTAGTCTCTACATGTCCATATATTGTGTTACAACTGTATTTACTACTACTACTACTACTACTACTACTACTACTACTACTACTACTACTACTACTACTACTACTACTACTACTACTACTACTACTACTACTACTACTACTACTACTACAGCAATGTTGGAAATAGAAAAAAACTAGTTTTTGGTGTGTATATCTACAATTTATGTAGTTAATTTGTGAAAGTGTTAAACTAAGTTCGGCCTAACTACAGTCTGGGTAATAGGGAGATAGGGAATGTAGAAAAAGGACTTTACTGAGGAGAGATTAGTATAGAAATGAGCAAGCAAAAATGATTTGTTTACAACAGACCATGACTTTATGCAAATTGGTCTGCGTTGATATTGTATTGCTAATGACACTTTTTAAACGCCATTTCTAAAGCTAATCTTAACTTCATTATAAATGATACCTAGTGTAAAAAATAATAACTTTAATACTAAAACTATTAAGGATGTAGCCACCAAGGGGTTTCACTATCACTATAAAAGGAAACAGGACAGGTAGGAAGGGATGTCTCAAATGATATGTCAGGACGGGGTATCACCAACGATGGTTGGGATCTGTCTGGGTAATAGAGATATCAGCTTAGAAAGGATAATCCTTTAGGGAATTAAAGTGGAGCAGCAAACAGCATGTCATAACAATTTACAAATAGTATCCAGTCCTGTCAATCATCCGGTGGTCATGCTAACTATATACTTTGAGACATGTAATAAGATGGCTGAATGAAGCTTTTCTGTAGGTATCATATACTTTTATGTATCTAAACATATACTTCATAAACAGATGAGACAAAGTCAACCACATGGAGAGGTTCTGAGACAGACCTTTGTGAGATAGCCTGTAGGTAACCTTTTATTGCAAACTATAGTCTGATCTATTGTTTACAGCAGCTATTTGTATTTTTTCTAAGTTTTCCCTGATTTTATGAGTAAACATGCTTTTCTGGATATCAAATTAGATATCCCAATAAATACCCAGTTAGGCTGATGTGGGTCATTTCGACATGTGCTGATTGTGATTGTGTAAGTTTGGGGGATACAGAGTAGCACTCCCCAAAAAAGGTTTTTTCTATTTCCAATAGTACATAACTGCTACTACGACGGCGATGTCGACGATGACGACTATTCTTCCAACATTCTGTTGCTACTGCTATGCTCCTGGTATCTACTGTGTTGGAACTTGACAATAAAAATACACTTGGCATATCAAGGTTGTATTATTATGATGGGTTAAAGCTGAAAGCGACCTGTTGCAATGTTTGTTCCTGCTCAGTCCCATCCCTTCCCGCAAGATGTGCAATGCACAGGTGTCAGATTCAGCAGCTGTTGCAGGTCATTTATTCCCAGTAGCTGCAGACATGTCTTGATGTGCAAGTGATACAATAATGCATATTTGAATAAAACTGGTTAAGGATTATTAATGCTTGGGTGAGATTTTTATGAAATTGTGTTTTCAGTCTTCATTACAAATTTATATATGCTCTAAAATTTGAATGTTCTCTAAGTTGTAATATATTATACAAATAGGATCCTAAATGAATAATTCCTCATATGGTTATGGCCTGTTGAAACATTTTGATTTGGGCTGCAGATGTGTACCTGAATACATAAGGAAATATGCATACTTTTGATACTTGTAAATGGTAATCACATGGAAGTCGGTTACCAGTTCCAGGGAGGTAAAACATAAAGTATAGGAAAACAGTAGACTTTCACAAGTGTCTAAGGTAAAAATGAGATATTTATTGACAGTTCTTAAAAAAAGTAATAAACAGCTGGGGCTCAGCTAGACTTGCCTCTTCCAGAGAATTACTAATCATTCATGGAGTCATCATCAAGTACAGTCTTAGACCAAAGTTAGGGAACCAGGCTCTGTACAAACTAGCATTACTACTACCAAGCTAACCTTGTTATTTGGATAGCTATTTATACATAGTGGACAATGTACCAATGATCTCACTGTAGCAATACCTCCTGTGCAGGCCTCATGTTTTGCTTATACCAATATGCTTTGTGTGTGTGTGTGTCATATGATACACATAAATGATGTGTATAGGTCATTTTATACACAATGATGTGTGTGTGTCATGTGGTATACTTAAATATGTGTATCATGTGGTACACATAAATTAAGTGTCATGTAATACACATAAATGATATGTGTGTGTGTGTGTCATATGATACACATAAATGATGTGTGTGTGTGTGTGTGTCATGTGATGCACATAAATGATGTACATTGTGTGACATACATAAATGGTGTGTGTGTGTGATGCCCATAAATGATGCATGTTGTGTGACATACATAAATGATGTGTGTGTGTCATGTGATTCCCATAAATGATGTATGTTGTGTGACATATGTAAATGGTGTGTGTGTGTGTGATGTGATGCCCATAAATGATGTATGTTGTGTGACATATGTAAATGGTGTGTGTGTGTGTCATGTGATGCCCATAAATGATGTATGTTGTGTGACATACGTAAATGGTGTGTGTGTGTGTCATGTGATGCCCATAAATGATGTATGTTGTGTGACATACATAAATGGTATGTGTGTGTGTCATGTGATGCCCATAAATGATGTATGTTGTGTGACATATGTAAATGGTGTGTGTGTGTGTCATGTGATGCCCATAAATGATGTATGTTGTGTGACATATGTAAATGGTGTGTGTGTGTGTCATGTGATGCCCATAAATGATGTACATTGTGTGACATACATAAATGATGTAATGTCAAGTCTCATTAATTCGACATCATCCGTTGCAGAGCAAACTATCGGAATAATGAGGATGTCCGATTAAATAAATGAGACTAAGTTACATTTATTGTTTGTTACCAACAAAAGCGTCAGATAAAGCTGACTGTCAGATAACTGGAGGTCGGATTAACAAGATGTCATGTGATACACATAAATAATGTTTATGTATTGTGACGCACATAAAGTGTGTGTGTGTGTGTGTCTGTCTGTCTGTCTGTCTGTCTGTCTGTCTGTCTGTCTGTCTGTCTGTCTGTGTCAGTGTCTCTGTGTGTGTCTGTGTGATCTAATGTGATGTGATACACGGTGTGACTGGCATGTGTCGTCATAAACATAGGATGATATGTGTCACAATGAAATTTAAATGAAAGACATTTATGTAAATGTGAAAAGGCAGAAAAAGATTTTCAAGCTTATTATTGGATTAGGGCTACATCAAGTTGATAACTATTGGACGTGTTTTCAAAATGAAGCTCTGACAATATAAAACTGGGGTGTAAGGGGTGAACTTTACTGTCAATTTTACCTTTTATATTTAAATTAGGAAGTTTGCCTCTTACAAAGAGAAGAATTTCAAGGACAATTTATTGTTTGAAAGTCACATAAATTGTAGGAAAACATCCAAGTTTAGTTCCAGTGGTAATTGTACCACCTTTGCGCTCTGTCTAATTAATTTCATGTGACTTATTGTGGGTCAGGGCGTCAGTGTTGACACTCAACTGATAGATTTTACTCGTACAGTATTGATTCGGGCCAAGAAAGCAACTGTATGTCAGATATTTGGAACATCGGTGAAGCGCTCTGGGCACGCATTCACTGGGCCATCAAGGTATAGGCAATTGATGCAAGCCATTTCTTACAGGGACTATAGATCTTACTTCCATCTAGGACCCGGTCTGAATTTTTGAAACAACCATGACGGATTTAATATGTTGGTATCTGCCTCCATGTAAGTAAGTCTACTCTAAATTTGTACTTTGGAAGCGCTTTATGCAATCTGCTAAAAAAAAATTGTTTTGAGTAAATATTTTGAAATATGCATGGTGTTTCGTTGGACTGGCAAGACTGCTTGGTGTGACGATTCAGCATTAATGTATATTGAACCTCTCAATTTTGTTTTCAGGTGGAAATAGTAATTCACAAATACTTTCTTTTTCATTTTGATGAAACAATGAATGTTGTCATTGAAACTAGTTCTGTCAGTACTGTTGTTGGGTACTGTGAAAGTTTGGTATTGGCTTTTAAACTAATTCATTTGCAGCTGTTTCAACCACCTAGATGCCCCATTATTTATTTTTTGAGGAAAACCCTACGCAATTTGATATTGTGCTTTCTGTGAATTAATCAGTTATGAACATTTCATACCTGCATGTAATCAGAGATATCGGCCTTATGAGGCTTCATTGACCTGTCTTGATTGATCATGATCCAAATATTTTATAAAATATGTTTGTGAGGGATTACTTGACAAGTTAAAAGGCATTAAATTATGTTTCAGATTCTGTGATAATTTTTGTGTTAGCTTCTATTAAAGGATGTAACAAATCTCCCTTAGTAAATGTGAACTGTTTATCAATTATCTTGTGTAATCATTTGCAATAAATTTTCTGCAGAAAACTTGTGTATGGAGAGTGTTTGTTGAAACCCTCTGGTGTATCTACAGATCAATAGTAGCAGGGTGAATATGTGGGAAAGGTAGGTAGATGGAAGGGAATGCAGGTAGATAGATGGGGAATACAGGTAGATGGAAGGGGAATACAGGTAGATGGAAGGGAATGCAGGTAGATAGATGGGGAATACAGGTAGATGGAAGGGGAATACAGGTAGATGGAAGGGAATGCAGGTAGATAGATGGGGAATGCAGGTAGATGGAAGGGGAATACAGGTAGATGGAAGGGGAATGCAGGTAGATAGAAGGAGGAATAAAGTGGATGTGAGGGAAAGTCAGGCAGCTGTGAGGGGAATACAGACAGATGTAAGGGGAATGCAGGTAGGAGTGAGGGGAATACAGGTAGATGTAAGGGGAATGCAGGTATATGTAAGGGATATACAAAGAGATGTGAACATGATACAGGTAGATGTCAAGGAATTCAGATAGATGGAAGGGGAATACTGATGTGTGGGGGGGGGATGGGGGAAATACAGGTATATATAAGGGAAATACAGGGAGATATTACCAAAATAGGGGTACCTGGTCCGGGAATGCAGATAGATGGAAGAGGAATATAGGTAGATGGGATATGACATTGAAGTTGATGTAAGGAAAAGTATGGGTAGATGAGAAGATGTATGCAGGTAGATGGAAGGGGGAATACAGGTAGATAAAAAGAGATATAAATGAGATATAGATATAGATAGATAAGATGGTGAATGCAGGTAGATGGGAGATGATATACAGGTAGATAAGAAGAGATATAAAAAGATTAGATGGTAAATGCAGGTAAATGGGGGATAATATACAGGTAAATGGGAGGAGAGTGAAGGTAGATGGGAGATGATATACAGGTAAATGGGAGGAGAGTGAAAGTAGATGGGAGATGATATACAGGTAAATGGGAGGAGAGTGAAGGTAAATGGGAGATGATATACAGGTAGATGAGAGCAGATGGATGAGATGGTGAATGCCGGTGGATGTCCATTAAAGTATTATTGTCCTGAGTGAAGCCAGCTGCAGCAGGGCTCATCATTTCCCGTTTTTACTTCTTGCAACATCTTGTAGGGTGAGGCGTTATCTATCTCCCAGCATAATACCTTTTGCAGGTCCAAACCTTTTTTTGTTAACATTTTTTAACATTTTATTGAAAAACACATGAACAGACAAAATTCATTGATATCGTTTGTATATCTAGACCAGGTAGGTAAAATATGGTTAGGAAGGCTGCACGTTAATGGCCATACCTCAAGGTCAAGCAGCCAACAAGTGTTGAAGAAATTAGAGTATAACTTTGGTACATCCAGTGCCAGTAGACAATATGTGTTTGAAGGTTGTGTTAGCTGTTGTATAACAAGGCCATTAGCACCCAATATATGTTTGGGAATCTGTAGAATATATGCCATATATCTAAGCTAGTAGTCATTAATGTTTAGGACATCAGGGCTTAAATTCTGAATATACAGTGTTAGTAGCCAGTATAGGTTTTGGAAGGTTTTTAGATAACAGCCATAGTCTAGTCTAGTAGCTAATATATGTCCTAGAAGGCTATATTGTAGCATATGCATGTCAAGGTCCCGTAACCAGTAATTGGTGAAGAAGGCTGTAGGATACCTTCTGCATATCAAGGTCCAGTAGCCAGTAATTGTTGAAGAAGGTTGCAGGATACCTTCTCCATATCAAGGTCCCGTAACCAGTAATTGTTGAAGAAGGCTGTAGGATACCTTCTGTGTATCAACACCCAATAGCCAGTAATTGTTGAAGAAATCTGTAGGATACCCTTTGTGTATCAAGATCCAGTAGCCAGTAATTGTTGAAGATATCTGTAGGATACCCTCTGTGTATCAAGGTCCAGTCATCAGTAATTGTTGAAGAAGGCTGCACGATACCTTCTCCATATCAAGGTTCATTAACTAGTAATTGGTGAAGAAGGCTGTAGGATACCTTCTGTGTATCAAGGCCCTGTAGCTAGTATTTGTGAAGAAGGCTGTCTGTGTATCAAGGTCCTGTAGCCAGTATTTCTGAAGAAGGGTGTAGGATACCTTCTGTGTATCAAGGTCCTGTAGCCAGTAATTTGTGAAGAAGGCTGTAGGATACCTTCTGTGTATCAAGGTCCTATAGCCAGTAATTTGTGAAGAAGGCTGTAGGATACCTTCTGTGTATCAAGGCCCTGTAGGTAGTATTTGGTGCAGAAGATACCTTCTGTGTATCAAGGTCCTGTAGCCAGTAATTTGTGAAGAAGGCTCTAGGATACCATCTGTGTATCAAGGTCCTGTAGCCAGTAATTTGTGAAGAAGGGTGCAGGATACCATCTGTGTATCAAGGTCCTGTAGCCAGTAATTTGTGAAGAATGTTGTAGGATACCTTCTGTGTATCAAGACCCTGTAGCCAGTATTTGGTGAAGAAGGCTAGCCGTAGGATACCTCCTGTGTATCAAGGCCCTGTAGCTAGTATTTGGTGAAGAAGGCTGTAGGATACCTTCTGTGTATCAAGGTCCCGTAGCCAGTATTTGTGAAGAAGGCTGTAGAATCTACAAGCCATTATGATTAAGGAGGAAGCCAACTTGATGTATATTGATTTAGTCAGATTATTTTTAGGCTGTTCCCATCAAGCCTGTAAGTAATATAACGAGGTTAAGGGTTACTGTAATGTCAAGGTCATACTATAATAATGTCAAGGTGATACTAGGACAATTCAAAACCATAAAGCTATGAGTTCTTCTGTTTGGTTTTGAATTTGTAGATATTTTGTGACCATCCAGTTTGGACTGGTTAGGATCAAAATTAATTTAGGTTTCTTTACTTTGTATATTTAGGGGGAAAATACGTATGGTGATACTGTTGTTGGTGATACTAATCAGATGTGCAGTGTTGCTACAACGATGTACACAGGCAGTGTGTATACAGACTTTGTTGTCAATATATGCAACATACAGGGCAAGAGACTCCGCACTGCATTTGATCAAATATGGTTTTTAATTCATAGTGTTATCATATTTATGTTTTAAATAAGAGGTTGTTGAGCAAACAGAAGTAAATTTAAATATAATATAATAAAAATATAAATAAAGTTCTGGATTTAAGCCAAAAGCAAACAAAATACCGTTTTGAAAAGCTAACATATTTTGAGGTATGAGTGAACAGAAACATAGATGTGTGTTTTTACTGGCGGGTAATATTTTCATTAATTCAGCTGTGTCTTGATAGGACCAAGAATCTTTGATTAAAGGGGCACTGATGCGGAGCAATTTCCGTGGACTGGTGTAAACTTTTGTTATTGTTTTTCTCCCGTGAGTACCCGGATGATATCCCAGAATTCGTGACTGGTTCGTGACCTCTGCTGCGCATTCCGTAAGCGCAATTGATAGTTTAATTATAGACAGATCAACTTAGGTGAAGTCATTTTTACTTCATAACAAATGTATTATGAAAACAAATGAAACACTTTGAAGGCTAATCATCTGCCAGTGGTAGAAATGGTAAAAAACTATTAGGACGGAAAAATAACGAAGCCAATGTACGTCTTTATATTTTGTCTCAAAACCCTAATTAGTTTATTGTCATATTTGTATGATTCTGAAAATTAATAAAAGAACACACGATCTGCTTATACCCATAGTAAATTTCTAACATAACAGCAACATTTATACATTGTATAGATTGCCAATGTGGATCCTATTTCACACACATACGCGATCTAGTGTGTGTTTTCTGTCATACAGATTCTGCTGAATGCTACAACAAATAAATTAAAACAAAATGCAAATAATGAATGTAAAACAGACTAATTTCATAGCAACAATGTCCGGCTACTACCTTGTTCAGGAATGTATCCATCCATCACGTAAAAGAAATCGTATTCCATTCATCTGCAGCTGGTAAATAATCCTGCTCTGTGTCGCGTGTCTTACAACTGTCTAGTTTGCGAAAAAGTAACACATCGTTTCACGTCTTTCGTTGGTGAAAACCAGATAAACCTCTCATTGGTCTTCCAAGATAGCACACCTGGCAACTAATTGTATGATGTCCACTATTCTAAGTAATTTAGTTAACCAATAATGAGCAATCAATCAATCAACGCAAGGGTGGTTAATTCTTTGAAGGGAGGATGTTGTTTTTGCACTCACTCTTTACGACAGGGTGTAGTCATCTACACACACTGCCTTTTGACAAATCCGCTAGAAGATAAAAGTAATTAATCAATTAGTGTGTTATCGGTTAATCCTTTGATCGATGTTTGTTTTTGTAACTCAGCTCATAAACCCTCTTGCATCACTTACATGCACATATTACATAACATACAATAAAAACATTACAGACCTTAATTTATAATGTTGAGTATTTACTCCAGACAGGAGAAATGCCAAATGGGAACCTTTGTTGAGTAACCGAAATGGTGTTACTACTAATTATACCTGTTATAAATTTGTTAATTGACCATCCAGAGAATGATGACAAATAACACGTGTAGGTTTACATCATCAAACGCGAGTTACAGCAAGGAAAATGTAATCTCTGTGTCGCATGCAGCCTGAAAACACTTATGGGCCGAAACTATTTTGAGGATACCAACGGAATTTCGTTACATAAGGAATACACACAGGCATTTGCTGTGTACTTGGGTAAATAGGTGAAATAAGGGTTTTTTAACGTAAGAAAATTTTCAGATTTCTCTACCAAAGGCAAAGTCATCGTTTTTTGTTTACGAATTCAAATAAATCAACTGTGTGTTTTTATTATCATAAATAATAAACCATTGTAGCTACCATAGCTACCAAAATTTACGTATGATATTTGCTATCACAGCTGAACCAACACTCAAAACTACCTATATATATAAAGCTTTGCAATCTTCCGCACTGCACAAATGGCTTGCTACGTGCCTGTAGACATCATATTTTCATGTAACATGATTAAATATCGAGGTTAAAAACACAGAAATAGGATCAAATTGGATCAGTAACTATACCATACGAAAAGAACTACACTGCTGGGATATTTGGTTACGTTCAGACAAGGAATACCATGGATATTTTTAAACAAATGACATATGATGGGCATCCGGCCTCCTGACTGTTTAGGTGAAGAAATTCTGCTAATATGGACAGGAGCCCAGTTCCTTTGTCCGTCACGGTCGAAGGAGCGGGCGCTGACCAATTTGCGGTTTGGTTTCGTAATTCGACCGTTGGCGAGAAACATTATTCGCTCCGCATCAGTGCCCCTTTAAATGTGTGATCTCACTGATTGTCAGTAGACTGCACATGAGTGGCATCACTTCAAATGCCTTTATGGTTTGGTCTGCTCATAGTGTGTCACCAAATGTGAATGATGTACAGTCATCACATTAAGTTGTCTCATTACTGTACACGGCCATGTCATCATGGCACAGGTAGCAAAATGATTAGGACTCTTGTGATAGGTGTCCAGTATTTGACATTAACACAGTTTACTTACAGGCTGGAGATGAGTGAACAGCTGCTGTTTGTTGCACCTCTTGTTTTAATTACACATATCAGTATCAGTGGAAATCAGTATCAGTATATCATATCAGTATGGTTGTGGAAACACAGGATACTTTATTTTTATAGGTGATACAATTTATTAATTTAAAAAAAGGTGTTTTCTACATCAACTTAAACATATTTCATTGTTATACTCTTAACACTAAGGGAGGCAAAAGAAAATTGTGGAATATTAATATATATGTCTTATCTTATTGCTCATTACATCCCTGGTTTTCTTTCATACAGAACAAGACTTTTTTGTAAGAATCATGCATATTAAACTGCTTATATATTCAAAGTACCCTTAAAACAATAACTATCTCAGAGCACATGAACATTGAACCGGGTGTATAATCTCTGCAGTCTTGTAATGTGTTGCTGCTGCTGTGACAAGGTTGAGGGAGGTGGACCAATCACTTGTCATAGGCTTTCTCAGGGGATTCATTAGAGTAAAAGACTTGCAGGAATCTTGACACCATATACAGACTTGTATTGCTGCTGGCACCATGCCAATTTCAGACCAATTTCTTTTCTTTTTGTGTGTTAGGGATGGGTCTGCTCAAAATCGTTATAATGAAAATAAAGTGATTTTTCATTTAATATATATTCTCATTGCGAAAGGTTTTTAGGGTTTATTATGACTGATATAGTTTTCCTGTTAAAACTTTTCTTTTTTTGACCAAATATTCATTTACTCTTTCGAATTAATCTAACAAGGATGACATTCTGACATTGACATTTTTAGCCTCCTTCTGCAGTCACACCTTCCATGAAATTCTACAAGAACAGATACCACAACCTACCTGATCATGGCACTGACAAATTTCAAGCTAAACTCAAACACTTCTTGTATAGTCTGGCTCCAAGTTCCTGCCTGAACTATTTTTGTGGAAACAGTCTGACACTGTGTCTGTTAACATTACTGTTTTTTTAATTTTGTTGCCCCATGTGAACAATTCTTTTATATTCTACCATGAATTCCATATCAATGTAATCACCTCCGATTGAAACAGCTACATGTTTGATACTGGAAAGAGGGAATGTTCTTAGGAAAACCTTGAAATGCCCCAAGTGTATTTTTGTTTGCTAACCAGAGGTAATAAATTATAATTAACATCTGGTGTATATATATATATATTTATTGGAAGCCTCATGCAATAGGTAACTCATACACAATAAACAGCATTGTATTCTTAACACAAGACATTACTGATTATGTTGTTGTTCCAATTTACTTTGTTGGTGGGGATAGGGGAGGGGTGGGGATATGGGAGGGGTGGGGTGTGGTGGGTGGGAGGGGGGTGTAATTTTTTAAACAAACACTTGCCAATCCTGTATGAGAAGAAGGCTGATACAATTTCCTAATTTGGAATAGGGACTTGGGGTATGATTGCATTACTTTCCTGTCAGTGATTTGTTGTTGCAGCAGAGCCCCATATAATATTATATAGTCTCTTGTTGCAGACATTGATTGGTTTAAAAGTCTTCACAAAAGTATTCATTCTGAGGATTCTGAATTCAGGTTTTGTGGCTTTTAACAGCTGAAATCACATGATTGGTTAACTGATCTCGAGGACATATACAACTTGGTAATGTCAAGGCTTGTAGGTATCTTTATCAAAGTAGTATGTACCTAAGGCCCAGGTCATGTGACATTCACTCATGTGGCGGGGTTTATTATTGGGAAGATCCCTTTAGGTTATTGTCGAATGTAACAGTAGATACCAGACTTAAGTCATTGTCTACAACCTCTGATCCTGGCCTCTATGGAATTGGAACCACAACATGTTTTTAAGGCCTTGCATTGTTTTTCAGCGAAATGTTGTATGTTCTTTTTTCAGGTGTTGACTTGATGCTATTTATGTCCAGCAACAATTTTGATTTCTGGCTTTTCAAAACATTCTTTGGCCAGTGGATGTTTTTATGATTTTTTTTACATATTGTGTTTGGTCTTTTACTTAGGAATGTCCATTTGTAATAATTTGGGATTGCACTATACTCTTTGTGCAAAATTCTGTTATTAAGGCTTTCAAAAACCACATGAATAAATTCTTTCTGTCTGTGTAAAATGAACGAACAAAGTTTTGTGTATTTGTTTTGTCTATCCTTTGACAGTTTCCCACTCAGAGATTTGCACGGAAAGCCTCCTCTGCCAGCTCTCTTCGACTTAGTCCGCCAAAGGTCAGAATGACCTTGAGATGGTGAAATGCATTATGGGGCATGATTTTTTTTCTGCATGAAATTTTTCTTCTTTTTTCATTATGTTGTAATTGAAGTGAGAGAACTAGAGCTTTTTCCCCTTTGTGGTATGTGGTAGTTGGTGCTTTTTGACCATTAGTAGTATATAGGGTAGTGCTTCATGTCACCTCACAGGTAGTGTCGAGATTTTCTACCTTTCTTATCATGTCTTTGATGCATGACATTCTAGTTGACTGATGAAGGGAGTATTTGCAACGAAAGGATATCCGAGTGATGAGAGGTTTAAATCTTCATTTCAGCTGTCATAAATGTTTAATTATTTAAAATAAAAAGTTGAGATATTCAGTATTTGTAAAACTTTTTTCACAAGATAGCGTGGTCTAACAGCTTTTCCTACTCACAACTTCTTAATTAAAATTTTCACCTTGTCCCATTATTTTATTATGCCTAACACAAGACAGGGTCCCTTGTGTCATCATCAGCTTGTGGAAAGTGTTTGTTTCATACTTATTTTGTCATACTTAAAATACAAAGTATGTTGAAATCTGGGATTCTATTCCGTACCACTAATGCAGGGGTTTGCCTGGTCGAAGCCACATCACACCACAACCTACTGTCCAATAATGCTCTCAGTGGTCTAAATCCTTCAATCAGTCTAGACTGGTGAACTATTCAATAAGTATTTTGAATATTGAAGCCTTGAACATGTGAAATATGTGTACATGGCAGATACCCCTAGGAATATTTAAGTGATGTAAATACCATGATATTTTACTGTCCCATGGCCTGACCGACAAGAAACCTCATGGCCCCACAACACTTCAACATGGCCGAATAGCTGTTGAAGATCTGGGGTATAGATTTCAGCATAGGCTCTTTGACACATCATAGTGTAAAAATATCAAATTAATGAATGTTTGCATTTCTTTTATCAGTTTTTGAAACTGATTTCATATACCCCTAATTGTTTTTGTTTGTTTTTTTGTTGTGAGAGTGGCCTCCCCTGGTGGCCTTCTCCAGCTGTGACCCTGCATGTAGAGCTCTTCATGTCCCATCTTGTCCTTTCAGGTGTATGTGGCATCAAGAAGACAGTAAATATGGGACAAGCTTTCAGTCTGTGTGACTTCCCAATTTACTGTGTACTGTAACCCTTCATATCACTCACTCACTCACTCACTCACCCTGTCAATTCATCTGCTGCACTTTGTTTTGTATCACAATCCATATTGCAAATAACCTTGATGTGCAAACAGTCAGTTGTTAGCAGCATTGTCTGGAACTGATAAAGAATGAGTTTGAAATAACTGAATATTATATGTTCGTAACAGAGGTTATTACGTCATAGTGTGTGTGTGTGTGTGTGTGTGTGTGTGTGTGTGTGTGTGTGTGTGTGTTACAAGTGAGTATACATATCTCTGTAACAGTGGCTAGGAAATCATTCTGGTGTGCAACGTTTTATACCATATTTCCTTTAATAAGCATCTCTAATAAGTGCTGGGATCTAATTAGCACTGGGGGTAAAGCAGCTCACTAACAAGTGGTAATTGAACCCAGTGAGCATAATAGCACTGGGCCTCTAATAAGTGCTTGGTCTGTAAGTCTAAAGTGTCTGTGTGTTTATTAGAGGAAATACGGTACATTTATTTTCATACATGTATTTCCACAACTACAAAATAGGTGCTAGTGTAAGGGACTATGGATTAAACTTTATCAGATGTTGTCTCTCAGTTTCAATTACTGACTACAGTGTAGCATCTGGGGTATTGAATATCCTGATGATTAATCTCAAAAACTACAACATCTTATACCAAGTCAACATTTTATTACATTTTACTAGGTAGGATACCCAGCCCAGTGCTTGTCACAAGCAAAGAACTGTTATTGCCTTGTGTAGGCTTGGTTGAATGAATCTCTGGCTTGTCTTGGTTATTCCCAGGTTGGTGTCACAGCTGGAATATTTCTGATTGTCAACACTAGCAAACAAAACAAACTTCATGGACACCACATAACTTTTGGTGATCAGTACATGTAATATCTCCCTAAACTAAACATGCACTATTTTGCATAAAACATGGTTCATCACTAAATACATTTGACATCAGACCATCACCAGTATTTGTGTTTTGTGAAGATCCAAAACCTGACTCAGAGATGGTGCCGGTGGAAGTAAGCAGGATGGAAAGCAGTGAAGCTTGTGGACAAACTGCAGGTCCTGATGACTTCTTGATAACTAAGCTGTATTTTACAGCAGCTTCTGTCACTTTGTTGATATTTTTCCCTCAAGTACCTTGCAGTATGTATGTAGTCATTCAGATGCACCTCAACCCAGTAGAGTAGTATTTCTAATATGTGTAAATAGCTATGAATGTACTTGTGGAAATACTTATGAAAGTATATACCGTGTTCTCTGTAATATGCACCCCGGGGACTGAGAAAGGAGGTTACTGAAACAAATACATAAACTTGTTGTGACAGATTGAGGGGTAGTGAACAAATGTACGTCAGTTAAGTCAGATTAAAAAAATACTTGTACAAAGATATAAAAAATACTTGTACAAAGATATAATAAAAACGTGGAAATCATATTCCGTATCACCTTTCTGCTTCATGCTTTAAGTAAACAATCTTCTTAATCTTTATGCACCAGAAATAACAATCTAGCACAAGACTTTAGCCTTACATAGATTATAGTATTGTCTGGTGGTCAGGGGTGCTTATTGCAGTAGGATACTTAATACATCAAATATGGTAACTGGAGGTTATGGAAACATGTATGAAAATGCTTGTGGAATGTGGATAGTCTTGTGGATTACATCAGCAGTGTTGTTTATAGACAAGTGATTTCTTTTGTTTCTCTTGCAGTGGTAAAGGTAACTCATAGGGTCTGTTTCTTCACATCTTCGTTATAATGTGTTTTTCTGCATGTTTTTCTCAGTGTTTTATTTTTGGTATGTTGGATGGTTGTTTTTGGTATAGATTTGAAGACTTATTCAGTGAGACAGATACTGAGTGTGTCATCACAGGGAATATGTAGGTGCAGTAATAATGCAGATATATGCAGTATTGGTGCAATATTCAAACTGTGAAGCAATTGTTTCAAATGTAGGCCTGTCCTTACAGGACAAAACATCAACCTTTGTATAAGTAACACTGAAGTTGAGATCAGTGTATCTTGTGACAGGTAGGCCCTTCAGCTTGTAATGCATATGAAAGATCTCATCAAAAAATGTTTGCATATGTTTCAGCACCTTTTAGTCGCCTTTCATTATTGATATCAAGATATAAGTTGATGCAAGGGAGAAAACTCTTCCAATTTTAAAGTTAGATTGAGTGGCTAGAATTATTAGGAATAATATCACATGATGATCAACATTTTCAAAAGAAGTATACATTGTAGAAATGTGCATTATTAGGTGACAATGAAATGCATTATCTTTTTTGTTTGTTTAACAAGTGTTTTCATGTATAAACAGAACTGTCATCCTTAGTATTTAAGTATGATTGTTAGCCTGTTTCTCAAATCTTAGTGTTATGAGTGTTATCTGTGGAACAGCTGCTGTACTTTCATGATTATACCCAGTTTATTAAGTCAGTCTGTCCCGTGTATTTCAGAGGATCCGCAGTAAGGGTGCTTCAGCTTCATCTCCGAGCTCCCCGGTCCACCAGCGCCAAAACCCTCCTGATGGTGCTTCGCCATCATGTGACTACCCTGACGGGCCTGTGTCCCGATGTAGCCCGGGGCGTCACCCCATCCCCCATACATGTCCCACCCCTGAGCGAGAGGTCCATCATATGACGTCCTTCAAGCCTCCAGATGACGTCATGGACCGTAGCGGTTATCGATACTCCGCCATGATCAAGCCACCATCAGAGAATTCTATGTATGACAATGTTACGGGTTCTAGTCTGCAGAGGTCTTCCGCTGCTCAAGACAATAGATTATTACACAGGAAGTCTCTGCCCACATGCTCATCTGCCACGTCCTCCCCAGTACGAAGTCTGGATGAAGGACGTCCAGCTTCCGCCATTTCTTCAATCACTTTGGACACATCGGGGAGTCCATGCCATTCCAAAGGTCAACAGAATGTGGAAAATTTTGGAAATGGTGTTGTAATTGTGGACCATGTTAGTATAGACTCGCCGAAACGAGATAATGTGCATATAGAAACAGCTTTTGTAGGTGATGTAGGCAATGGAGCTAGTCGTCCTACTAGTAGTATGTCACAAGGAGCACGCTTGACGGTTGATACATCCGCACCAGGTGCATCACGGAACACGTCTTCCTCGGAGTCTCCTGAATGGCCTTCACCTCCAGAACCCCTGACTCCCCAAACCCCATTGACTCCATTGTATAACATGGAGTTTGACAGTGACACTATTCAACGCATGCTTCGCTCGCTTCCCGCTTCTCCTGTCGAGAAGGATGACCAGGGATTCCATGATGATCCTAACTTTCATGATGGTAGTGACCACCAGGGTTCCAGAAGAACAAGTGGGCTCACCAGAACAAAAAGTCTCAATGTACATGATCGCAATTCACGTCTTTCAATGCGTACCAAACCCATGCCAGAAGAGCCGATACACATCCCAGTTACTAAACTCCCGGAAGTACCGAAGTCGAAACAGCTGGCGAAGATCCTGATCGAGCAAGAGCTCCTTCTACGGAACCAATGTGCCGCCAGCACCTACCCAGACAGTGGCATAGGGGGCATGGCTGGAGAGACATCAGGGTCACTCATGTCAGAGGACAGCGGTCGCTTGGCACAGTTTAAAGGTAGGACTTGTTATTTACATACCATTTGTTATTGTCAGCAGGGTCCTGGGTAAGACCCTACAGTTGGACCTTGTGCATATGATCATGGCTCGCACTGTTAAGCCTTCTATAGCTAGCAGTACAGATTTAAATCCCAGGTCCATCAGCAAGATGATGAGCACCATAGACATTCCACTTGATTCCATATATATATATGTATATAGAAAGGTCAGTTACCTTAATCCCAGTTAACAGTCAGCAAAGGATCAGAGCTCTGTTATTCTGATTCAACCATACACTGGCGCCAATTCTCAGATAGATAAGGAAGACAAAAAGTACATGCACTTATATATACTGATCATACCAAGCCATAACATATACCACAGTATGTGATAGTCATGAGTGTTGTATATTAACGTTAATTTATGACTGCCAGCGTTGAGAGGGCCTTGAAAATCTAGGCAGAGTCTTGTGACCAGTGGCATAAGGCACAGACTGCTGTGGTTAATTAAAATATAAATTTCTGCACAAAAATCTTAAGTTCAGTTGAGGGAATTACAGCTGTAGATCTTATCTGTAGATGTTGTTGTGTAGAGTATCAACCTAGTGTTTCATGTTCTAGAGACAGGTCATTAATTCAAGCTAAATCACTTACAGTGTAGTTACCGAACCTCAGGTTCTATTAAACTTTTCATTTCACAAACGCGCAGCAACAATAAAAGTTGATTTGTTTTGAAAACTTCTAAGAAGTGTTTACCCAATAAAGATAAATGGTATTGCATGGCACGATGTATGCGCCGATCAATCGCTGTCAATTATCCACACGAAAGGGACTTCTGTTGAAGAAGATGCAGACACATTGGATACCAGTTTTATGTCTTGCCCTCAGGCTGTTACGCTATGAGTTGACAAGATTTACTTGTTTTTCATCCATCTTTTATTTGGTTAATATTGATTTAGTCTTTGAGGGTCTTAAAAGCATTTCTCTGTTTTGCAACAAGTCTCACCACTACACAGTGCTTGCTTCTGTGCCCTTGCTCTTGTTTAAGCATGAGTGGTGGTAACATGTCTACCCATAAGCCTCACTGTTCATTATTCCGTTCTGATAATAAACATGAATCATAATAGTTGTACGGAAAATATTACTGCAAGAATTCCTGTGTGCGAGATGGAATATTGGCAGTGTGCCCAATACGTTGGATAACTACTTTTTATGCAGCTGTAAAAATTCTTCAAGACACTGATTCATTGTTGTGAGGAAGATATTGTTTTTTTCTGCAGTCTGATCTCAGTCTTTGAATTGCTTGTCTGTTTCTTCCTCCAGAAAATATAGTTTGGCTAACTTCGTTAAGTCATTCAGCTTACGTGCCACTGGCAGAAAACATTATTATTACAAGCAGTGTGGCATTTCTGTCATTGTAATGGACAGGGTATTCTTATACATGTAAATTTAGATGATAGACTATAATCGTAAACTTCCCCTTAAACAGATATCAGGACCGTTTACATACTGAACCATTTGCCACTTTCTCAAGAACAACAAAGCTCCTACATCTGCAGTTATTATACAAAACTTAAACAAAACCTTAGCTTTAGTTGTTTCGTATTTGAATGAAATATGTTAAATATAATTATTTTATGTGTAATTGCGTTTTTTATTTACCTCGCTACAACTCTGTTTAAAGGTCACATGCAGCCAAAAAATCGAACGTAATTAAAACACATTTATCACTTATTCATGACATATAATATACATTGCTGCTTTTAAAAAAACAAATAGACAAAATTATAAGCGTACAATCGCGATTCAAAAGTGCAATATTTTGTACTTGGGCTTACTTCCCCCGAAACGAAGCCCTCGGGAGACCGAACCCAGTCTTAGTACCTGGATGTGCACTCAAGTGTAACGACGGATTCTGATTGGCTGTTTCATTTGCTGATCTGCTGATGGTTCATTGTGTGTACAGACAGATGATCTGTTTCATGGGCATTTTATAAGTATCTCTATATAGGCTCCCTGGTATGGCTAGTCACAAGAAAGTAAGATTCTTTATGGATAACAACTTCTTTTTGTGTACTTGATGCGTCGTTTCAGTATGGATTCATATACTGTTGTCAAACAAAATCATACACACTAAAACAAGTCGTTATCCATGAAGAATGTATATAGAGATGTTTGGTTTTGAAAATACATGTTCTCCGAATTTGCGCTCGATGGCTGGAATCTGTCATTCGTCCAAGTACAAGGCAGGACTTGAAACTGACAAGAGTTTGCACCAGTTTCCGTCAGATCCAGTCATCCGAAAAAAGTGAATGTAGTTTGTTTGCAACCCACAGACATAAAAACATGTCATGTGTATCACACGTGCCTAATTACATAATGTGGCAGGGACGGGACTCGGGTGCACGAGTCATAAATCAACTTATTTTCTTTATGTCGTATACTCTGATAGGTGTTAAGTTCAAATTACTCGTGGTCAATGATTGAAGCTGTGTACTGCATGTTGTCTTTAGCAGACAGGCAGGCAGACATATAGGTGTGAATAAACCAGACACTGAGCTTTCTCTGTGACCGAAACTGCTTACCACAATCAACAAGGTTTTTTTACGTAACGAGTAGATCATTTACTTGTTTGTGTACACAACCAAGATTAGACTACTGCTCACGACCTCAGACGCTGGGCATGCATACTGTTTCAAGTTCCGCGAACCTATTCACTGCGCATGCGTTATGGGCGAAGCGCAGCACAGCTGTTGAAACCAGTTTTCCCCCCAGCGCTGGGGGGAATTTAGTGAAACGTTTGAACTCCGATTTCGCGGGCTTTTTTTCATCGCGGTTTTTTTCAACTTTATAGGTTGAATTAGCATTTTTTATGATTTGTTTCGGTAAGTGCATACCGAAAGGTACCAGAATCTGCAAAGTTGTATTTTACGTTGTATGTGACCTTTAAGAGGTATGGCATTATCCTCATGTAAATGTACATTTGTAATTTTAGCACTTTATTTTGGGTTAAATAGTAATGTAGGTTTCTGTAAACTGGTAATTTCTGTGCATGATATAGCAGGATGTAGTATTGAGGGTATATTGTGTCCTGTGGCAGTCTTCAGATCATTATTTCTGAAATGAGGGGGTGAAAAATGAAGATGAAACATTGTAGAAAGCTGACATTTGATTGGTTAATGAAGAACCTGATTCAGCACGGAAACTAGACAGTCAAAGTATACCTGGCTGTACTTTATGTGATAGCATCTTCAAATCTTCACTCTGATAGGTATGTGGATAATAGGTGTGATTTTACTGACATTACCCTGGCTCACTCGTTGCACACAATGCAGCGTATGTATGTATGTATGTCAAGTTAATATGTTGAGCTAAATATATTCATTGGTTTACAAACAATTCTTGTGATGTTTGTATTTATTTGAGTAATTTTGACAATGTTAAGGTATATGTATGCATATTCATTGTTTATTAAAAAGGTTTGGTGATAATAAAAGAGTTACTTCCCTTGTATTATTGATCTGCTTTATATTACACTACAATTTGTAAGGAAGCGTAATTTGAATAAGCAATCAATTATTTCATTCTACTTTTATGATATTTTGGTTTTGTAAACAAAGTTATACATTGTGTGTGATAACCACCACGATCACCTAATATTCCCCATCATCAGGGCCAATCAGAAGCAGCCAGACAGAGGGGACTGTAATATCCCACTGCATGTCAGAGTGAACTGTCTTCTCCAACATGGAAAACATTTTCACAATCAATCAGTCTGAGCTTAACATTGTGTTTTGGGGGAGAGTTGATGTGATTAGGCCACAATTGTCACATCTCTGAACACGGCCTAATCTCTGTGCCTCGTCCTTGAGAGAGAAACGCCTGGAAAAAAATTGATTATTTTTTGTAAAACAGGTCTTTAGAGAGTTCTATAATGGAAGCCACAATTGATTGCCCAATAGAAGAGATTACTGCAGTGGTGCTGATTATGCAGAATCTGCACTCCGAGCGCATATTGCAGGACATTAGCAGTGAATCTGTATTCCCATCCTGCCCTGCTTGTTGGTAGGGTCAAGGTTCTTAGGTGGTGGAAACATTCGCCATTGTCTTAATGACTGATCTCTAGTCTTGTTCAGATCATATTTCTGTTTTGATCTAAGCTGATTATGTTGTGGAGATATTTCTGATCTGACACATACATGGAGTGAAATGAAGATGCTGTGCTGATACACATGTGAAGCTTGGAAGTAATTGGAGAGAAAATTTGATTAATAAATCAGGAAATGTAACTGGCAATGGAAATGATGTTATTTTGGATTGATAATCAGTAAGTCAGTCTAGTCAGTCAGACATGGAATACTGACTATATGGGTTTGAGATCAATTATCAGAGCAGTAGTCACTCACATCATAATGCATGATTGGATTACTAAAGCAATGGCAGAACACGGACTGTTGCAGTAGCTTGGAATTTTTATAGAGATATTCAGTTTTGCTTCATATGGAAAACAAGTTACAACAACGAATATTTTTTTCTTGTGCTTCTCTACACTATTTAGATTTGAAGGATTTATGAACAAAATCTTTGTCTCTGATTAACTCACTCACTCACTCACTCACTCACTCACTGGTCTGTATGGGAAATGAATAGTGAACAGAACAGGATCAGCTGAGATTGCAAAACTTCATGAATGATCAACTACTTTAGTTTGACAATGGCAACATTTTGGTATAGATTCTTTTACCATTTTCAAGCATAAGAATCTATATGAAAATGTTGCCATTGTCATACACCATAGGAATCAATGATATTGTTACCATGGTAATTCAGTTTGTCCTGGCTGAGCTCATGGTCATTAGACTGTAACAATGAATGTAATATCATGCATCACAAGACGTGGAGGTTAATCAGGAGGCAGATATTATAATGCATATTGGTATGTAACAAGACTCCACAGCGATGACAGCTGGAGGTCCTGGAGGTCCCAACACTGTGCCAGAAATATGCAGCTATCATCATGTGACTGTTGACAGCTGTAAGTCTGGTGTTCTTGGGGCTCCAATGCCATCTTCATGCTGCAAAAGTAAAGTGGAGGCCACTGTTGTCCTGTGACTGTTGACAGCTGTAAGTCTGGTGTTCATGGGGCTCCAATGCCATCTTCATGCTGCAAAAGTAAAGTGGAGGCCACTGTTGTCCTGTGACTGGTGACAGCTGTAAGTTTGGTGTTCATCGGGCTCCAACGCCATCTTCTTGCTGCAAAAGTAGTCTGTGAAGGTCACTGTTGTCCTGTGACTATTGACAGCGGTAAGTCTGGTGTTCTTGGGGCTCCAACGCCATCTTCATGCTGCAAAAGTAGCCTGTGAAGGCCCCTGTTGTCCTGTGACTGTTGACAGCTGTAAGTCTGGTGTTCTTGGGGCTCCAATGCCATCTTCATGCTGCAAAAGTAGTTTGTGAAGGCCGCTGTTGTCCTATGACTGTTGACAGCAATCAGCTGTGAAGGTTTATTGCTGAGGATTATTTATGTGGTATCTGTGGAGATTGATCCAGGAGTGTCATTAATCATACAATGGAGGAGGATTATGATTCTGTACAAACATTAATTGAATGTGTGTTTGTCAGCTTGTTTGGGGAGACAGACCTTGATGGTTTGTGTGTGTATGCTTCATTAAGCTATCAGCCATTAATGCCCTAGCAGATTAGCTGTAGTAAGATTGGATGTTCTTTAACTTGTGAGTCATATAATATCACATGAGTCTGTTCATGTATTTTTGATTTTGTAATGCAGTTTTTTGGCAAGGTATGATTTTTAATAGTTTAAGGGAATGTCTTTCAGCTCACATTTCTATGAGTTTGTTGTGGTTTTACCCATTCACAACTGGGTGGACTGGACACATAGTCACAGTACTCTGTCCAAGTTCACTGTATGTTGCTATACCCAGAACTAGGTATATATACCAATGGATTCAGACCACAGAGTTGTGTACTGTACACAGAGGTTGTGATAACACTGAAAGAGTCAGCACAACTAACTCCTAGGTTTTTACACCTGGTCACAGGTGGGCTTGTGGGATCTCTAGTTTGGGACTTTAGCCAGCTCGCCCACTGCATCCCTATTCATATTTGTCTCATTGGGTCCATTAGTTGTCATGTGATCAACTGATATATTGCTTTTAATGCATTGATATCTGTCTAGGAATGTAGATGTTACAAAATTACTAAGACAATCTCACTCTAGTGTTAGAGATGGATAGTTGTCTGCCTCTCTGTGAACATTCAAGGTTACACATAACCAAATACTTCCATTGACTTCTGTAGTATTGTTGGTTGTTGGTTGTTGGTTGTTGGTAGAATTAACAAATAATAATATTACATGCACATGTGTGCATAGTCTGGCTTTAAAGCAAGCATTAAAACAAAACAAATGACTCAACCATTTCCCCCCAGTACAGGAAGCTGGACCGACCAACTCCAGTGCTGCACAAAATATGACCCCTTGAAAAAAAACTGTGGTCACATTCGGTTTGAGGCAACATGTCCCTAAAAAGCTGCACTAAATATTAAAAAATATGGTCAGCTTTAATTACTGGATGGATGTATATTTAAAACATACAAGACCATCCAATCACAGCTGTCCGATGATTCAGTCTGCCCTGAAGGCTACCACCAAGAAAGGTGCTTGCTCCACTACTCATGTGGTCCAGTATATCCTGTATGCTCTGTAGATGTGGCTTAGGCCAGTGGTGGTGCACTTTTTATTAAATGTTCTTTCAAGGGTCATTGTAAATCATGTGAGGAACTGAACCCACGTTTTCAGGTTGATGAACAAACACTTTAACCACTAGGCTATCCCACCAGTACCTGTTGATCTTATGATCAGGTAGGATGTACGTTTGATCTTACAGGCTATCCCACCAGCACCTGTTGATCATATGATCAGATAGGATGTACGTTTGATCTTACAGGCTATCCCACCAGCACCTGTTGATCATATGATCAGGTAGGATGTACGTTTGATCTTACAGGCTATCCCACCAGCTCCTGTTGATCTTATGATCAGGTAGGATGTACGTTTGATCTTACAGGCTATCCCACCAGCTCCTGTTGATCATATGATCAGGTAGGATGTACGTTTGATCTTACAGGCTATCCCACCAGCACCTGTTGATCATATGATCAGGTAGGATGTACGTTTGATCTTACAGGCTATCCCACCAGCTCCTGTTGATCATATGATCAGGTAGGATGTACGTTTGATCTTACAGGCTATCCCACCAGCTCCTGTTGATCATATGATCAGGTAGGATGTACGTTTGATCTTTCACATCCAAATAATATTCCCAAGTCAGTAAGAAAGACATATATTTCACAAATTATATATAACGTGTATTAATCTTGACACACTGTGTGTCACTTTAATCATGGACATTTTGATGTTGATCTATCAGTGGATATACTCTCAGAACTCTGACTTCAGCTGTACTACGTACATTGTATTATACATGAATATACATATTTATATTGATGGCATTACAGTCTGAAATATGGGACTACAGTTCTGTGGCCTTTTGTATACACTATAGCGTCAAGTATATGTTCCAGCTATTTTCAAGATCTTTGATATCGAATAAATGATTTATTTGTCAGAATTGTGGAATCAGTGAATTAAGTTGAAAACATCCATCTGTAGTAACACAGGAACCTTGACTTTACTTCTACAGAATAATTACCCATAGACAGTAGAATATCATCTATATCATGTCAGAAAAGTGATTATATTTTGTGAGAGTCACCTTTGATTGCATTTATATCTTGTTTGTTGTGAATGTTGAATGCACCTTTTTGTTTTCTTCGACCATAAAAATTTGAACATTTCTGTGCCAGCTGCTTTAGTTGTTTGTATCTACATGTAGGGGAAATGAATATGAATCATAGTTTGAAGTGTTTTCCCTCTTGGTCTATGTGAGATATGATGGAAACATTAACATCTAACCAATGTGTAATATATTTATTTTCTGTATTAAAACAAAATGTTCTATGGTCAGACCTTGTGAATGGAAATTTGGTCGTTTTCTTCGCTTAGTTTGGTAATACAAGCGGCAGATGAAGTCTTTGATAATGGATGATTTCTTCTCTGCAACCTCTATGGCATTGTATTCTCAGAGTTGAAACCTGAACTTCAGTTCCAATTTGAGGAATGGTCTATACTGAAGCTTGATTCAAAGGATAGGCTCAAGAATTTGATGTATGGGAGTGATAAAACGTCCTGATAAGGTTAGACCATCTTTGAATCTCCAGACTTGGGGCTTATATAATTTCTGACTTTGGTGTGTACTGATTTAAGGATGCCGTTTGTTTTTGTAGTAGAGACAAGCTACATTTTATCAAGGTCTGTCCCCTTTTACATAATGATATTTTTTTCAGGGATACAGAACTTGACTTCATACAATAGTATATCCAGTTTTTAGAAGCATTTTAGAAATATCCCTTCAGGTCCCAGACATATCAGGCATCATGGGTGCCCTGCAGAGTTGTGTCCCTTGATATGATAGGGTCCTATCATCATGGCATTGAATACTGGTTTGACCTGATTATACATGCCAGGTTTTTGAGTAAAATACCTTTACAATACTGGGGTACATTCCAGGTTTGTGAGTAAAATACCTTTACAGTACCGGGGGTACGTTCCAGGTTTGTGAGTAAAATACCTTTACAGTACCGGGGGTATGTTCCAGGTTTGTGAGTAAAATACCTTTACAGTACTGGGGGTACATTCCAGGTTTGTGAGTAAAATACTTTTACAGTACTAGGGGTACACTTCCAACAGTTCCAAAGATTTTGTTGAGAGATCCACCTAATTCCTAGCACTACCATGGCACATTCATTATGAGTTCATTTATTTTTTCATGTAACATACCTCTTCTGTATTAGTTAAATCCCAACATCCATCTCTACAGTGTGGTGTTATTTCCCCTTATGTGCTTATCTCAACAATGTCAAAGTAAAAAGTGTGCAATCATGTTTTCCGAAGAATGACTTATTACCCAGATATTCTGTGTCAATATATGTGTGTCTTGTGGTCTACAAGGTATATGCACCAGGAAGAGTGTGATATACGCCCTATGTCCCATCTGGGATGGTGGGCAGTTATATTCTACTGGAGGCAATGGACCTGTGACCTTACCAGGCTTGTCATAATTCTGATTGATCGTCTCTTAATCAAAACATTGTTTTTATGTCGGACAAGGTGGTGATAGGTCACTGTTGATAGGCGTGTATTGATGGAAATTTGTCACAGGTTTAGACATTGGTTGAAATGCAGGTTTTCCTGTTTACAAATTTGTCCACTCCTTATAAGCATCGTTCTTAATCCCCACAGTGAAGTGTTGACTCAGTGGTACTGCATTTATTGATAAATAAATTTCTAATTCAACATTTCTTTAATTTATAATTCATTTACTATAATCTCATATTATTTACAACAAATTTCCAGGTGTCCCCAAATTTAATGAAAGTTTAAAACTGAGAGAAAATTAGTTGTGCTTGGTCCTGTCATAGCAATAGATCAAGCGGCCATTTGCAACATTGTCAAGATTTATTATCGAAATGATGGATTTAGCTTTTCCAATCTAACGAAGTAATTATTTAAATATATATAACAAGATGTGTCAACCTCTGCCTCCATGTTTTCCCCTTTATCACCATGAAGACTTACCAGCCTGCGCCATGAATGAGACCACTTCATTCCATCCTCCACCATCGACCAGCAGCTTGTTTGTTATCACAACATATCTTAATTGGAAAATATTTCCTTCAAAGAGTTCAAAGTTTTGTCTGGATCTGGGTTGATCAAATTTTGTATGAACTACATCAAGAAGCTTGATCCCTTTTAAGATAATTTAACACATGTATTCCGTTCTTTAGGAGAAGCTTTTTCATAGATAATGGCAGCTTCCCAGGAGCTGTCGGTAGATATCTCCAGAGTGTGTTTTGTGTGCCTAGAAGATGTGCTCTAGTGGTATATTTTACACAGACATACCTATAAACTGCACCATTTGTTTTTATGTTGACAGTACTAAGCCAAGAAAAATGACATATAGTGTTTATTTTGTACGTAGAACCAATAGCTGTAATACAAATTGTTATCTAATTCTTACACACAAACATTGCTCAAGCAATGAAGATAACAGTGTTTACTCAAAGCTTATGAGGTAATAATGTCAACTCAAGTTGTAATCAAACTGTGCCGTGTATCCTCCCTCGTCACAGCTGGGCAAGTATTACCGCTATCTGATGTTAGTCGCCTGACCGTGTCCTCTGCAGTCACACCTCTGGATACAGTGATAACACAGCAAGGATATGTAGCTTGGCCAGGTTGGAGTTCCATGTTTGTGGTGTTGTGTAAGCTATGAAAACTGAAGTTGTTCAACAATGCTGCTGTCATCAGTGATGATGAAGTCTAAAGGTGAGTATGTGATACAGGCTCTGAGTAGGAGATATAGTGTCCATGGATGCTTGTACTGAAGGAATTATTTGGTTCGTGGGATTCTTTACGACTTTCACCAGGACGCTGCAGTCTGAGTGATGCTTGTGCTGGCTGACATCTATATGTATATGAAGATAGGGTTTATTTACTTATGTACTTCTTGTTATAAAATGGAAACAGCATATCTGCTTGGAACTTACATCAGTTGGGAAAATGTTGGACTAACATGACTGAAGATTTTAAGTACATTTTAAACAATTGTATTGCTTAAATTGCTTTTTTATCATGCCAGTATAAGTGGCAAAACCCATTCCCGGATCCTGAGAAATCTCTTGCTGAAAGTTTGGCATACTACGTTGGTATTGAATATATGGTATGTATAGTCCTGACATGCTTATACGATGGGGAATCATGGTTGTGAAATAGGAAAGGTGTATGGGGATGGTGTAGCATGACTGCGTGGAACTGACATCATTTGGGGAAATGTTATAAAAACAGATGATGATGACCATATTTGTTACGTTTGTCTACAGTAAACATTTTGTTTATAATATAAATAACAAAGCTCTGTTCATGATCATTGTAAATTTCTTTCTAACCGTTAATTGTAAGAGTTTGATATTGGTGAGGATGTTGATGATGCTGCTGCTATTAATTTGCTGCCTAATTTTACAATTGACTAAACAAACAGCATGTGTGTTACATACTCAGCAGCAAGTGAGAATACACATTGTGTGAACGCTGCAAACATTTGGCATAATACACATTGTGTGAACGCTGCAAACATTTGGCATAATACACATTGTGTGAACACTGCAAACATTTGGCATAATACACATTGTGTGAACGCTGCAAACATTTGGCATAATACACATTGTGTGAACGCTGCAAACATTTGGCATAATACACATTGTGTGAACGCTGCAAACATTTGGCATAATACACATTGTGTGAACACTGCAAACATTTGGCATAGCAGTTGCTTTGAGTTCAATTTTCCTTTGGACTAATGTAATCATATTCACAGCTTTTCACGTTTTCCAAACCATTTCTTAATATTGCTTAAAAAATAATTTTCTGGTAATTAAAAGCTGTCCTAGTGTAAACCTTGTTGTATGAACGGACAGTGTTGGCAAACAGCAACCAGTCCAGTGCAGATGTGTCCGTGATGCTGGTGCCTGGTACACAGTTTCACCATGGTTTTCTCTTTGTTCATCTCCAGGGGAATGAGAAACTATCTTGAGAAACTATCTACCCATGTCCAGCCTCATGTTCAAATTCTAGAAGACAATGCCATAACAACTGTTCTTCAGAATCCAAATCCCCGCACCACCCAAAGGGGAACTGATCACATTACTTTAAACACTGATGACCTTATTGATTGACACTAAATACTTACTGATTCTGTCTGTCTGTCTGTCTGTCTGTCTGTCTGTTGCTTTCTCTCTCTCTCCTTCCCTCCCCCTCTCTCTCCCTCTCTTTCTCTTTCTTTCTCTCTCTCCTTTTCGTTTAGGTGCTTGGATGGCCTGGTAGTGAAAGCATTTCCTTGTTATTCAGAAGACCACTGGGTACAATTCCTCACATGGGTACAATGTGAGAAGCCCATTTCTGGTATCCCCAGTCGCGATATTTCTGGAATATTGCTAAAAGCAGCATAAAACCATACTCACTCTGTGCCTGTCTGTCTCTGCAGTTAACTATTACCAGTTGTGTGGATAGATGTTCATAATGTCAGTCACTGGATTGTCTGGTCCAAACGTAATCATTTACAGGCTGCTGTCATATTGGAGGGATGTTGATAAGTGCGGCAAACAAGTGTGTTTTAATCAAACCACTGGCATATTAATAACCTGAGGTTTAACATTGAGAGCTGTGAGCCTTGATTTGGGTACACTTCTACTGATGCAAAAAAATATAAATTGAAGTACTTGATTTGGCCCTTCAGGGTCTGTGTTGGTATTTGGTTGACCTGTTTTGAAACGAAGGAGTTGGCAGAATATTTCTGTGATAGATATACATCCCATGAAGCTTGGGAGAAGACTTTGAACTGACTGGAATGATGACTGAGTTGAGAGGAGGAAGAACAACATTGATCTGATGAAGAGGAGTGTATTGTTTTATTGTATTTCTGCATTTTCAACACTGATTGATTTTTTTAGCCACCAGTTTCCTGCTTTTGATGAAAATGTTGAGGTGATTATGTGGCATTGTACCATACAAGGTAACATGACATCTGGTTGATCCTGTATTTTTTGAACTGGCTGAATTTCTGCAGATATTGTAGAACCATCCACTGTAATTTTGACAGATGGTAGTTTGGGAGTAGGAGAGAAAAATACCACAATCAATTGCAGAAGTTGAAATGTCAACACTGAATATTCAATTTAATTTGCAAATCTGAAAGTGTGTAATATCTGATACTGTAGAGGCACAACGCTGTCTGTGTGTATGTATGTATTGAGAGGACTCGATATGATCATTCCCTTGTAGACATGACGCCAGTCTTGACAGCCAGACTGACATGTAAGTAAAATGTCGAGAAGTGTCAAACAGATTCAATTTGTTTTGGTAAATATCTGTCGAGCTTGGTCTGTAATGAATACAGATCCCAGTCGTCAGCCAGAACATGATTTCCATATTCGGAAAACATGGTTCTTGTGAGTGAGAGAAAACAGTATTCTAGTTAAATCACGGCACGTCATCTTGGCATGGGAGGACATCTTGAAGTGATGTATGTTTCAGACTTTCAACATAGGCAAATGCACCAATGCAGGTATGGTGCTGTCAAAGACCAAAATATAAACACAGTCAGTCTAGAATTTCAGCTTACTGGCACATGCACATATGAGGCAGTACACATTGGGGGGCTTCAGAAACCTTTCTTCAAGCCTCCTTGGAATAGCACCTAGAAAACATATACTCCACTTATTGTGTTCCTTATAATACAGAAGCTTACATCCATATATGTTCTCCATTGAGGCAAAGCGAAGATACATGTAATTTCCTCGCAAGAATAGAATGCTGAAAGAATGCCAGTAGTGCATTTCCGTGTTAACACATATGTAACATGTCAGTATTTGTCACTTATAGAAATATACTTCTTATCCAGCAATGACATGTACTGTGGTGTTTGGACATGTTTCTGGTCATATTGCAAATGTTCATTATTTACCCAGTGTAGTGTTACGTGGTATGTGATATCAGTCAATACTGACTCTTATTGAGACAGTTACAGCTGTATGCGTGCTATCTTGTTACACATTGTTTTATTATGTTCAGATCCTAGAGCTCCAACAAAGACTGGTGTCAAGCACAGGAGTACTAGTCTTGCAGCAATATATGTATTAACTTGAATTTAGAAAATATGTGTATATACTACTACCTTGATGGCCAACCAGAGGTTTCAGATCACAATATCTGATTGAAATGGTTTCCTACATTTCTTTCTCTGTGTTTGACATGTACCTTACATTCAGCCTTGTAGTGATAAATCCACAGATAACCTTACACTGAAAACACATAAAGTATACCTACATAGTATAGTGCCCTTCAACCTTGTGGTATTGCATAACACTTGTAAGCACAAAGTTATGTAAACAGTAGCTCATTGAGGGTGTGAAGGTGAGACAGTAACGACTCATAAAGACCACAAAGTTTGGTTTGGGAGGTCAGGCGAAATGGGGTTTAAAGTTGTACTTAAGAATATTTCGGCCGGGGTTGATTTTAGTTTTTAATAACCCTAGTTCTCTATACATAATGCAACTAAACTATACTGCAAGCTGCTGTAACCAAATATACCAGTTTATTATCTTTCAGTTTGTTTTAAGCGTGTTCATAATAAACATAGTTTTGTGTATTTAGATACCTGTGTAATGTGCTCCGACTGGGACAGTGTGCCAGATGACCTGACTAGCATGTTTTCCTGGCATGTTTTCCTGGCATGCCCTGGGAATATCAATTGCAATATAGACACACCTATTAAGATCCTTCTTCAGGTATGCTCCTGGTCAGCTTGTTAGTAGGTGGGAGCCAAAAGAATGAATAAGTAAGATATTATCTCTATCTTATCAAATTTCAGTCTGCAAACATACTGAGTATTTAGAATAAGATTTTCTAGCACTCTTTGCTGGCCCAACCCTGGTCATACTTTGTATTGGCAGGTAGTGTATACATAAGGATAGACATCACTTAACCTCTGTTAATGGAGAAATATGCTGCATAATATTTCACAACCTCTAAAGTATCACATTCTGTTTGACAACATTCTGAAAAAAAAAATCCTGAAAGTACTGGACAAATTTTTATTTTAGGTTCAGAACAGCCTAGCATTGTTTCCAGAAAGAGTGCCCCCCCTAAAACCATTCCCAGGCTGTCTAATCTGTCTGTCCTGCTAACAGTGTGTATGTTGTTCTGTAACCTGTCTTGTGAGAAATGATGGACGTCCTTTTTTAAACAACCTGACACGTCTTACCTGGACAGGATGGGTGCTGGTGGAGGCAAGTCACATGGTCGTATCAGGGGAAGCATTATAATGACGGGGGCAAGCATTATCATACATCACCTTGAAACCCAGAATGATAATTACACTGACAATATAACTGTTGAATTGCCATCTGTGTAGAGGTTATGTTTGTGTATATAACAGGTCAGTTTCCTTTGGGATGATAGTGCCATACTTTGATTGATGATTTGAACTATATTCTCCCGAAATATCTAATCATGACAAAGGATTCTGTGACATATTGAGACAATTTCGTGGCATATTGCATTCAGAATATTCTGGTCCAGATACAATTATTTACAGACCATGGCCATGTAGGTAGAATATTGCTGAGTCAGTATAACTGAACTTAATCACATACTCCAGTTAGAGTACCACAGTGAGCTGCCTTTTTGATGCAGCCATTGCCGAAAACAGTTGTTTTATGGCGAGGGATGACTGTATTGGGTAATCTATTTGTAACCTTGACCTCACAACAGGTGGCGCTGAACGTGGTTTGAATCCCAGTTGGTTAATGTGACACCTGTGGTATCACCAGGGGCTGTAACTATAGCTATGAAAGTGGTTGCTGGCTGTCTGCTCTTCAAGTTGTTGTTCTTTCTGATAGGCCAGGACCATCGGAATTATAGGGATGGAAAGTATTTCCTGCCAAATATTTGCTCTTCATGCAGATCAGAAATATTCCAGCTACTAAATGAACGGGTAAAACGTATAGGCTCTGAAAAAGTGTTGTTATTATTTATTCTGTTGTCACACATTATTGAGCTGATAGCATTGATGACTCCTGTCACGGACTGTGTAGAGGGGCTGCATTTGGTGTTGTTACAGTAACTTCTGGTGAAGGATGTATGGCTGGATCAAACATTAGCTCAGTGTCTAAAGACACATGTATGTATGGTGTACAAATAACACACTGTAATTCATTGTGTAGCCAACTTCCACTTGGGCATCGATCGTCTTACAACATCGTCGGTCAGTATATAATATATGGATATAAATGTCCCTCTCTGTAGGTACAGGTGTGCTGGTCTTTACCTGTGAGTTGTGTGATGTTTGATCTATACATAGTATACACTGTCGAGGTATTGCCGCCTGTGTCATGTGAAGTATGTATGTCAACAGCTGCTGCCAATTTCAACATTTGGGACTGTGTCAAAATACTTGTGTTATAAGAAATGAGAATGTAAGTACTATTTGATATCACTTAGAAATCCTCAAGTCAATACATATTGATTTTATTATATACAAGTCAGTATTTGGAATGAGCTACATTCTAATTTTCTCAGAAATTTGACTGAAACTTTTGATATGGCCCCTATATGATGTGCAGTATATGAAGGATATTTGAAGGGAAATAATTTTGGTTTATTACGTGATTAATGTGCAGAAAATCAATTCTTTTTGCATTTTGGTACGTTTATTAATGTGCAGAAAGGTGGTATAACCGTTATTGACAAGAAAGTTATAAACATTTTTTAACATGTGTATTGATGGTTATTGAGTGTTCCTGGCTCATAGATGTCAAACATACTCACATGGAAATAATCAGTTCCAGCTAGATACAGGCAAATCTGCCTGATCCTCATTAATGCAGAGAAATATTTCTTCCATTCTGTTCTGATGAACATGCAAGACCTATTCACTATCATAAATTTACATTTTGAGCCCAGATTTGAATCTGGACCATAAAAGACATGCGGTTAGATTACCATATTCGGTGTTGATTGAGAGACTTGGGGGGAGATACCTTAACTACTTGATGTGATTAATTAGCATGTCATCTCAAATACAAGAACATCTTGTACAATAAAGAGTTTTCTCTCTCTGTCTTGAAATTCAAGAAACTTCTTTTGAATGTTCACTCTTCTGAAGCAAATAGATACCTTTAAGGTTCAGCCAGATGCCACCTACAATTCTTAATGGAGATCTATGCTAAATTTATTTAAGAAAATGCATTTTGATTGCTTGTGAATTTCAATGTTATGAGTGAAAGCAGTTCTGTACTTAGTATAGCAATGAGTGGAGGCAGGTGATGTCGCTTCCATAACAAGTTATCTTAGTCATTGTGCCCAGTTTGTTAATCACAATACAAGCTATAAATAATGCCCTTCATTGTGGAGGATGGATTTTCTCAATGCTGTAATCGGAACATAGGTCACGATCACAATGATGGCCAGCATCAGTGGATGTAGGGAGGAAGATAGTTTGGAATGTGGTTCACTGGTAGCGACACAAGGTCCCCCGCACAAACCCCACATTACTGGGTGATGTATGTTTTATTTGTTTTGCTCACACGTATTGTTGTGAAAATCAACGTAGAGGTTTGCAACATCATTTCCAAGGCTGAAAACACTCCCAATAAAACTCAAAACGTCCTCATGAGTTTCAGATTGAAAAAAGCCAATGTATTCATTAAAGCCCATTTATTGCATATTGGCTTGTGAGATTTTGAGGGGGTAGTGTTTATTGAGACCTGAATTTCATTGTTTGATTGAAGCCCAGCTCATACAGGATTCTACGGCACGCTTTGCTTTGATGGTCCTTGCTGAAGAAGGTTATGTTCTTCCACAAACAGTGATTGATGTGCAGTGGTGAATATCTTCAACTGCTACATGCGATATTAATGGATGAACCGGCTGCTCCAGTGGGAATTTGTACGACCTCTGTGTTTGGAGTAACAACAATGCCGAATTAGATGCATTGTTGTTTATTGCTTAAATGGTGATGTTGTTTAGTCATGTATTAACTTTTGGGCAGATCTTAACTTGCGTCTAGAGGATATACGCAGTGGGGATTCCTGTCTGAATGGGTCCCCGTACCTTCTTAGAGATAACACATATGTGTTGGGATGATTTTCATATGAAATATGAAACAGTTTCATGAAATGTAAATTTTGGTTTCTTTTTTTATTTGAATGCCTTTGCGACATAATTTTTTTAGGTGAAAAAGATATGTTACAGAAGTACTTACATTTTCCTGTATTTGTATGAAATAATCACTGTCAGGAGTGTGGTTTTGACATTGTAAATGTCATGAAGGACATTACTAGTCTGCAGTTGTCTCTGAATGCCAAATATTCCATGCCGCGTGCATGACAGGGTTGGTTAATGATCTGCTGAGTCAGCGTTACAGACCTGTCTCTCTGCGGTAGGATACTTGTAGTGCAGGCTTGTATAGAGTACCCAGACCCTGATGACTGTACAACATGTACTTCGCCTATTGATTGTAAAAGAAGGAGGGAGAGTGAAAAGAAAAAAAACATGCATTTACACAGGGTTTTTTTATTGTGACCTTTGACATTTTGTAGAAATGTGATGATGGAGTGAAATACTTTGAATAAGAGTTGAGTGAAACTTTGTATTTGGGACATGTATCTTGCTGTGAAAGGTGTATGCTGTGTTGAGTGGTGAGAAGATACAAGGATATTGTGCGTGACTTGTGGACGTTAATGGCAGTCAATACTCTCAAAGCAAAATGAATAGGGATAGATTGGTCTGAATTAGATACACTATTGATGTTAACATGCAATTTAACAAAAGTTAGTTAATGATATGTGGACAAGTTAAGTATGATCATGGAAAGAACAAACAAAAATATTATGAAGCATCTTTGTATCCCGTTTGTTCAGAGAGCATGAGAGGGAGTATGAAATGTGTGCATGTGTGCATGCTTTACACAATAAACAACAATCATATTATGTTTGTTTGCTACATACATCCAGACCTTATGACTCTGATTTTATGGACGTGACATTGCTTTTCTTTCATGTCAGCCAGCGTCATGAATTTACCATTTGTGCATTCAATATTTTTCTTTATCATATGCATGTATTTTTAGTTCTGGAATAGTCGTCTAAAAGTAAAAACTTCTTACCATCTGTTTCAGCAATGGATGCAACTAAACCTCAATAATTAAATATATTCTCTTCAACTAATTGGTTTAGAATTAATCCATCATTTATTGGATATTTTTTAACCTTGCAGACCAAATTTCACAACGTCATTTATCAATGTCTATGTACCTTTGAAGTAATGAAATTTTAGATGAAATGTGAGATATTAGTTGCTGAAACACCTCACTTCGCCCATATCTGGTTATCACAGCCTACAAATACACTAAGTAGGTTTCGTTCATTCAGTGTAGCGAGTTTATCAGTAACAAAGTGGTGATCGTCCAATCAGCACGTCTCCATCTGTTATCATCAGTCAATGTTTATGTGTCTCCACGACTTGACAGACAGTTATGCACGTAGCACTGACATCTGCCACTGGACAATTTCTGGAAACACTCGCTCTGATTGTTTTTGAGGAAACAAAGAAATCAGCAAATCACCATTAGCTAAATACTAGTCCACTAGCTGTGGTGATGACTAGTTCACTGAGTGAGGACCTGCCTTTCAAGTAACAGTTACCTACTTGGTGTGAGAAGTTCTATAAATCTGGTATCTTGAACCAGAGGTAGTAATGCGCCGTACCCTTTTACTTGTGTTGGAGGCATATACTAGTCCTTCAATCTCATCACCACTCGTGGACTAGTAAACAATCAGACTAGTGTGTATCTAGTCAAACCTTGTGGGTTTTTAAAACAAGTCATTCACAAATCACGGATAATTCATTGTAGTTGCTGTGTATGGAGATGGAGAAGGGGAGTCTGGGAAACTGGCAGGATTGTGGATGTACATGGATAAGCTGATGTAGTGAGATTGGTGCCTGAAGGAGAACTGTAAGGAGCTTTCAGACATTTATTGGATTGTCTTTTATTCAGAAATTATTCCTGACAAACTTGACAGTGTGCTTATTTACCTAAAGGCTCGGACATTAAGGACACATCACCAGGACTAAGGGACCCTTTGTGTTAAGGGCCACCGTTTATGTCATTAGCTGTCCAGCAAACACTGTCTTCCATATCTTGAAGCTGGGTAACCAAATCGAGAGTCAAGCCTTGTTACCACAGAGGACAAACTTTTAGAGTCAAACTGCCTGTATTTCTGTTAAGAAATAGAAGCTGATAGTAGAGACTGATTAATCATTCCAAACCAGCTGAAATATTTTTCTCAATTCAACAAAGTCACATCCCCAGTGAACTAAGCAACCTTTAAGGGTCAGGCAGGGGAACAATGCCAACACCCTCAAGTCCTTAAGGACCCAGGCATCTTGAATGCCCTGAGATAGGGATTTTTCCAGGGGGCGAGGCGAGTATGGATTATTCTAAGGGGCCTGAGCTGTCCATGACAGAGAAAATGGCCGAGGGATTCTATTGATCAGCGGCAAGCCTATAGAGTAACGGGCTCAGTTATTGTTCAACCAAGGGGAAATGGATTTCGTGGTTATGATGGGGCTACACCGGTCCAGTTCATTACGAGGTATGTGAATCCAGCGCTGTGTCTCGATCAGGGAGCTGCATGCGGCAATGTTTGTATTTCAGTCTCGTTGAGTTGGAGCTAGTTTTAAGTTTGGTGTAAGTTATTAGCTTGTTGTCGGTCTACCAGATTGGATGTACTGAGCGAGCAATCTCCCGGATATTACCTAGCTATGAGGTAAGCAGTGAATCACTGTGTCACTAACTACTTGGCAAACTGAAACAGCATTGCGCCAAGATTTTGCCAGTTTACATTCATAACCAACTGGCAGCAATGATTCTCCTTTCAAAGAAACATGCTTTCAGAAAAGAAGGCCCATCTCAGTGAAAAAAGCTTTTAGGGACTGAATCAGCTTTTGAACTCTCTGATGATTCACTGGTCTTCTTTGATCTGAGATTTTGCTGTATTATAAAGTGGAATATCCTTTAAATGTTAAAACTGATTAAACCTGAGTACGGGTAAAAATTGTTTATGTACAGTCATTGCAATATAACTTGCAAATATGATGTCTGTGGTCAAGGCAGGGTCTTTGTGAGTGTATGTATCTGTCTGTGTGTGCATGTCTGTGTGCATGTGTCTCTGTGAAAGTGTCTGTGTCTTCCGAACAGACCTCAGAGTACACATTTGTAGTATCAAGACATACCAGGTAACTGTCCAAAGATTGTTATGCATGAAAGGGTTGAAAAGAAATGTGTAACCCTGTGACCATGACAGGGTATAAACTACATAGTGTGAAATAGACTCCTATATACAGACACGATTTGAATTTAGCATGATGTTATATTAACAGTAAATATTTAAAGCCTCTTCTCAGTTTGAAATAGGCCTTGTGTGTTGTGTTGTGTCTGATGGACAATATCCATACAACTCTTAGCAGGAGAATAACATTTGTGTAAAGCCATTCTACTCCACAGCTCCAAAATAGTTCATATCACCACGTTTACCCTGGCACATGCTCTTGAAATATACCAGCATGGCCCGGTTAGAAGAACAGCAGTTAAATTTGAACTTAAGTTGTCACCAACCTCTGTGAAATAATATAGTCTGAAGCAAATAAGTATTTGTTTACCGTTGCCTAATCTGTATTGACAAGAAATATAAAGATTATTTGTGGTATTGCGTATGAAACTGAATTTGTATGTCACGTTTCTTTCTAGTTAGCTTTCACTTCGGATGCTTGAGTACCAAAATAATATAGATATTGGTATTGTGATTATTTCATATTGTGTCATTGCTTACCATGTGCGTGACAGGAAAAAATGCTGGTGGTCTGAATTTGCGTGAGAACACTACTACCTGGGCCTGGGTTGGGGGAGAGGAGCGGGGAGATCAGAGTCAAGGTTTTTCGGTCAGAAGCTTGTCCTTCTCATGATTTTTGTGTCATGGGAGATAAATCTATTCTTGGGAAAAAGAAAGGGAAGTACTTTATTGTCAACTGAATCTCAGATTCTCATGTATTTCTGCAGTTGATAGCATTAGTCTTTCTTTATGCTCCTTCAACCTCTGCAGCCATCTTGAAACAAGGCACACAGGAGAGGCACTGTGTTGTCTTGTTTAAGGTGTAAGAAAGCACATGGAATATACCATCTTTCTGATTTGTGATGTATTGAACTTCAGATTTTATAAAAAATGTTTATGGTACAATTATCCAAGATCTTATGCAAGTTAATATCTCAGGTTTGTACTCTCAATGTCTAAAGTTTAAATTGATGATGCTGTCAGTGTGAATAAGTTGATTTATAATGTTATATTCCTGTCATATCACAAACAGACAACCAGATACAGGGAATCAAACCACAGCTCTTAGTGTGATGAGCATACACTGCGGGGCTACTCTATACATTTTAAGGGTTTACAAAGCTACTTCTTCTGTCTTAGTTGGGATTTATTGCCTTCTTGGAAAGTGAAAATTTGACTTTTTATTGTGACCATGGTAAACAACCAGTGATGAGTTCCACTGAGAGTTGTGTCCACAGGGAGTGTGGATTTACAAGGAAATATAATACTTGTAAGTAGTGGAATCCAGTATTTACTAAATAAAGAGCTGCAGAGCTATTAGTATGATGCTATTCTGGATCAGAAATCAATTTGAAATCTGATCACTTTTTATTGCTGTTTGTATTCTGTCTGTTATCTGCCAGGAGAATTTCATCAAATTATAACATGTTTAGGGAAGGTGGACCTATGTTGGTCAGTACTGTCTACTTCCATGAGGACCAGGAAAGAGTTAGCGCATCTCCCAGCCCAACAAGGTTCACCCTCCCTATACTATCATGGTGGTCCTTCTTTGAAAGAATGGTGTGGGGTCACTCGCAAGGACCTGCTGAAATTTAGATGAGATAGTGGTTTAGCTGACTTGATGTCACAGTGCCCAGCTTTGCTACAAAGGCTGGTGATTTTCTCCAATCAGTCCTCCCCAAATTGAGTGACCAGTGAGTGGCCGGTAGAGACTTGTGCAGACTATCTGTTGCATCATCTTGGCCATCCTGGTAATGGACTGTTTGTGCAACATACAATTATCAACCCAGGTCAATGGCTCCTCCTGATCTGTCTGAGGGAGGTCATGCTTGTATTGACCATTGTTGTTAAAATCACCTACAGCCTATTGCTGAATGGTCAAAGGAGAGTTAAGTAATTTTGATGATTATGTACACATGGTGACATTTTTTTTGACAGAAGACCTTTCTTTCCAAATAACCCTTACAGTGTTTTTACTCAGGAAACCCAGTCTGTTTCTGTCACAGCACAACCAACAGATGCCTGCTACAAGAGGAGAGCTAACTCATTCAAATACAACTATTTGATTGGTTTTGACAGGTTTTAAAATAGTTTCCTTCTTAATATTTGAAACTGTTTCCATGTGGACCATTGCTGTTGCCATCTTCTACAGCCAGGGAGGAATATCTGAATGACATTTATGTAACTAAGGATCTCCATATCGCCATGGTACCTTGCTTCCTGTAATTAGTAGCCATAGAAATTGAGTGGTGTGATCACAGGAACCTTGAACTTAAAGATGGAGTTAATCAAATCATCTAAATTGGATCAATGTCTGACCAATCTCTCAGTGACTGCTTTCAGGATCTGTATTTAGTACAAATTCAATTACATCTGGTTTGAGGGAGTAAAACGACAATTACTGCTCAGTAATGACAGCACCATTAAAACTTGGATCCAACCAAGGTGTACACTATGTTCAGTTGAGTAGATTGTACTGATGGTGACTATGTTGCATTATCTAAGATGCAAAGATGCTGTAATTTGCTATTCAGAGTTGCCTCCCTTGTGTATTTCAGGAACTGCTTGCCCTATTGTGTTTGTCAGTACCAAACCCATGCTCATGAGTTTCACCAAAACTGTAAATATCTGTGATCTCACATTAGACCTACAGAACAGTTCAAACAAAATTAAACCTGACTCACCCACTCACTCAGTGTTCAGTCATACAGATAACCTTGCTGTAATACTACTCCCAACATTGTTACATTTGGTGAAACTCTGAGTTGTTACCCAGTGAGGGAGTGAACCAGAGTCTACCGCAAACAACTGTCATCACAGGAGAAAGTCTTACTCCATATGCCGTCCAAATATCAGTCGTGTGTTTTGTTAAGCTGTGTACAGCATGTTTTAAATACGTTTCTAACATACTGGTATTCCAACGCCAAGGACTGTGAATCGATCAGTGTCTGGCTTGCTGTGGGTTGTTGCCCATGACTGACTTTCGTGAACACACGCACAGGGTAGAGGAACATGCTGAAACCCAACCCGTCTGTGTCTGTGGGTCTGTGTGTGTCTGTGTCTGTCTGTCTCTTTTGGGGAACAGTAGGACATATAGAAACTAAATGAATGGGTGTTCCCAGGCAGGTAGGAAGTGTTCAGTTGAATATACTCATGTAAATCATTGTTACCTGTCATGTAGTCAGTTTGTGTATGAACATGGTTATGTATATTACACAGGTGATATTACATGGCTGTATGTGTGATAATAGAGTCCAGTTGTGCATCTGTCTGATTGAGGTGGTATTTAGATGGTGTAAGTGTGCATATTGGATTTCCAAAGAGGAGTATTTTTTCAGGTGGGACATTTGTTTTCCTTGACAGTTGTGCATGTAGGCTCCATTAACCTTGACATGACATTGTCTGCAGTAGTTGCCAACAGTCCTTGTCGAGCAATATATCAGGCAGCATTAACAAAAAGACTCAAAAATGATATTCAGGTTTCAGCTAATACCTCCGTTGAAACATCAAATCCTGTGATGTTCGTTGTACAGTATGTCATCCTGCTAACCTGAGTGAGTGAGTGAGTTAGTGAGTGAGCTTGCCTGCTAGTCACATACCACTGTCCTGCTGATAGATGTATTACAAACCTCCTGCTAACCTGACACAGAGTGAGTGAAAGAGTGCATGAGCAAGTGAGCTACCTTGTCTGCTGGTAACATGCTACTGACCTGCTGACATATGTATTGCAGACCTACATTGTTTGATCTGTGGACATTCTCTTCAGATCTCCTTGTATAGCAGTGTGTTCATGCACACCTTTTACCACAAATCTCTGCTAGGTGTCTTTATGAATGTAATCAGCCATTTTCTTGGATAATACAATACCAGGAATGATAAATCCTTGAACTTAACTTTCCTCCACTCATAAAGACTTTTTCCAATCAAACGTTTTGAGAGATTCATGAATAAATTTCTATCTGTAAAACACAAATACTCAGCAGATCAGATAACAGCGTTATAGACAATACAAAAGAAAGCCTTACCTTATCAATAGTGGGTTGGCGGTATAAGATAGTGCCAACAAACGTGCAGCTCAGCACTTGAAGGGTCTAATAGGCAACATAACCAGACCAGCATGTGACCATACAAATATGTTATCAGTTTTAAGCCTCAGTAAGCTTTTGAGACTGGTCTTATGCCTTGTTTCTGTGAAAACTGTGGGTGAACATTTGTGACTTGTTGAAGGTTACCTGCTTGAATGTCCTGCTATCTGTTATCCACTGCAGTTTGAGGTGTGGTGACTATGTGGAGATTGTGGTGTTGTTTGTTTTTCTCTGTGGTTTGTTCGTGTGGATCAGGTTTTTCAGATAACGATTAGTCCTGAAACCTAATCACAGTGTTGAACCATTACATGGACTCATGGACAGATGGATTACTTTATTTGAGTTGCAGTTAAAAAATTAAAATTGTGTTCCAGAAGCATAAGTTATGAAAATATAGTATTACCTGTCAGTAGCGAGTGTAGGCTGAGTGTTAAGGCCAAAGCCCATGTGGTAAGACAGGAAGTAAAAACATACCAATAGGTCTACAGCAAATACCTACAGAAATATCACACAGAATATTCTAATGGTCTGTCTCAAGATTATTTGACATATACGATGAAAACTGTACATTTGCTACAGCTCCTTTCGTGTTAAGGAAAGGTGTACCAGGTGTTTGTCAACATGGATTGGCAGCCTCATCATACTGTCAATAGCTGAGTGGTATATGCTGATTATGACATAATAAACATTTTTTTACTTTTAGATCAAGTAGAAAAATAAAATTAAACATGGTATGTTACTATGAGGAAATTGCTTTCACTCTCAGCACAATGTGTTTGGCTGTCTTGGCAGATAACAATGAGATTTCACGTCTGGGAAGTTGTGTACAGGCAGAGGCTTCGTTATCACCATGCTGACAGGAATTTGTGAATATACACCACACTAACTCCCTCAAGCAGAAAATTTATTTACAGACAGAACACTAAGGGGCAGTTATAGGGAGCCCATGCATGTCTGCATATCGTACTCATCAGCGTTATGTCCAACAGCTAGCCTAGCCGTTGGCTGTACAGGTTCTTCATGACACAGCTCTTCAAATGTCACTGAACAATGCAGGGTAAGAGTTTATTTACTGGTCTCAATAAAATCAACAATTGAGCTTGACCCAGTGAAGTGAGATCCCTTTGTTGGTTTATTTTATGCTTCATGGTTCTTTTGAACCACAATGGGAGGTAATTTAAGGGGACTTTCCATAAGAGTTTTTGTGTTGAAAACTTTTTTTGATATGTCAAATGATGGTATTTAATCTTTTTGATGTGAATAAAATGAAAGTATTTGAAGAATAGGGAGAAATAATGATGGTGGGGAACCGGTTGCATTTAATGGTGTTGGAGTTGGAGTTTTCTTTGATGATGTCAGGCTTTTTGTGTATTCAACTTAATACGGGTAGTGTGTACGAGACAGTGATGGATGTTCTGACGACATGGTGGCGATGGTGCTTCATCATCATATTTGAAATAGATAAGCATCAATGTAAATGTTTCTTTGATGTTATCAAAGTGTTTTTTAAAACACAAATACCATTATGTGAAATGGTGATATGAAGAACTGGCTTTGTGTAAGGGAATATTTATACTTTAAGAAATTATTCAGCTCAGTATCAAAACAAAAAACCCACTCTAATATTTTTAACATGTTTTTTACAAACTAGAAATATTCCACTTCCTTGTCAGTCTCTCCTGTGTTCATGGACACACAGTTACTGTTGTATGTTTCATATCAAGGAACAGCTTCACATCAGACTTAACAAAGATTGCAAACACCATTTTCAAATTGATCTCAGTTCCTGGTCCCTATGTGTGGAACTGAACCCAAAACCCAGAATAAACAGACCGTTCTTCCATGTGGGTGGAATTACCCTCTAAACACACAACAAGGAGAAGAAACACACACACAACAGAACTTTAAGAAGTGAAAATCAAACAGAATTGAAGCAAAATGAAATGAGAAGGAAAAAAATACCTATAGTCATGTACTTTTAGATTTAATTTTTCAGGATTTAGCTTGATTGGCATTGATTCTTCATGTTTCTGTGTTTGCTGAACAGCATCTTTGTTCATCATCAGCTGGGTTCTAGCATTGATCACACTCCGATAAACATGTCACGGGAGTTTCCAAACTCCGAGATCAAACTTGAACTCGTCTTCCAAGCATCCCTTCTTGGTTCCATAATGGCCATCTTTTTCTCCATTACGTCTCTGGTCGATTTCCTACACTCTTGAACGTCTCAATTTCCATCAATTAATATCGAGGGGATTTGAATGGATGGTAATGATTTCTCAATTTGTGTCCTTGTGCAATCTGCTTGTTGCATTCAGTTTGTTTTATAGGATCAGTGGAGCTTGATGTTTGTGTGCTGTCTGTATCGGTACATTATGTATCTGTGGAACACAGACTTACAATACAATTCTGTACTGATTGTACATTTAACAGTGAGATGTTGCTGTGATGCCCATCCCCGTAGTATTGATCCGGAACCAGTTATCTGGAGATATGAATGATACCACATGCTATATCTGAGGGGACGTATTAATGTAAGGTTGAGATGAGGCACGTTTCACGGACTCTTAACAGTGTCTGTTTTCTTCCTTCACAGTTTTTCATTTTGTTTCCTGTTTTACAAAAGTGTCATGTTTTTGAATTTGATGTGTTGGAATTTTTGGTAGTATGTTGAGGATGATGAGGGGATATAAGATTATTTGGAAGGTTGTAAAGGTAATGTGGCATTATTTTGCTATGTCTTGTAAATATTGGAGAAACAGCTGAGCTTTTATGTATCGTGGTCATTTGTTTTGTTTTAACTTTGTTAAAAATACTTTCCAGATTGTGATACCTTTCGGTATGCACTTACTGAACAAATCATAAAAAATACCAATTCAGAATATATAGTTAAAAAAAGTGCAATGACAAAAAGGGTGTGAAATCAGAGCTCAAACAATTCACTAATTTTCCGACAACGCTGGGGGAAAAAGTGATATCAACAGCTATGCTGCACTGCTCTCATAACGCAATATCAACAGCTATGCTGCACTGCTCTCATAACGCATGCGCAGAGAATTGGTTCGCAGAGCTTGAAACAGTATGCCTGCTCGGAGTATGAGGTCATGAGCAGTAGTCTAATGTTGGTTGTTTACAAAAACAAGTAAATAATTGCCTCATTACATTTAAAAAAAAAAAAAAAAAGAAAAAACATGTTGATTGTGATCAGCAACAGGGAAAAATCAAAGTCTGGTTTATTGACATCTGTATGTCTGCCTGCCTGTCTGTTAATGACAATATGCAATGCACAACTTAAATCACTGACCACATGCAATTTGAAATTAACACTTATCAGGCTTATAAGCCATAAACAAAGAGTTGGCTAAGAGCATAAAATATTTCACTTTTCTTATTTGCAATTGTACGCTTACAGTTTTGTTTATTTGTTTTTTCCTATTCAGTAGTGCATTTTAAATATCATGAATAAGTGATAATTGTATTTAAATAATGTTTGTTGTTTTGGTTGCATGTGACCTTTAAAAAGATAAAATAAACTGTATCATTAATCATTAGTTGTAAAAGCTAACTCACTCACTCACTCACCCAACCACCCACTCACTCACTCACTCACTCTCTCACTCACTCATTCACTGTTCAGTCCTGCGTGTGATACCATTCTTAGTATAACATTCACTCACTGACCTGATAATGTCCAAGAATGTATAATGGAAGCAGTCCCTGAATAATAAACCATGAACAGAATACTGACTGTTTGAAGTCTGATATTACCAAGTGTCTTTTCCAAAAAAGTTTGAAATGAATTTGCAATATTACAAAATGAGCTGGAGGATGAATAACCACATGCATGTTCACATGGTTGTTTGTTTTACTCAGAAGCACAGTTTTGTGGCATTTTATCCATGGTGGTTTTCAGCACAGATGCATTAGGCTTTGATATAGGGAACAGGAACAATATGGGATTGGTAAAAACAGGGATATTATTAGCCGTTGTGGGTGTTTCATTCATTTGTGTTTATGGATCATCCAAACACAGCACGAAGATAATTATCTGATGCAGTTTTCAATAAAATAATTTTTTATTTTTTTAGAATTTTCCAGATATCAGAAGAATCCAGGAAATGAACTCGGTTATTTGTGAAACACATTGTTTACATCCATCAAATACAGTTTCATTTCTGATTTGATGTGATGTGCTTGGAGCCGGCAGCATTAGTAACCTTCACCAACCCTGCAAATGAGCATTCTTTTGAACATAGCTTTAAATGGTACACTGTCTTTTGTGCTTTATTCTGCCTGCATTCGTGATTGCATACAGTGGGCAACTCGGGAGAATAGATTGCTTTGGTGTAAATTTGCAGATGAAGTATCAAACACATCCCAATATTCTCTCGAAGAACCAATTTCAGGGTGATTATCCAGCAATCCTGCAGAGTAATCTTGTACTATTGAGATGTAAGCTGGTCATACAAGCGCAATTGACTGCTTATTGGCCCTGCCAGGGGACACTAGATTTGACCTTCATTTGAGCAGATGATGGGGCCATGCTGCCTCAGCCGCTGAATCTCAGTGAACTGTCTCATGGTGGTTACTGAGTTATATCCCACGGAGATGTATGTATGAACAGTTGCATTTAACATCTGTCTGGTCTGTATATATGTTATATCCCATGGAAATGTATCATAGAGTGAGTTGAATTTAACATCTCTCTGGTCTGTACATCTGTTATATCCCACGGAGATGTACCTGTGAGTGAGTTGTACTTAACATCTCTCTGGTCTGTACATCTGTTATATCCCACGGAGATGTATCTCTGAGTGAGTTGCATCTGACATCACTCTGGTCTATATATCTGTTATATCCCAGTGACATATGTGAGTGAGTTCACCATAGTATTGACCAGATTGATAAAGGCTTGGGGTTTCACCAGATGTGGGATTCGAAAGCAGGCGCAGCAGACATTGTATGGGATGCTACTGAGCACATTTGTCTATGGTCTACAATATGGTGCAGAGTTGTATGCCCTGTACATGCCAGAAACACATGATCATGGTCTTTGGGAATAAATTGATGTCATGATTTTCAAACTTTAGTGATGGAGGGTAACCAACCTCAAACATAATGAAATAGATTCCCTTATGTGTAAAAGGCAAAATGTTGATGAAAATTATTTGAATTCATCATTGGAAATCAGTAATAACAGCTGTGACCTACTTGTAACACCACCTCCTCACACAAGTTTCATTCAAAATTGAGTGGGGAAGTGTGAAAATGCCTTGTCAAGGTTAAGCCTAGGACATCACTCATTCCATTGACAAACTTAGTGTCATACATAATAAACTCTGTTTTAGGTTTGTTTGTGGGATTACTTAACCAGGAAAAAATGTCAGCTGTAATTATTCACCAGTCTGAGGAGTTTGATGTTTTCCATGGCAAGATGTATTTCTGACAGTTTAAGATCAAATATGTTTCAGTTATACAGAAGATATACTGATGCTGTCACTTGAAAGAGCATTAATGGTACCTTGATGAATAAATTCAAATACATTTCCTTTGCAATAAAATTTAACTGAAAAGGTAAAGGCAAGAACTGCCTGGGGAACTGGGGTTGAAATCCTCCTCATGTGCAGTGCGATTCTAAGCCTGCTGTTTGTAGAGTTCAGAGATAATAAGCATTTCCCCACCACAATCTCTTCTAATTCAGTTCAAGATCCCAGATCAAACCTGCAGAGCTATTGGGTTCAATCGACTTTTCCCACCCACAATAGTTTCTGTGTTGAGCTGGAAGTAATAATGACAGATGCAGAGTGAGTGTATTGTCTGTATAGATGATGATAGTCCACAGAATCAACATCTTCCTCAGCTGTGCTGGTCACGTCCATGCATGCACACTTTGATCTATGATGATGTCTGCTGCACTGGAACACGTCTGCTGCACACAGACGTCTGATTTCAGCAAACATACCGGAGAAGGAGTAGCCTGCAATGTCTACATATGTGAGCTGATGAAAAGAAACTTGAATATATTTTATCTGGCTGGCAATATTTGGTGAAAATCTGGGACATATCTATAGATGGTTCCAATCTTTTTCTTCCTGTTTGTTTGTGATATGCAGACACATGGATGGAGTATTACCCGGTAGTGGAATAATCAAAGCTGATGGGATGATATATTGATAATGGGATAACTATGTCAGACACATTACCAGATGAAATATGTATGGGCAATTTACTGCATCATGGTGTTAGATGACATCCTCTTAGACATTTTCTCTGAAGATTTTACTCATTGAAAGTGTGCTTAAAATGTTCACGTGCAAGAAAGGGCAACCATTCATGTATTACAATAAAGTGTAACCATACCAAGGTGCTGCACCATTTTACTGATATCCTGGAGTATAACTCTCAGAAATGGGGTTGTTGGCAGCGATGTCTGCTGTTGATACAATGTCGTTGCCATTGCAGGATGATTTGTTACTGATGTTTATCATGGTTCTGGGGTTGTCATGGTCCCTCCCTGGTCCTTGAGAGTTAAAAAGTCCCATATAGATTACCCTTCCCAGAGAGACAGCAGATCACTCTCAAGGAGAACTGTGATTCTGGATCAGCTTGCTTGACTACCTTTAGCTTCACCAGAATCTGTCCAACCAGACAGAGAATTAAGTCAAGGAGAATGCAGAAAATGAAGGAGAATGTTAAGATGATCCTTACTATGAGTATCAAACTTACAAAAGTTAGACATATAGTGATTGATAGACCTAGCAATGTACAGTGATAATCAGTGGCTGTAAATCAATGATAATTCTGTCAATTACCATTGCTATAACACTCTAGTCGTAGTTTACATAGAGATAATCAAATGTAAAGATACTGATCATGGTTTGATGCCAGTTGTAGAATTTTTTACCCTGATCAATAGGGACACAAGTAAACTGGCTTCAGACTTTATATCAAACTTTGAAATCAAACATTTGAGTTTTGGTAACTTAATAACTGTGAAACAGTAGAATGGTATGACATCACACTAGTGAGTGAGTTTGGTTTTATGTTGCTTGAAGCAATATCCCAGCAACATCCCAGCAACAACCCAGCAATATCCCAGCAATATCCCAGCATAGGACATCAGAAATGGGCTTCACATATGGTGCCCATATGGAGAATCGAAGTTGTACACATTACACTAGACAATGGTATGACGTCAGTTGATGACATCACAAGCTTCTGTGATAAATTGGGAATACGACTGATGAATATTCATGTATTATAATGTAATTTTCATGTAGTATTCATTTTGCCAAGCTGAATGGACCTTTTTTGCAAATAGGGTTTTTTGCAAATGTAGTTTCATTAGCATCTGCTTGTAGAGTAAAATGTGAAAGATTTAGCCAATCCAAACCCATTTAACAGCATTTTTCACCCAGTCAGATTGCAAACACTTACTGCCATTCACTTTGAGGCTTCTGTTCAGACCAGATAAGCAAGGACATTGTATGTGTGCAGTCAGTTGTCAGGTCCACACAGATTCTGCGTCAGTGTGTCAACCTTGACTTACTAATCATAATGTGCACTGAACCTTTCTTGTTGAAAAGAGAACAGCCATTGTTTGAATAATTCAAAGGACAAGAACTATGTACCTAGATATGTATGACTTCATTGTTTTATTTATATGATACTAATCTTCATTCTTAATATCCATTGCCACTGCATTGTACAATGACTTGTGTCATATTAATTTCTGTTCTATATGTTATGACATTTACACGCTCAATTGGTTATCCCTTCAACAGTGTCTGCTATTACCTCAGTTAGCCCAAGACTATGCCGCCAACTCTCTACCTGTTCCTTGTTGTGTTTAATAGACTAACAACTAGTATCGAACACATTTTAAAGAAAAAAGTTCATAGTAAAAAATGAAATATAATGAAAATGAGCTCTGATAATTTTTCAGTTTCAGAGTCTAGGGAAATCTAGACTTGCCACATTTTTTAGACTTGTGAGGGATTTCTTGGACGTATTTACTTCAGGGTCTGTATGACAGACATTGTCTTTAACTATGTGTATGTTTACCATAGGAGTGACTGCCAGTGTAAGGGTGACACAAGTAGGATGTGCTGCTTGTAGGAAATGGCCTGAGGTTGAAGTGGAACTTGCCTGAATTCTGTTGGAGTTGGAAACTCTGCTTATTGCAGTATTTGTTTACTGTATATCCAGCTAGAAGTTTGCACTCAACGTATACTTCATCTTAATTCTAAGTTCTCCTGTCAACACTTACACGTGCTGACAGGACTATGTAAATAATAGGATCTTTTAACATATTTAAGTGAGCAGTCAGAGTCCCACAAAGCATCCTCAGAACTAAATACTCTTGTAACACAAAGTTTAAGAGGAATAAATAATTCTCACCATGAAGTATTGTAAAATTGTAACAGGAAGCTGAAGGAAAACAAAATGCCTTTCAGAGCATCTGACCTTGGGTGTGCCCTTGAATGTGTGAAGTTCAAACTACATGTATCAGTGATATAAATCTGAAAAAGGTGGAAAATTTGCAAGATTATCATGAACATTAGTCCGTGTAAGAAAGTAATAAAACAGAACACCGGCTGCACTGACTGCTGGGAAGAGATGACATCGTGTCCAGCTTCCGCTGGTTAATCCTTGGCACCCTTGTGCACACATTGATTTCAAGCCAATCTTGTTTGTGCTCACTGCAACATTTCGAACATTGTGAACACATTTTCGTTTTTGTGTTGCTAAAAAGTAGTTTTGCCCTGAATCAATATAAAAAATATGGCTGACAAGGAAATTGAGATTAATCAGGAAATCGTTGTTGCATGTAATGGAGGACTCTGATGATGTAGCATGTCAGATGATCGGCAGTCCTTCAGCAGGGCCACCATGTAATTCCTAGGTGTCCATAAAACTACATTCACGGACATATGGGAGGAAATGTTTTGCAATGGATTCCCCAACTGATTTACAGTTTAACTTGACATTTATGGCCTAAATATTTAAATCTCAACCCAACTGCAGCTTCACAAGGAAATGAAGTGAGAAAGAGTGCTTGTTGATTCAACTATATTGTTACAAATGTCATTGAAAGATTGAAAATAGGCTCTTGTGACATGTTAAATGAGACAATCGTGGAAATGAAGAAACATAAATATGACACATTAACCAAAGTGCCTACACCAGATAGTTATTCAGGTTGACTGGAGAATACATAGTTGTCACAATTAAATTGGGGCGGTGGGGTAGCCTAGTGATTAAACCGTTCACTTGTCACGCCGACGACCCGGGTTCGATTCCCCACATGGGTACAATGTGTGAAGCCCATTTTCTGATGTCCCCCATCGTGATATTGCTGGAATATTGCTAAAAGTGGTGTAAAACTAAACTCACTCACTCACTCACAATTAAATCATAGTATTTAATGGTATGATGATTATGATAATAAACATTGTTCTAGAAATCTCACACATTGCTTGTTATCATGTCCTGTTTGGATAGTTTCAGGTTACTTTAATGACCTGACAGACTGGTTCTTGGCTGTCTTTCTGTAGCAACCCTTTTTGGAGTAAAGATTTTCTGATTAACAGTTAACCATAAGCCTGGTTGTACTGTCTATATAATGCTTACTTTGCTGGACATAGTGGCGTAAGGAAGTCAAATAATGTCAATATAGAAACATTTCGAAACTATTTAATGACTGAGATTAATGTTGTACAGATTTTGAATAACAAACAAACTATATACCCATCACTGTCAAGCAATACTGAGAGACAGACATCTTGAAAGCAATTTCTGTAAGATTTTGGTTCGTCCACAATGATTAATTAATATCACTGCTGACATTTTCAAGAACAAGGATGGATTTGCTATCAGTGTCAAACCCCCACAGATTTTGGATGAAAACCAGAATATCCATTTTCCATTAGAGACAACCAAACGGTCTTATCCTTTGACCATTGAGTGACACCAACCACTATCGAGTTCAGATTACCACCTTGAGAGAGGAGGCTACTGCTACTAATCTTCTATAATCCTTGGGAGAAATGACCTTTTTCTAAGTGAATATGAAGCCTGTCAAAAAATTAAAGAAACTGTCAGAGACTGATGGCTGATCATAACCTGATGCCATCAGTTGTAGCTGCTTTGAACTGCGTGGCCGACTGTTAACGTCCCTTTGGGGGCTATCAGTATTCGTGGTCCCTGCCACAGAGTGTTGATGGGATCAGGGGACATGGATAGAGACCAATCGATGCACAAGACTCATACCAAATTAATACCCAGGACAAGATGGACCACGATCATCTGGGATTTGTACAGTGAACTTTTCAAGGTCGTGTTTGACCTCTGCTGTATCACCCAGCAGTAACTTGGCTTATTTCCAATTTGTGTGTCTTTATGTGTTTTTGTCAAATACATTAGGAATATAAGGCAGATGGTGTCAGGATGATGTTCTTTTCACAGAAATCTGATGCACATTGCTTAATGATTGAAATGCTTGAACAAAATTACATGACATTTACATTGGGATTGACATATGTAAACAAACCATGAAGCCATCATATTTAATGTAAATCAAGTCTGTGAGACGGACATTTCAACAACATTTTTGTGGACCTGATATCAATGACAAAATCACTGCTAGATATTACCCAATATCAGATGTCATTTATATACATATATAAACTATTACTTACGTACATCCATCTTTTAACGTGGGTACATACATCCGCTAATACGGGTACATACATCTAGTTATACAGGTACATACATCTTATAAAATAGTTAAATACATCTAATAACATAGGTACATGCACCTACTAACACAGGTACATAAAAAAATCTAATAACACAGTAAGTACATCTATGCGTACTAACACTTAGGTACAGACATCTATGAATATTTATGTGTCAACTGTCAAATGCGGACACATATGTGCTAATATGTATATAAATCAGTTATGAACATAGGTCACCATGATTTTTGACATACATCTTATCTTCTATAATGTGAAAATGAAGATCTGTTAATACTGAAAAAAAAATTACGACTTGTATTCTATTTATTAGATTAAGATTTACATCAAATGCTAATAGTTATTTTCTGGATTTTCTCATGTCATTGTAAACTGAGAAGAATATGGTGATACAAATGCTGATTATTCATTTTGCTTTTATTTTATTGTAACATTATGAATTATTAATTGAGAAGTTTATTGGGAATTTTTTCACAGTGATATTGAATAATATTTTCATGTCTTCTTTGGACAGCTTTCCCTGTTATTATGCATTAAACTTTTATTCCCTTTCCTTCATACTTTTTGTCAGCCACTGGTGGATTTATTCCAGTTTGCGGTAGAAGTTAATACAAAAAAGTACATTATTATGACAAAAGTGATGAAAGGATCTCCATATGAAGTAAATCTGGAACTCAAGACCATGCAAGATGGTGTGCAGCTTTCTGTGTGGATATTGCAAGAGCACATGCAAAATGGCGCGCAGCTCCCTGTGTGGATATTGCAAGAGCACCTGCGAGATGGCTCGCAGCTCTCTGTGGATATTGCAAGAGCACATGCAAGATGGCGTGCAGCTCTCTGTGTGGATATTGCAAGAGCACAAGACATTGGCAGATGAGCGTCTTCAGATTCACATCGTGTTATGACCTAGTTATTTATACATGACATTGTGTAGTGCTTGAAAATACTTATCAGGTATTGTTCTGATGTTCCATAGACTCGTCCCCATGGGCCAGTGGCACTGGTGGAGGAAAAAAGGATATGGCTCTTATTATACTTAATGGTGGCTCTTTCGGCTACTCCTTCTTACAGAGAATGAAGCACATGTTGAGAAAGTATTACCAAACAGTTGGTCAACTTGTTCTAGATTTCATCTGTCTGAAGATAAATATGTTCTCTGGACTTCCTAGCTGACAATAAAAGATGATTTAACCAAACTTAAGCTGTTATTTATTCAGAGACTAAATGTGAGTCTCAGTGTAGCCCTGTGATATGGTGGACCAGGCAGGTGATGTTCTCTACATGGAGAAGGAACGTGGAGGGGACATAGATAACATGGCTTATTATTTCTCACAACACTGCAAGACAAACACATTTGTCACTGAAAGAAAGTTGCACACCACATATTTGTCGGGACTTCAAGCATATTGAAGGGATGTTTACGTTATATTCTTAGGGTGATTTTTTTGTCAAGCATTTAAGAAATAGATTCCTTTTATATTCAAGGAAAATACATGAGTACCAGTTCTACAAGGTATCACTGTAGCCATCAGTGTCAAGGTTCTGAATTTAGACATGGCTGACAGCAGTATCTGTTTCTGAGGTGTATAAGGTTTATAACATGGCAGTTATTGGCACATTCTGTTATAATCATGATGATCAATGTGAAATGTGAACGTTATATATCCCTCAAATCTGGAAATATATTTGTATTCAGAAGTGTGTGTGATCAACCTGTCTTATGACACATGTATTATTTCTTGTGTAAGGAAGACCAAGTCATCAATCACATGTATTCATGGTTTCTCAGTGACAGGCTTTACCCGGTGTTGTGTGGTCATTAGTGGGAGAACCTGTATTGTCATTTCCATAAACATCGGCATGGTCGGCACCAATCGGCCTAATGAAACCCTTCCAGCACTAAGGCTGGTGTCACAATGGGAAATGGGGATAGCATCATAAAACTACTCCCATCTTTCAGCAGGACATCTGGCTATCTATATCTGTGGTGACGTTAATGCTAGGATGTTGATACATTCACAAACAGGCAGAGACAATCATTCCCAGAAGCTGTTTCCCAACATCGGCTGTAGAATTATGATGCATGTCTTGGTAAATTTGTGCTGGTGGCAATTTTCCTTAAAAGCCAAATTATGGCTTGTAGCGCTTTGTCCCATGTCACCTGCTTTCATTCAGAAACATTAAGTGTCAGCTGCATGTTGATGCTGATCGTCTAGCTCCTGGTTGGTACTGAATCAGTTGCACTGACTCGCCATTTTTACACAAAACAAAAAAATAAATGGACTCAATATCCATTTTGGTTTTGTATCACATTAATGCTCCAAGATTGAAACAATGACAACAAAAGATCATAACATTCTTATTAATACTTTTTTTAAATAAAGTTATTTCATAATTAAGAAAGAAGCATTGTTCTTAAATGAGACTTGTCATTACTAAAGGGTTTTATGTTAATGCTTGTAAAATGAAAGGGCTAAGTGCCCCTTTCAGATAATGCTAATACATCGCTGAAATGTATTTCATGTTCTGAATGTGTATGTGTTATTGCTGGGCAATGGTATCCCAACTTTTACCATTTGTGCCTTGCCAAAGCATTTCACCCTGTTCTATGAAGCTATGTTAAGGATAGATATATTTAGATTTATCTTGAAAGATGGATTTCTGTTTGCAATGTGACCCTCTCTATGTTATGTGTCGCTAAAACATCTGTGTGTGAACTGAGACTTAACATCACTGGACGCCATCGCTCTTTGTTTCTGAGGTGGAAAATCTGTAACTTTTGTTTTGAAAGCCAGAGGAAAAATGTTTGTTTGATTAGTGAAGGTTAATCTGAGTTTCTTTTGTGAACATGAGGAAAGGTCAAGTTAATTAAAGGTCTGTTTGCAATGAGATTTGTCCTTGAATGGCCACTGTGTGTAAATGCCCCTTCCGTTCAATTTACTGTATGGTCAACAAGCCACGCTGGACATTCCCAATCTGCCTGACCCGTCTGACAAGTGATCTATGGTCACATGACAGCTGATAACAGGTTGTGTGGATGTGATTGGAGCTGGTCAGTGATTAGAGTGAGGCTGATGATGAGTTGGTTCAGATAAAGTGTTTGCAGTAATGATGGGTTTCGGTTCTGTCAGCCTGTAGTTGTCACATGCAGACCAATGACCTCACAACACCAAGACTGACACTACCTCCCAGGGCCCTGTTCCACAAAATTCTCGTGAGCCTAAGATCTCGTAACTTTTCTTGTAGCATTCGTACCTCCTATACTGTAACATAGGAAGTAGGAATGCTACGAGAAAAGTTACCAGACCTTAGGCTTACGAGAGTTTTGTGAAAGGGGCCCCAGGTAGGTAGTGGGACATTATTGCTCATAATGTCAGTCATTGGTTTGTCTGGTTCAAATGTAATTATTTACTGGCCATCATTATATCATAGGTTTCAGTAATGATGAATTAGGTGATAAAACAAAAGCGAAAATCCATGCTTTCCTTCTGTGTCATGTCCTTCATTCTGTGTATGACATTTGATACAATATGTCTATGAAGATTGACAATGTTTAATTCATCTGGATAAATAAGCATATGTAATCACTGATACAAGATATGAATTTCACCAGCTGTTAACTAAAGTTACATACCATACCAACTACAACATGAACTGCTAAATGCCCATTGTACCACTCCAACTGTAAGCATGTGAATAACTATCAAGCAGCATCACAGTACTATGTCTTCATAAACTCTGAGCATACCATGCCTCTCTGGTGACACTCATCACAAACACATGCAAAGCCAAGGCAAGTTTTCACAACAATTCAAAAACACAGATTGAAATATAAAGTTGAATCCTTAAATGCTTTTTTAAAGTTTTACTGCAGTCTCTGATGTAACCTGATCTAACAACTTTTGATTCCCTTTGAAAGTGTTTCAGTGTTTTGAAAATCGAGACAACAGATTACGTCAGGAATATCAGCTAACATCTGGGTTTGACTGTACATATATGGATGAACTCAGATTTAGATGGCCTCCAAGGTCAACTATACCTTGATGCTGAGTATGACTGTAAAGTGGGGAGTTGTTAATAAGGGATGGTCAAACATCTACGCCATGTCAGGGATGTTTGGGTAAACATTAGGAGCATTTTTATGTCTTTACATCCCTATGCAAGTGCCATCTATTGGAGTTGGGTTACATTAAACAAATGCCACTTTGGTTTACTTAATTTCTTTGTTAATGTCAGCTTTTGTTCCATCTGAAGTTAAATTAGTTCCATGCTTGTCCACCTTAATTGAGACAGTTGGAGTGATTTTGTTTAGTGGAAGAAAATGTCTGCCTTTTACCAACAACCCTTGAGCACTCGTTGTGCAATTTAATGATGTCATTGAAACAGAATGTAATTGCTAGGACTGTTGTCTCTGTTATTAAAATTCAGAGTTGCCATTTGAATTCATTAAAACAGGCGTGTTCATTACGCCTGAAGGAATGTTTATGAGATGTTTAGCTGTAGCTTACTCATTACTTTATCAGGAATCAGAAGTTGTGAATTCATTTTCTGGTAGTATTGAACAGATTGTTGTAAGAGGACTGAGATGGGGATTGGTTGGAATTATAAACCTGAAGGATGCTTCTCACTTTATATTAAGCATGGCTTCCTTTCCCAGAATAACCGCATTTGAGGTTTTTGTTTGCTGCCAGATTCTACTTATTGTAAGTAGGACCTCTTCCCAGGTTTTACTTTTTCCTAACTCTACATTTACATCAACATATGAATTCAGAAAATATGTGTTTGAAATCAATTGAAAAATATTGTCAAAGATCAACTCAAAGTTCAAATGTTTTCTCTAGCACAAATGGAACTGCTTCTGTCAGGTTCATAAGAAAATGCTCTACCTCTTTCTCATTGAGTGGACAAAGATGCAAGGGTTGAATTATTTATTTATTGTTGCTGTAGTTAAATTTATTTCACTTGTGCTTCAGGTATAGTTATGTATACATTACATATCTACCGTTGATGGTTTTATGTGCAATAAAGCACATCTGCTCAGTTATGGTTAGGAAAGTAAAGGAGTCATGCTTTATCCTACTTGAAACAACTGTGGTGATGCTCCCTGAGAGAAGTGTGTCCAACTTAGTGGGTAAATCATCTTTGGTTGGTTTGCTCTGTTTCTAAACACAATTGATCATTCCAACTTCAGCAGCGCTCAGTTACCCTTGTGTGTGATTGGTTTCCTAGTCATTGTAAGTGATCTTGACCGAACAGGAATCCTTTTCATGGCAAATGTGACCTCCAAAGTCTTTCAGGTCAGTCAAACTTTCAGGTCTTTCAGGTCAGTGATGGCGGAATACACATCCGCTGTCTGCCGTTCTGGTTTAGTTTTGAGATGATAACGGGAACAAATATTGATGGACTTAAACCATGTTTGACAATTGGACATCGTCCATTATGGGCATTGAAAATGTTGAACCCAAACAAATCAGTTGGTGTCAGAAAGGTTCACAACTGGTTCCAGACTGGTTCATGATAGCTAACAACCAGGGACTGATTCAAGCCACACTTGACGTGTAGAAAAGTCATTGTAAACCCATGTCCCAAAACTGCACTGAAGGTCGCTTGAAGGTCAGTGCCAGTATTACAGGGCCCCTTGTATGAAGTCATCATAGTGCAGCACCAGACATATATTACCCATAGTTATTAGACAAATTTTAAAGAACAAAGTAAGCCTGTAGAAGGGGATCAGCTTATCTGCTGGTTACACTTTCATCAAACTGTTTCTTCAAACTTTCTGGTGGTAAGAAAACAACATCGTAAGTCTAAGGTAAAGTAAGCTACAGACACTTTCATTTTGCAATAACTGAACCAGTAGACCTTGTCCCAAAAGTGAAACTGTCTACATATTATTTTCTGGATGAACAGAAAGAAATTGAACTGATACTCTTTCTGAGCATGTTTTAACTGGAAGAAGGATAGAGTGTGATCGATCGCCTGTGACTTGGATCAATGTTTAACACAATATGTGTGAGGCTGATATCTGGTTGATAACTTTCAAAGTAATTGATCGACTTTACCAAATGTAATTTCATTAAAGACATTTTGCAAATAAATCGGAATGTGTTTCGTTATCTCACTGCTTGTTACATGGAATAATGGAAACTTGGTAAACTTTGACGGAACATCTGACTGATATTGGTGGAATATTGGTAAAAAGAGCTTAAACCATACTGACTGAGTAACTCCTCACTGCTAGACATATCCACAGTTTAGGGTCCCAGAAGGGATGTCTGGAAAACCTTTTTATGGAATTGCTAATTAAACAACAGTTGTGTTGCAGTGAAAATCAGTTTGTTTTGACCCGTTTTCTGAGTTTCTGTTGAAAACAAATGCAGTAAGGATCTGCAAATTGTGATTGCTCTAAAAAGATAGGTAAAGAATAAGAAATGTCATTGGTGTGTGTCTGCCTTCATTTTGACATTTATGGTGGAAATACACTGGTGTGCGTCTGCCTTCATTTTGACGTGGATGATGGAAATACCCTGGTGGGCATTTGCTTTCATTTTGACATGGATGGTGGAAATACAATGGTGTGGACATGGACGGTGGAAATACACTGGTGTGCGTCTACCTTCATTTTGACATTTATGGTGGAAATACACTGGTGTGCGTCTGCCTTCATTTTGACATTTATGGTGGAAATACACTGGTGTGCGTCTGCCTTCATTTTGACGTGGACGATGGAAATACCCTGGTGGGCATTTGCTTTCATTTTGACATGGATGGTGGAAATACACTGGTGTGGACATGGACGGTGGAAGTACACTGGTGTGCGTCTGCCTTCATTTTGACATTTATGGTGGAAATACACTGGTGTGCGTCTGCCTTCATTTTGACATGGATGGAGGAAATACACTGGTGTGCGTCTGCCTTCATTTTGACATGGATGTAGGAAATGGCAGTGCTTCTGAATTCAGGTTTCACTCTGCTGTTTGCTGTTTAGACTTTGGTTAGTCAAACTGAGAGAAACTATGAGAAAGATTTTAAAAAATTCAAGACCTAAAATTAACCACTCCTATAACGTAAAGAGAAAGAAATTGTACAGCGAGTATTGAGATCCACAGATTGGAGGGTGCTCATGCTGATTGATGGAGGGCGACTCTTCTCCAGTAGTCTTAGAGGTCTCCATCAATCATGGTGCCAGTGTCGTTCAATGTGAGGTCAGAGGGGTTTAGTTTAATTAATAATGATTTAAAGTTCCAGTGTTCTATATCAGATGGAGTGAAACAAAGAGGGATACAGCCAATGTCAAGGAATAACTTTTGTGTGTCATGATGCAGAGATATTCTCTATGAATTTTAACTTTAGTGTATAAAGTTATGGCAGGGCAGGCAATGTGAAGCATAACACAAAAACAGTCAGTGGATTGCTGTTTAGGGTGTGGAGGGTGGGAGATGTTCTTTTTCAGTATTTAATTCACTTAAAGTGTTATTGATTGCTTGTCAAGTGACAGCCTGTGACAATTTGATAGGTCAAGTCAGAGAGGCCACTACTGACGTAGATGTGAAGCCAGTCAGTAGTGTGCCATAAAACATGAACCCTCATGTGACACTGTGGCACGCCCACAGGTGCAAACTGTCACACCCACAGGTGCAAACTGACACACCCACAGGTACAAACTTTCACACCCACAGGTGTAAAAAGAGTTTGGGTAAATAAAGGATGTAGTTTACTGTTCAAAAGATAAAATTGACATGATTTGGTTTCCACTGAAACTGGGAGATTTGGGGTGGCTGTTGAAAACAAACATCAGAGTTGACAGAGGCTTCAAAATATGTGATTTATTTTGTAAGCAGCACCGTCATCCCATAGCTCAATTTATTTATGTCATTAACAGCGAGTTAATATTGATCATGACTGCTGTCAGTTTGGGCTTGTAATACATTAAATGTATTTTTTTTTCTTTTGTCCTCGTCTATTTACCAAGAACAAACCTATAGTAGGAACATGCTTACACATTTATCATATGTAAGTCTGGAACAAATATTAAACAAGAACACTTATGTATGAAGAATGCATATAAACCAAGACCACATATAAACTAAAACCACTAAAACAAAGAACATATATAACCAAGAACACATGGAGGATAAGAAATGTTGTCAGGTCTACTCCATAGAAATGTCATCTGATTAAAATGTTTGTTCACATGCTGAATAAAGACAATGCATAATGGTGATGATGACGGCGGCGGCGGCGACGACGATGACAATGACGATGATGAGGGTGAGGGTGAGGTGGTGGTGAAAAAGTAAAGCCAAGATTATATGTCTAATCAAGTAAGCCTCTTGTGCTTGCTTTCAGTCGGCCCTCTGTTGACAAGACTTAATCTCTGATACCCTGTATTCCCAAGTGTTGAAAGCCCCTAATTACAACAGACGACCAACAGTTACACCATCAAGCCAATCCTGTACACACAACCCATTATAAAACCAGCAAGCCTGGATGTTGATAGAAGATACTATTGACCAGCCTATAATCCCAATCTTTCCTTATTGCTCGTATTTCCCAAGTCCGCACAAATATTATTCTGTCAGAATCGTTGACCATGAAGCTTTTGAATTCTCTATGGTCAGTGCTTCTGTTCAGTTGCTATCAATGATCCTGTAGACCTGATTGGACTTTACCACTGGACTTTACTGCAGCCAATTTGCAACCCTGATGACCAGAGGTGATAGGTAATGGTGAAGAGGCTGGAAGGCTGTTTGTGAAATGCTGGCATTACTGTTAGAGATTGGTTTATGCCCATAGACGATGCTGTAGTTATAACTCCGAGGCTGTTCTGAAGTCCATGGATAGCTGGGCAGTTTTTAAAGGACTCCAGTCTGTTACAGGAACAATGTGTGATTTGATTTATATTTTTTCAGAAATTATCATTTAAACTATTAATCATTACCAGGCAAGTCTAGGGAAGCTACAGTGTGGGGTTCTGTTCAGCCCCTGCCTCCCCATTGTAGTCATGTGACTGTGCATCCTCTTGTTATGTTGCTAATCTCCCTTGTCAACACAGCCCTCAGGTGACACTTGCCACATGTTTATACTCAACATCATATGGTAGCTGCCTTAGTATTGAGATGGTATTTGATTTATTTTAATAAATGTTACGTAGGAGTACAAAATGTAGTACAAACTGGGAATTAACACCATATCATTAAATGTTTCTGGCTTTAAAGATGGTGGTTCCTCTTTCTTGATAATAATAAGGATAATGGACATTTATAAAGTGCTGGTATCCAGGCTCTAGTGTATGATCAAAGCACAAAGATTATTACCCCATTTAACCCAAGCTGCCTGTGTGGTGCTAGAAGGTTAACAATTATATGACTTATTCCACCAGCTACCATTCATTGCTGGATGAACGAGGGCAATTTTTAAAAACTCACTAGCCATATCTATATATTATATATATTTCTTTGTCAATCTAGTTTGAATGCAAGCTGTTTTGTTAGAAAACCATCCATAAACAGGGAATGACATACAAGTGGCCATATTCTCCGCTTCATCAGCTGGTGTAAACTATCAGACGCCTCCCCTATGGTTTAACTGTCATATACAAGGTGATATAACATCTGTATAGCCTTCCTGGATGTTGACTAGGGTCTCACAGCTAATTCAATTGGCTCTCACTGTAGGATTCTGTCATATATACCACGACCCCTGCACAGACACACAACCAATTGCTTATGTGTCAGTAAAATAAGGACCCAGTTCTGAGCAGTGATAAATGTCACGTGTGTATTGCAGATGAAGGCTGGTATGAAGTCAGACAGTTGTCAGCAGGATGAAGTGCATGGACTTCATGACAGAAGTCGAGGACATTAACTTAGATTTTATAGTTTCGTCCCTATTAGTATATTGCATTTAGCTCCTGGACCATGCATTATTGAATTATTCCATATTGATTCTCTGGAAGACTTGGTCTGTGGGGTGTGTTTTCATCACTTTCTTTTGATCTGTTATTTCTTATTTTTGTTGGGAACTGATGAAGATGGAGTGGTGTTTTTAACATGTCAGCAAGACTTATTCAGTTCCTGTTAAATCCACCAAAATAGATTGGCCATCACTTGATGATGTTATTGACCACAGCCTTCATGAAATATCTCCGGAATTACTGTGCAATTCTCTTGTAAATACATTATCACAATGTGCCAGATACCATCACATGAGTAATAAATGAATAAAATGATATCTAATAATTTTCATTTATCTCCAGGACACAAATTGCCTTGATTATTGCTAGGATTAACATGGGCAGTCTTTCTGAAGGTGGAAATTCAATATACTTAGTCACCCTTGAGACAGTTGTCAAGAGAGTAGTATTTATTGACTTGCCAATCAGGTCACTGAGCTGGCAGTAAGCATGCCCAATTCCGTTTCATATATCTTCAGAACAAATATTGCTATGGTTGATTAACCTAGATTTTCATCGTTATCCTCAAGTCTTGTCATTTAGGGTATGCAACTATCCCCATAGTTTACAATCCTTCATGAAGACAGTAGTATTTATTAACTGACCAATCAGGTCAGTGAGCTGGCAGCAAGTATGGCCTTTTTGAACATCCTAATGACTACACTTCGAACATCCTAATGACTACATTGTCATATCCTCAGTAATAACATGAACTGGCTGCCCAGAAGGCGTTAGCTGACATCCACTCTCTCCCGTCTGACCACTCCCTGCCCTGGCCAAGAGTAAAACATCCTCTCAGCTCTTCTTGAGTAATAAAATCCTGTTTGTTATGTCTGAAGTGCTCACTTATGCTGCTGGGGACATAATTTGTCTAATTTAGTAGATTTATGTAACAAGCTTCTTTCACGGAATAAATAACAAAATAAGGAATATTGTTTATCTTGAACTGTCCGTGGATATGAAGGTGTTCTTGTTTTTTAGACAGAGTAATATATCTTTCCTTCACACAGCTTTGTGGGTCAGTCTAAAGATAGTTTTCATAATTTCTGCTTCTTCATCACAAACTTTAATAAGCTTGACTTTTCTTCATGTAGAACATTTTTATTCTCATTATTATTAAGACATTTTATGTTGTTAACAAATTAAAAACATGATTAGTGGAAATGTGTACTTGTTCATGTTTTCCTTTTGGAAGAATATGAAAGTTTTAGATGTTGATATTGAGTACTGCATCCTGCAGTAACCACCTGCTCCTGCCTGAATGTTGTTATGAGTTTAGTGGCTTATATCGGCACCCTTGGCCTACACCTGAAGACTGACTACTTTTTTCACAAAAAAGGGATTCTACTGAGGCAATCACATATAGGAGCAAATCATCCGTGAGAACTTGAGAAAACATATGCATCCATGGATACCTTATTACACCTGAGTACTTGTGTGCGTTTTGGTGTTAAGAAATATAGCATGACTTCCCTTCTATCCCAGCCACAGACAATCTTTTCTGTATCCAGTCATTTTCTGCTTACATTATTTGGCCTCCAGACACTTGTAGCAGTGGATGTCTAGTTTGATGTTGTCATTAGAAGGAAATGTACCTTCAGGGGACTGGTATTACCCACTATTTGGCCATGGTGTTTTTCACGCCTTGTCTTTTATGTGAGATCCTGTGCCCTGGATACTTGAGCAAATTGTTTTCCAATTAACCTGGTATGGCTAACAGAAGACGGTGTTCACTGTGACATAAATAAATCACCTCAAGTGTCTAGAGGGGATCGATGACCCTATCGTTTTGTGTTCATAAAGGACAGGTTGACAGACATTGTTGTTGTCCTCTAGGTCTCTATATGGAAAGATACAAATAATCAAGCCTTTTGCAGGTATCACACTAACAAGAGGTATAAGTAGGATCAATATACCTTTGATTGTATCATCAATATGTACCATTTTATCTTTACTACAGCTTACCAAAACTAATTTCTCGTAAATTCCTGGCCATGTGTGATGAACGTAAAAAAATCATTTTGACAATCATAATTTCTTTAAAAGAGCTTGTTGTACAATTTTAGGTGTATCTATTCTATTCTATTCTTTCATCTATTTCTGACCATTCAGTCTTCACATGTACAGTAATCAATGTTCATGCTGTTGATCACTGGATTGTCTGGTCCAGACTTGATTGTTTACAAAGTACTGCCATATAGCTGGAATGTTGCTGAATGTGATGTAAAACTAAACTCCCTCACTCACTTACACATACAGTAAATGTTGTCTTTCATGTGTGACTTTTAAGGGTATAATTATGTTTTATTAGCTCGTAACCTGTTTAACCCAAACCCTTTGAAACATACGTATGCAATGTGTGGTTTGGTAATTGACAAATTCCGAGTCTTCCTGTCAGGTTATTCAGTATGTCAGGCTAGGTCAACAGCACAGGTGTAAACTCCCAAGGGACTTCAACCACTGCTTGTTCAAACACACAGTATAGTAATGCCATTTTTGTGTATGTGACTTACCTTTACACACCTGTAATTAAATGTACCTGACAGGTGAGTGCTATTGCTATTGTTCATTGGGCTCTGTAAGGCTGGTATTGTGAGTGGGGTGATGTTTAACTTCAGAAACAATGCAGCCTTTGATTGTGAAGGGTCGAGCAAAACCAACTGAGATGATGGTGAAATCAGTTGCATTCTCAGGATCATTTCCTCCGTCAATCTTTGTGAAGTGTCTTGTTTTGACTGGTCATTGTTTTTCAACTGTTCTCATCCAAATACAGTTTTACTCTACATATGTCATCAGGTTGGATAGGTTAAGTAGTGCAGAATCCTACCTGTGCAGTTGTTCCTAATTCCAATACAAGTTACAGTATTCATACAAATCAGAATATATATATATGTTCAGTTTCATGTTTTACCCCGATAAAAACAGATTTGAGAAGATTGGCTGGAAGTCTAAATCATATGAAACTGAAAACATGTACTATCATTACTTATTGAGTTTGTCAGAGACAGAGTTTATAACATACAGGAGTAAGATAGCAGGTTACTGGTATCCAGCTGTAGTTAGTGTTTGTCAGAGACAGAGTTTATAACATACAGGAGTAAGATAGCAGGTTACTGGTATCCAGCTGTAGTCAGTGTTTGTCAGTGACAGAGTTTATAACATACAGGAGTAAGATAGCAGGTTACTGGTATCCAGCTGTAGTTAGTGTTTGTCAGTGACAGAGTTTATAACATACAGGAGTAAGATAGCAGGTTACTGGTATCCAGCTGTAGTCAGTGTTTGTCAGTGACAGAGTTTATAACATACAGGAGTAAGATAGCAGGTTACTGGTATCCAGCTGTAGTCAGTGTTTGTCAGTGACAGAGTTTATAACATACAGGAGTAAGATAGCAGGTTACTGGTATCCAGCTGTAGTCAGTGTTTGTCAGTGACAGAGTTTATAACATACAGGAGTAAGATAGCAGGTTACTGGTATCCAGCTGTAGTCAGTGTTTGTCAGTGACAGAGTTTATAACATACAGGAGTAAGATAGCAGGTTACTGGTATCCAGCTGTAGTCAGTGTTTGTCAGTGACAGAGTTTATAACATACAGGAGTAAGATAGCAGGTTACTGGTATCCAGCTGTAGTCAGTGTTTGTCAGTGACAGCGTTTATAACATACAGGAGTAAGATAGCAGGTTACTGGTATCCAGCTGTAGTCAGTGTTTGTCAGTGACAGCATGTATGAAGGAAAGGTGGAGATATAAACCAGAACATGAAGCCAGTTATAACAAGCACTTATTTCCAAAACAAAAGGTTGTGAGTTTTGTGTTTATTTCCTCTTCGAGTAATTATTTAAAGAATGTTCGGAATAGTTCCTTCCATTCCATTTGATTTTTATTTCACAGATTAGGTAACACTAAGTGGTTCAACCCTTTATATTTTACTTAATTAGGGGGCTTTTAGTTGTTTTTGTGAGTCCTTTGATAACTGTTCAGTTGGATTATGTTAATAATTGTAGTATCTATCAATTCATAAATAGTATTTGGGATGGGGGAACGGGAGGAACTTTCACTGAATGTTTTTCTCTTTTGCCTCTTTCATAATCTTTTCATATGCTGAATAGCCACAAATATTGCTGCAATATTGCTGATAAAGCATATAGCATTTATTACTCAGCCATTTCTTACAGAACAACACAAATATTTCCCCGTGTGAGAAACATAAAGTGTATTACCAGCATCCTTGGTGTAATTTCACCATTAGTCTGTGACAGCATGTCAGTTTTAAACACTAGTGTGTGGTGAATTGGCCAATATATCATGCACCCTAGTATTATTGTATCCCATGACTAAACCCAAGGCCTCTGGCTGTACTTGGCATCCTCGTCACCTCTGTGATATCACTGTGCTATAACACTGGTGGCCAGCCTGGTAATTACCACCCAATAGAACCCCACTGTGAAGGTGAAGGGTCACTTTAGGCTACCCTGTTTGTATTGGTCATTACCTCACAGCATGTTTGGCCAGTGGACACAGGCTTCTTTGTTAGTGTAGCTGGATATGATCAGCAGGGCAAGGGTGTTTATTTGTTGTGGGGATGTAGATTCAGGAAGGCACAAATGCTTTGCTGGTCACTTCAGGAGTCAGTGTGTAGGTTTCAGACAGGCAATGTGAATTTTGGATAGTGTGTGCTTGAACTGGATCCTCTGCAGTGTAGTGGTCACTACACATGGGAATCTAGGATATCTATCAGGAAGCTAGAGGATGGTCAACACATTGGACAACTGACCAGAGTGGGAACCTGACCACATGGTGTTTAATTGGTAAGGAATGGATACTATATAGGGTGTATCAACTTCAAACCTCCACATCTGATTGGGATAAGCCAGGACAACTTGGGAAGCTGCTGGGTAAATGTTTAGTGGTAACTGATTGTGGTACTAGACTGAAGGACTGCATACAGTTATATGGAACAAGTGGAGACTCTGATTGTGTACACCAAGATTTGGTACCAAGGTGTAATTAGATCCTCGCCACGCTGGATATACACCTCAGCTTCAGAGACTCATCAGTCTGGGTGTTATTTCAGACCAACCTGATACAATTAACAAGTTTGGTACATAGCCTAGATGAAACAGTCCCTCATCACTTGTCTAGACTTCGATGATTTTTGCAGAATCCTGTCAGGTGCTAGCAGCTCCCAGATGTCAGCTGACAAGTTTATTGGATAATCGGAGTGGCTGTGAATCAGTGGTTTACAAATTGGAGGTGTTTCAATGGGAGGAATGCGTTGACGGATTTTGTACTGTACTTTACTGTGACTAGATGATACTGACCAACTAGAGTTGTTTGTTTACTTACAGTTTGTAAAACTCTCTGGTATCATGTAGATGGTGTGACTGAAACATTCATGAGAATACAAACAGGTACGTATATTTGGATGATTATATTCTTAGTGGGTTAATCTAGGAACTGATTACAATGTCTCCATGTGCTATAGTATTAGGCAAATACTTGCAATATTCTAGAATGGCCCCAAGTACACCACTGTTTGTATCTTGGTAACAACTATGGAGAGTGAGTTTCGTTAAATGGTACTTTTAGCGATATCACAGGACACCAGGAATGGGCTTCAAATGTAGTACCAGTGTGGGAAAGTGAACTATTAGGTCTTTGGCATAACAAGTGAATGCTTTAACCACTGCCCCACAGCAAACTTCTAATGGATAGATAAGTTCTTATTGCAGTAAGCAGTGGTCTATTCACAAAGTGTTGCTCCTCCTCCTACCTGGCTTCTAAATGCCACTTAAAGAAGCATGGAGAATAACCAGCAGACACTTGCCCTGTCTTCTCTGTCAGTGCGGTTGGTGTTTGTAATAAGGAACACCACTCATGTTTGTAGTGTTTTAAGACAAGCGTGTCCTCTATGTCCCTTGCTTCCTCCACAGCTTGGGGAAGTAAACAAACATGTGCTGATGACAAGAGTGTTTAATCTAAACAAATGCCGGGAGAGGTATTGTGTGACACCTGAGGAGGGATAACGAGTTTGCTTAACAATGCACACAACCTGTTTAACATGTCTTTTCTCCTCTGAGATGGTTGTATATTCACTTGGCAATACACACGGAATATATTGGCGGTGTTGACAGCTACCAGGCAGCTTTAATTACCTGTTTTTATGGTGGTCAGTGCACATGGTGTACATCTGGTTCAGAGGAGGTAGGCACAGTGACCCATTGTTCTTGCAATTACAAGCATGTGACCAAAGCATGAGGGACAGCAGTGAGTGAAGTATTGTTTGTGTGGGTTAAGACCTGTGTATTTATTCATACATGTATTCATGATTCACTCAGTTTTATGTATAATAACATGTTTTTGCTATGGGATGGAGCAGGGAGGTGTCCTCAACCTCATTTGTTTATGTGTACAATGATCAGTGTAGAATCATCCCTTCACTGTTCCATTTACTGACAGTGCAAATTTTGGGGGTAAATTTTCAGCAGTTAGCAATGTGTTGAAATTATTTTTAAGTTTAAATGATCTCATTCGCAGGATATATGTTTTCACAAATGTCTTACTGTTTCAGCAATTAAGTAATTTCTTTCTAAATTTCAAAGATCTGTTATCAGTTTGTAGATCTCTGCATAGTTAGAAATGCTTATACTTAGATAAATCGGCTGGATTTGGTTGTTTTAGCGATGTGGTCCCACTGTTCACAACTGGAGATGGATCAGCATGATTCTTAGACTGTGTGTCTAAAGCTAGCTTCATCTGTCATTGTCAGATCTATGTATTTATGATTCAGTGCAGAAAAAGTTCTCCAGGATGACCTCAATTTTAAATCAGTCAGCTTTCCCTTTATGTAGTAATATTGTAGCAACTCCAGGCCTTAGTGGCAACATTTCTCAAATCTTTAGGTGCAGTCAAGCATGTTCTTTCCGGAATGATTTCAGACCCTTTTTTCAAAAGCTGTTTCATAAGGGTCAGAAAATCTTATTTGACTGACATGTGGGAAACATTCCAGTAATTTACATAGTTGTTACAGTAATGATAGAATGATAGTGGTTTGTGAATGACCTTGGAAAGACAAAACATTTAGTAAGATATATAAACATTTATATCTTCACATCTCACATGTTTGTGACTAAATGGTGTGTTTACAGCTTCCTACCAAGTTTATCATGGTGATCTTGCCTTGACCCCATGTGCTTGCTGTTGATTGAGGCACAGCCAGCCTCACCTTCCTCAAAATAGGGCTATTTGCTGGTAAATGACCTGTGCCCTTTCCTGCTGGACATACACTGTTCCTATGCAGTCCCATAGGGTAGTATGAAGTTCCACAGGCTAGTCTTAGACCTATAGGCGAGTATGAATAGGAGTGTGAGCAAAACGGCATAAACTGACCAGAATAGTGGAGTGTAATATTAAACATGTGAAATGTCAATGCAAGTCATCAGGCATAGTAATTTGTGAATACACAGTGCCATCTAGATGGTCAAATGAATATGTATGTATGTATGGATGTATGGATGTATGGATGGATGGATGGATGGATGCTTTATTCAGTAAAGGGGCCAAATACTTCCGACAGCATTGTCATAAACAAACTTGCTAAGTATATTTTACAAGCTGTGAAAAAACGTAGGAAATATTTTTTATCTAGTTAATCTTGTATTCTCGTCTCTGAACAGCTACCCCTCGGGACTTCGTGTTATTTAATGAATTCATCCGTCATGTATGTGTATACAGGGCCGGTGGTCCCTTTACTGAATAAAGCATGCATCATGGTCAAATGTATCGTATGTTCAATCTCAGCATTAAACTCTCTTTGTAAAGTACAGATTCTAGTAATTTTTTTGAGTAGAGGCCAAGCTGGAATTTGAACCCACACCACCAGAGTCAGGCAGCTAATCACCAGCAGACTAAGTCAGCCATCTAACCCACTAATCCATCGCAGCCTCCATTAGTAATAATTTAGCATGTATGTCTAAAAATTACTGAATGTAAGGTTAATGAATATTATTAAATGGAAGCACTGTCAAATTCAGTTGATAATGCTTTTTCACTTTTTCTGTTACTTACCATATATAGAATAAGATGATCAGCTTTAGGAACAATGTGTGTTTATCCTTGGCTTTAAACATTTGCGCTGACATGTAAGAAAATATGTGATAAATTAACTACAAAAATATTTGTCTTGCTATAAAACTGGAATCAGGAAATAACACAGACTTGATAAACAGGGAGTCTTCACTTGAAAAAAACCAAATTTGTTCAGTTGATCAATTGGTGTCCCAGAGAAGGTTGCGTCAACAACATCCACAATGGCATCCTTGCTGTTTGAGTCTGTGTTGATCACATTGGCTGTACTGGAACCAACAGAACATGGGGGCAAGCACACTATCAGTTCTCTTAATATTTACAGTTTACAATATTCTTCAAATGAACTTGGTCAGGACGTCATGGGAATCCTATTTCGTTTAAATGATTTTGAGTAGAATTGATTGGAAAGCCAGCAAATATTTTACTTCAGAAGTTAGTGATATAATATTTTCTGTTTTGGCTTCCTCAGAATGTGATTCAGTTATTATTTGGGTGTGAATTAACTCCTCATGTGTTATACAACCACTTATTACAAACCCACTTTAAACGTGTGTAATTTAATAGAGAAAAGAAGTACCCATACATCCTGGCAGTGTGAAATACATGTTATATTCACCAATTTGTTGTGGTGTTATCGTTGTTATCTCCTGGTCAGCTAAGTGGCATTATTTCCTTGAGACTAACAAACCACTTTGTTAAGGACAACAGTGTTGCTGTTATAGACTGGCCAGATGTGGAGTGGCGACATTAGACAGGTGTAAGTGACAAACCAGGCCTGTATCAATGGGGAGCTATTGTAGCCGACATATGACCTTTGTAAATAACTGTGTACTACAAGTTGTATAGTGTAATTCTCATAGAATGGCATACGGTCAGGCTGACATTGAGGATATGAGGAGTGTTGCTGGTAGGTGCCAAGTCAGTTTCCACGTCACACTTTGAAGGAGTGCTTTAAATTTCAAGTGTTCTTTAACTTATCATTCTCAAATGAAACTGACATTTCAGTTGGCGTATTTGAAAGTTATGAAATTCCGCAGGCGTTTACTGAACAACACATCTGGTGAATATTGTTATTTTCATAACTATTATTTGCTGCTGATACACTTTTTCTCTGGATATGTTGTAATAATTCTTCAACTGGCCAGAAAATAAAAGAAACAGCATATGATTGTTAGAAGATTATATGCACAGTTTCTGATGAAGTTTACCACCTTTCACCTCCTGTATAAATACTGATACAGCATCAGTTAAGTTCCTACTTAAATATCTGATTGAAAGTTGTCATTCCACAATGCTGAAGTACTTTACAATGTTAATAAGAACCACAGATTTATGTGTACATTTTTTGAGGTAACATTCCATGACAAGTATTCAAATAGCTTCTGACGAAAGGGGTTGTTGTGTTAAATGACACATGCATCTAGTCTGACTTGTAACTGAAGCGGCACTGATGGCCTCATCTCAACATGTAATCTCTGTCAGGAAACTAGTATGTAATTGTTTGATTGACAAGTTCCTGTCTCTGAGAGCAAAAGGTGTGAATATTTGATTTCATCACATTACATGAAAATGTAAATCTGTGCTGCAAGGCATGGCTTGTCCCAATACTGATATGTCACTGTCGTTACATTTGACCTTACGTGACTTTGAATTTAGAATATGAACCTGTAGTTACTTTGAAATATTACAGGGCCAGTGAACGTTGTTGTTGTGTGTATAGGCATGGAGCACACTTTGGTTTTGTTGAGCTGGGTTGTTATTTTTCTAACTGTGAAATGATTTCTAATGGAGTTTTGATGTACATGATACTGTCTATGGTGAACCGGTTTTATTAGAGATGTGATCATTCATCATGTGTCAGACGAAACTTGTCCCTTGTCAGGGCCGTGGAGTCTGTCAGTATGCTTCTGTCAAAGTCGCTTTCTGAAATGTTATTATACCCTAATAACTTCATGTCATGCAAAACCAAACAAGCTTGTATGATTATACTCATGCTGAGTATATGGACAGGAGAAGCATCTCAGTCAAAAAGATGAGTGAAAGGGTATTTTGTAAGCTTCATGCATTCAGACTTTAAAGTCTCATTCTGCCAGGTAACCATGGTAACCTGTATCTTTACATAACCATTATAATGTAATTTGGTTTGGCCTTTCATTAGAGAAGTGTGAGGACAGTAAACATTAGATGTATTTTACAATGAATATGTACCATCAATCATGAACCTTGATTTGACTGAATGTTAACTGACATTGGAGGAATGGATGAGTTGTATTGTCCCTGGCCCAGTGTAATCCTGTGCCTCCAGCTGGGAGCTTCACATGGGCTCATTGTTCAGTGAACAATTAAAACAAAGGTGTGACAAAAAACACAATCACCTGGCAGCTTAAACCACTTCCTCAATTCTCACCTGGAGACAAAGTCGTTACTTGCTGTGTTACCTTGAATGTAATCATGGTAATGTGTGGATGAGTGAAGGACACAGTCAGTGTTCATTGTTTGAGGGAATGGGGTCAGGATATGCCTTGAACGTTTATGTTTACAGCTATTTACACCATGAAAGGCATGTGCTCTATATTTTATAGACAATCTTTTCTGTTACAAAACTACATTTATTTTAGATAGACTATGCAGTGTTCGTTGAATTGACATTTAATTAAATCATTTTAAAGTAGGCTATCTTTGAATGCACATATCTCTGATAGCACATTGTACATGATAAATCTAACCACAGATACATGTACATCTAATTTGTGTAAGTTTAAAAAGAACAGTTGTTTGTTGCAAATGCCTCACTTCTCTAATGGGGGTCACTGACCTATGTTTGTGCTTCAGCTGTTTTGTAAATGTATGACAAGCGTCACCTTGTTTGCTGTTCAATTAATCATAGACATTTCATAAAGGTATTTCAAGGAAGCTAAACTTGGTTTAACACCTTTGGTGAAATTCCTTTAAGTGCAGATCATGTTTTGAGAATGTATGTCCAAGGTATGTGTTGATTCAGACAACAGTTGGATGTTGATGCCATCAGAGCAACCTGTAGATCTAACAGCCCAGTATTTGGATGTCTGGTTCATATTGATGTGACATTTAGTTACGGCACGTTTAAATGTTTTCATAAAAGGGAAATATTTAGGTCCAATATTATTCATGATTGTTTGAAAGAAAAACGTGTAAAGAGATGTAAATCTGTTTTGCTCAGACAAATACGATGATGAGGAAGGTAAATATTTTGCAGCAGAGAATGTAATGGTTTTATGCTCAGAATTTCAGGTGACATTCATGACACAGTGGTTCATGTGGACTAGTTGGTGGTTTGGACATCATTGCATGTTGTGTGTGATATATTGAATAGTCTGTGATAGTGGAGTCATTAGGAAGTTGTCATCTTGTCTGTGATAGTGGAGTCATTAGGAAGTTGTCATCTTGTCTGTGATAGAGGTGTCATTAGGAAGTTGGTATGTTGTCTGTGATAGAGGTGTCATTAGGAAGTGGGTATTTTTTCTGTGATCAAGGTGTCACTAGGAAGTTTTCATCTTGTCTGTGATGGAGGTATCATAGGAAGTTGGTATGTTGTCTGTGATCAAGGTGTCATTAGGAAGTTGGCATCTTACCTGTCTTAGAGGTGTTTTTAGGAAGCTGACATCTTGTCTGTGTTTATTGAACATAGGAAACCAGCATGATGTAGTTATGTAGTTATGCAACCAAATGTGTCATTCTGACGTCTAGATAAGCTATTGACATCGTAAGGACAAGATGATTTCTGATCAGTCATGTCAACCAGGGCCTTCTTTCACAAAGCACTAAGGTGATCATAAGTCAGTAAGATAACCTCACTGCAGTGTTAAAGAATGGGAGTAAAGGTTAATTTTAGTAAAGGTTGCCTCATGCAGGGAGTCCCAGTCTATAAATCCTCATGTATAGGTCCTGCAAAGATCAAGTAGTTCTCCACCAAAAAAATGTTTTTATAAATTTCTGCTTGTCAGCATATTGGTATTAGCAAAATCTACAACTGAACACAGATATGTTTGTTGATGGAATATCCTAAGGCAAATATGTAATGTCCATATGGATGAACTGAATTATATGTTTACACAATGAAATGGTAATACATCTGTGATAAACAAAAACCTCCAAACCTGTTTTATTATCAGTAGCCTTATTCAGTACTCCCAACACTGTGATAGGAAACCAATACCAGATATTGAGTGTTTATCCAGCACAGATATTGGTTACTTAGTGCCAACTGATATTACACATAATTACATTACCAACACATAACCAGCCATGGAAGACGAGTCCATATGCATGTTATTGTTCAGTTCTTGAAAAGAATTTAATAATGTAGCTATAGCTGTAGTTCCGCTTTGTTTGATGTAAGACTGGACGTTTCACAAGTTTTTGTTTTCATTTTAGGTCCAGGGCATAGTCATGACCTTCACACAAGGTCATCTGGCGGCAGCAGTGGTGGCAGTCGCAGCAGCACACACAGTGACATCATCAACCAGCTGGGAGAGGTGGCCGATGTACGACAGTATCTCACAGTTGATGTAAGTTGTATGCAGTCCTCATATCAGTTTTAGTATCCGTAGCAGCAACTTCCTCATTAAAATCAAACTAGTTTGGATAACTTTAGTCCTGATTCATCTGTTTACAAAATCCTGGGGTTTGAGATATTGGCTGATTAAGTATCCTAGCTAATGTGAAAAGAGCCTCCATCCCCATGCTGCAGCATCCTGGTACACTGATAGCATGCTGTCAACTTCACATTTTTTGCCAAGGGTACTGGATACAGGTGTACATGTTATGGCAGGATGTGTTCAGACTAGCATACAATCACATTCACTCGCTCACTCACCAAACAGGGACTTGCCAGATCACATCATCTACACTGGCTTACAATTCTTACAGATGATGGGCTCAGACTTGAAGTGATATGACTTTAGCTGTTTTAGTTTCCTAGATTTATGTCAGTACGGACAAAATTTCAGATTGAAATGAACAGCCATCCTTGCTATCTCCCTTGTATACGTTTCGATAAGTCTCCACTATACCCTGAACGCATCTACGACTCTGCCAGATAAATTTATTACCTCCCTTTGCTGGCTCCGCCTTCTCACACTAGCCAATCAGCTAGGCCGCCAGTATAACAGAGCTTGCCAGTGTCAACAAAGGTAGCGGTCGCAACTGCGAAGGTTTGCCCACAGTGCGTCCCAGATTTTAGGGAAATCATACAAACAAATCGACAGGTCCGAAACTTTAAAACAACATATGCAAGAACGCCTTCTACCTCTTCTAGAGAACCTCTGCATGGTTTCTGTTGCCACGTATAATCGGTTAGATAATTCAAAAAACGAAAGTTAGGTGTGATTGGTTTGCTCAACTTCCCAGCGTAGACACCTGGATGAAAAGACAGTCAAGGGAGGCAATAAATTTATCTGGCAGAGCCGTAGATGCGTCCAAGGTATAGTGGAGACTTATCGGAACGTATACAAGGGAGATATCGAGGATGATGAAAAGCAAGCTATTTTAGTTTTGAACTATGTTTGACTCATTATATTTGACCGGGAAGCAGATGTATTATGATCCTGAGAAACATACCAAGTGCTAAACATAACAACTCTATGTCATACTGCGTGGCTAGTGAAAGCACAGTATGATGACACACTTCAGAAAGAAAGGGAAAGAAAGAAAACTGAACAAAAGTCATTGACAGTAAAGCAAGGGATGAACTAGTGTTTCATGAACATGTTTCCTACAGAACTTCTCTGTCAGACGTGACAGGCATGTATCACAAATATTGCGTTAATGGTCATTGCCACCAAACAAATGATGGCGTGGCCTAGTGGTTAAGGTCTTTGTTCAGCACGCTGAAGACCTGGGTTCGATTTCCCACTCTGGTACATTGGTTGGAGCCCATTTCTGGTTTTCCCAGCAACGATATTGCTGGAATGTTGCTAACAGCAGCATACAACCCAAACTCACTCACTCAAACTTCAGTGATTTCAAGCAGATTGCATTACAATGGCTTGAAACAATATTTTTTTCAAACACCAAACATTTGCCAACGTTTCTTTTATTACATTTAACTGTTTGCAAATGTGTTATTTGAAACTGACAATTAAGGAAAATAATCAATCTGACTAACAAAAATTTCCATAAAATTGAAACCATGAACATCTAGTGAGACCACAAATATGCAAATATAGTACAGAATGCACTCAGTTGACATGTAGGTGCCCACTGATATCTCCCCCACAAGAAGTAGAACCTCTCACGGGTATGTGGTATGTTGAGGTGTGGTTTAGGGGTGTGCACCCTCCCTTTTGTCCAGAAATTTTGTTATATCACCATTGGAACTAGGGAGGGAATGAACTGTGCACTACCCCTTCCTCACAAAGCTGTACCTGCCCCTGCCCCTGGTGTGTGTCAGTGTTCCAGTGGGTCATCCTGAACCTTGGCCTTGGTGTAGCATGGATTAAGTCATTTAGGTCCAATATTAACACAGGGGTGAAACTGTTGTCAGCCTGCATGGATTAAGTCATTTAGGTATAATATTGACACAGGGATGAAGGTGTTCTCAGCCTGCATGGATTAACTCCTTCAGACCCAACATGAAGACAGGGATGTAGGTGTCGTCAGACATGTCTTTGTCCTGGAGACTCTGGTGTGGACATGTATATTCCTCAAATGAAGTTAAGGAACATCTGATTCTTTGTTTAATGGACAACTGTTGTCTGAAGTGTTCTTTAACTTTTGTTGAGTAGATTCTGTTAAGGGGAAAAGGCCATTGCATGTCAGGGTCATTTAAGTTAGTCTACTTACCTGTAGAACAAATTCTAGTACAGAGTCAGACACCTAATTGCCAGGGTGTGGGAACATTGGAACGAATTTAAGGATATAATGCTTGCCCACAGTTGAAGAGAAATATGATAATTTTCACTACAGGAAGGCACACATTTAGGTAACACAGAAAAAGTGAAAAAGAGGAAAAGCTGATTCTACTGATCCATAAGCGCGATAATGAGGATGGTTTTGATTCTTTAGTTGATCCAACCTCTACTGTTGATATAGGAGGAAATGTTTGTGATGCTATACCTAGCAAAAAGTAGCATTCTTACTCTCATGGGACAGTCTGTAGATCACTGAGAACAGTGATTCGGGACAAACGTTTGTGAATAACAACTTCTTTACTTTGTTACAGTTAAAAAGTTTCCATGACTAAAAGTTATGAGAAATCCCCTCAGAACCAGCAAAATATAACACAGAGAAGTCTAAAATACCCAATATTATGTGTTGAGCAGAGAGCAAGATACAAGAGTACAAAATAGAGGTTTCACATTGACGAAAAGGCAGGCAGATTGAGCAAGATACAAGGATACAAAATAGAGGTTTGACACTGACAAAACTGCAGGCAGATTGAGCAAGATACAAGGATACAAAATAGAGGTTTGACATTGACGAAAAGATTTTAGGCCGAATGATGTACTCCAGTTATCCATGTCTGTGTCCTTTATATACCCAGTCACTGATTCTTAGTCCAAGAACTAGTCCACAAATGTAGTAAACAATTAAAGAAGTTGTATCCTTAAAGGACCACTAAACTAAATTTTTTGGTACTCTTTTTATCACTGCATATGAAAGACTTTAGGTTAGTCATAAATGAAACACCATTTTTTAAAAAAAACCAAACTTGTGATTAATTAATACCAAGTGCTTAAAAGTTGCTTCTCTTTTGCCCGCAAACGAAACCGCAGACAGGTTACATATCTCTGTCATAGAAGGAACGGTTTCCAGTTAAATGTATAGAAAATGTGTAGGAAGCTCATTATTTTGCTGATTTCTCACCAAAGACATGCCAAACTTAAAGAGCATTCATCCTCAGACAAGGCGCCGCCACTTTTGAAAATCATGTCTGAGGATGAATGCTATTTAAGTTTGTTTTCACCGACTTACAAAATCAAAATTATTTTCTACTTTTAGTAAAATATGTATTTTCTTGATGGACATTAGGATTTTTACATGACATTGCTTATAACATAACAATTTCACTCTTGGAATCGGTCAATATAAGAGGTCAATATAATATTACTTACGATAATATTGTCACTTCGACCACAACCTCGTTTCCGAGGAAGAAAGCGTTATATCCATGCCAAATCCTTTCGGTCAGCAATGTGTAGTAAGCAGTCTTGATTTTATAAACTCGATGAAACGCCATTTTCTATCCTGGAAGCGTGGTAGGGGGTGAACCATCCGATTTAGTATATACCACAGGCTTCCACAAAGCTCATTTCGCACACACTAACAACCAATTCAAGCACAAACTACAGAGTCTGGTGGAAATCTGTGCATAGTGACACCATCACCTGACCCCAAGGAACAATTGACGGCAGCACAACAATTCGACATGTCTTTGTGACGTCGAGAAATCAGCAAAATGATGAGCGTCCTACACATTTTCTATACATTTAACGGGAAACCGTTCCTTCTGTGATGTCACTGTAGGGCTCTGGCGACAGAGTTACGTAACCTGTCTGCGGTTTCGTTTGCAGGCGAGAGAGAAGCAGGCGGCTTTTTAGCAACTTTTAAGCACTTGGTATTAATTAACCACAAGGTGTTTTTTAAAAGAAAATGGTGTTTCGTTTATGACTAACCCAAAGTCTTTCATATGTAGTGATAAAAAGAGTACCAAAAAATTGAGTTTAGTGGTCCTTTAAATCCCCATAAAACTAATTGATCAATCAGCGTGTTACCGGTTAATCGTTTGATCGATCCAGACAAAAGAAATGCCAAATGGGGGCCTTTGTCGGGTAATCTAAATGGCGTTTCCACTAATTATACCTGTTATAAATTCATTAACTGAGCATCAAGTGAATGATGTAGGTTTATACCACCTAACACGGATTACAACCTAGCGACACCAAGTGATTTTGCCAGAATCGTCCATGAAAACAAGGGTTGTAACTCGAAAACTAGGCAAAGCAGGAGACACAACTAAATGATAGTAGATTGTGAGAAGATATAGCTTTCATTTTTCACAACAGCTTTTGCGATTTCAGGATTGTACAAACCTGTAAACGAAATAGTTTAACCCCTGAAATGTAGATGAATACTGCACAGACCCTCATTTCTATACCCACTATTACGTCACGGAGACGCGTCGCTCTGATTGGTTGAAATTTCGTTTGTGGTTGAGAATTTTCCACTGTTGACAAAAAGGTCAATTTAAGGTAATTAAAGATCGAAATTAGCATTTTTAATGACGGGGTTTCATTTATAACGATGTCAGCAAGTAATTTTGCATTTGTACCCTATTAGAGTATATGTGACCTTTAAGGTTTGTCTTGTATTACTACATCAACTTCTCAATGTCTTTGAAAAATTTAATCCAGTGATTGACATCTTGAACATTAATCAACACATTTGGGATAAAGTGACATGTTTGTCCATGTGACATGACCACCCACCCGGGCATGACTACCTAATCCATTTTGTCACAACACACTTAGGCATCAGGGCATCTTTAATATTACAAGGAATCCCTACAAATCCTGTAGAATTTACAAAACTTTGGCAACCACAGGAAGACGGTGGGATAAAATCTTTTTAGAACGCCAGAACAAAATCCTGCATTGACACAGAAAGTACCTAAGGACAATAAAAAGACTGAAAGCCATTGCAGGAACCCCTTCAATAACAGAGCAGCGTGTTGTGGAAGCGGCAGATGTATTCCTGTAGTAATGTGTGGTTGGTATGACCAGCAGTGTGAAGTGTATTGATCTGATTGGGGGACTGGTCACAGTAACCTGGTGATCAGGAATTAGGGGGTCAGGGGATTCTGTGATAAATCAATCCTGAAGTACCTGTTGTCCTGCTAATATTCTACTATCATGCAATATAGGACGTATCAATGCCATGCCAATTATGTAATCCTGTCTCAGGAACTAATGCGGTGTTTAGGCATTGTTACTTATGGTGGACTGGTGATATAGAACGATTTCCGTGTGTAAATTGCAGATATATCACAAAGGAAATACATACCTTCACATAATTCACCTTGCAGTTATTGTGTTCTTTTATTAAGGACATTTGTCCAAGGTGCAGATTTGAAAATTAAAAGTTTTAAAAGAAACATGATGAAGACAAAAAATGTCTTGGGCTACCCTTCTAGAGTAAATCTGACACTCAGATTGTCTGGGTTCTGTACCCAATATCCAGACTCTATGATTAGTCATGAGATATACATGGCCAGATTCCACAGTAGCTCCATGGTTGGGTAGCTAAGCAGGAAGTCTGGACTTGTCCTAGCCCTAATATCTTCATTTATCCACATTTGTATTTCTAAATTTTTTATTGTTTGCAACATTTATCACAGCATTATTCATGAATCAAGAATAAACAATCTTGGTTGAGCATTGTTGGGAAGCAAACCTGATAATCATGACACCCACTGAATTATCTCCCTTTAATTTGAGTGTGATGTTTTGTTACAACTGTGATTTGTCTGTTCCTGGTGAAGCCTAGAGTCTTCAGCCGATCAGGAGAGATAGGTAGATTGTCATGTTAGCCTGTCTGACAGTGTGAATGCTTTGATCAATCACCCAGTGTCTCTAAGTGCCCCTAACTGATGTTATACCACACAATTGGCATTACCGCCATAACCAACTCAGCTTCACGTCTGACAGAATTACTTGAAACCGAAGAGAACAATTATCATTTGATATGCTCTGAGCTGCTCTCTTGTACACATCAAAGGCTAATAATGCAATCAGTAAGATCTGCAATGTCATGATTAAATGTACTTGTATATTGAACCTTGGGCAAAGTGTTAGCCACCGTGAACCAGCCAGAGCCTCATCTGAACTGCATGATTGCCCCATTGTAAAATAGAAGCAAATCAGTTCAAACTGATTCACAGTAATCAGATGTATTCATGTAAATGATAAGCAGATGTACTCTTCAAACCTTCTGTTGTACAACATAGTGACAGTTAAAACATGTCCCCATTTATACAGTAAGAGGCTTTGGTGATATTTTTGCTTAAGCTTTTTCTCTAGGGATCTGTGCATTATGTAGCTTAAGAGAGTAACCATATGATGAAATTGTTCTCAGAACTGTATAGGATCGACACAGAAGATGATTGGTACGAAGATGTTGGGTTGTTCTTAACAGTATTTCATATGGATTTGTTTTCATTTCAACATGATCCAATAGGTTTCTTGGCATTGTGAAAGGATTATGTGAAGATAATATCCTTGATGTTGGTGAGTGTTTTGTAATGAGTTTGTATGACTGTTGTTGTGCAGGTATCTGAAGATGACGGTGGAGAGAGTGACACTGGTAGTATAAACACCATGACAGAATCAGAGTCACAGCTGTCATATGGTAGACAGGTGGGAGCCATCAGGAAAGCAGGGTGAGTACCTTAGTCCTACGGATCTCTGTGTCACTGTTGTCTTATGGTAGACAAGTCAGAGTAAATAAAGTTGGGTGAGTACTTTGGTCAGACGGATCTCGGTGTCACATGTGTCTTCTGATAGATGAGTCAGAGCCTCTCTGGATTCAGGAATGTGTAGTCTTTCACTGTGAATGTTGCTTACCACCAAAGTGATGTTAATGTGTATGTTGTCTGTTGGTATAGATGGCTTGTAGTGAAGAACTGGCTTGTCCACAAAAAGAAAAAGATAGAACTGGCAGCACGCCGGAACTGGAGGAGGTACTGGATGTGCCTGAAGGGAACCACCCTGTTGTTCTTTGACTGTGACGAGGGCAGCACTGTCAACCAGAACAGTGTTCCAAGACATATACTAGGTCAGTCATGTGTACTATATATGTTGTATAAAATAGATTCCACAGACGGACATTCGCTAGTTTTAGGCTGTGATGAAAGCAACAGCCACTGAATAAGATGGTATGAAATATTGAGTGTTCAAGTCTCTGGAGCATGCATGCTTCAGGTTAGATAAAATTCTTATAATTAATTTGTTGTGGCTTTAATGTGTTGGTGTGATGTAATTTTCATGTGTAAGGTTCTTCTTACTTGCCAGGGGTATAGGAGTAGCCTAGTGGTTAAAGTATTCACTTGTTAACCTGAAGACCCAGGCTCAATTCCCCACATGGCTACAATGTGTGAAGGCCATTTCTGGTGTCCCCTGCCATGATATTGCTGGAATATCGATTAGAGCACTGTAAAACTCACTCACTCTTGCTTGTCTGGTTACAGTTATTGAAGGAGGTATTGCCCAGGCCGTACCTGAACACCCAAAACGAGACTTCATCTTCTCTCTCAGCACTGCGTGTGGTGATGCATACCTTCTGCAGGTGAGCTACAGTACATAACTACATTGTTTCTGGCCTTTGATTATAATTTGTTGGCTGAAGAATCTTATTAACATTATAACTGCAGTTAGTGTTGAAAAACCTTTTGACATTTCATTTCCTCTGAAATTAGGTGTTGCCCAAGGAAGGTAATTCTTCTGTCATCTAAAGAACCACCTCCAGCATCTGAAACCATGTTGATGCCATGAGCACTGGTTCCTAGGAAGGATGACATTAAATGTCTAGGATTTCATCGATTAGAATCCATTCACATATTAACGCCATTGATCATCATTACTTACTTTTCTGTCATCATTATGCATTTTTTAAGGATATGATTCATAAATCAATCATCCACTGAGTTATGTAAGCTGATTAGCCGTGGGTACACTCAGTGTGGCATGTAGCAGGTTCCCACAATGCCTCCATTAAATCAGATTTGCAACCAGCATTTTCCAGAACTGAAAATTTATGACTGTAAGTTTGATATCCCTGCATTTGTTGCCTCTCTAAGCCTGAACTGATTCAGACTTCTCACTGTGGCATAAAACACACAGCCTGAATCTGTCTCCAAGGTCTCCAAATGCTTCTGAAGACACTTAGTCCTAGATTGATTTGTAACAGCACATCACAGACATGAAACCAAACTGTCATCACCCCCTCATCTATAAGACTCAGCTTTTAATGTATTCATTCAAACAACACTCTCCTAGTTTGAATCTACTGTGTATAAAGCCTGTTAGAGGAACATGTTTTGGTCAGGAAAACCAGTTTGGTAAATGGAATCTGGTGCTATACCACAAAAGGTTCTTCGAAGAAGAAGACGAGTTGATTAGATGGCCAAGAGTTGACTATTTGATCTCAAAATATACAAAGATGAGCTTCTGTTTCTCATCCAGACACATTCTGCCAGCTTTTTCAGTTTTTAAACAGAAATAGCCGTTGTCGTGAGTGTAAAAGTACAACTAGCAAGCTTCTGTGGAAAAGAATAGTGATGTCACTTCACTTGGAATTGTCGCAGTAATCAATGATGTCACAATGATTTGCAAAGCATTGTTCTGAAGTTCTATGAAGTGAAACTCCCAGGAGGCTTGATATCATGACAGCAATATCTCTACTGAAGTTGATTTGGATGATAAATGGGTGTACTGTCAATTTCTGCAAGAGTCAAATGCTTTTTTTAATTGAATATTGGCGTGGGTTACACTGTCAATAATAGCTGGATGTACTTTGTAATGTAACTTTATGATATTTAAATGTGGTTTGTTAACATGAAGTTGCATGGAGAAATATAATATACTGTGGAATTTCTATTCAGCTTTAACAACAGAACGACAGGTTATAAACACAACCAATTATTTTTCAGTACTTAACAATCTCCTACATCTGTACTTACAAACAATCCAGTTCTACAGCTTTAGATTAAAATTCTCCATGCATGTCATTTAGACAATGGTGTCAAAAGCATGACCAAGAATGTACAACAAAATGTAAACAATTTCAAATGAGATTCTATTTCTTTGAGTGCTTAAATCAAAGTTTCTGAAGTTTCAGATTGATAATGTCAAGTCAGTGAATGAGAAATAGTTTATGTTCTTGCTGACTTTGAAACAGATTGTGTGGTAGTTTGATAGTACATGCCTCACCTGCAATCCCTTTTTTTGGTTTATCTGTGTTTGTTTTGTTTTGGTTTGTTTGTTTTTTTATGAAGTTTCAGTTGGTTTGGTTGTAAGTTTGAACTCAGTTCTTCACAAAAGATACTTATGCCTTTTTCCAGGCTTCCTCCCAAAATGACCTTGAGAACTGGATTCGAGCAATCCACTCTGCATGTGCTTCATCCTATGCTCGACAACAGGGGAAGGACAATACTCTGAAACTCCTCAAGAGTGAACTCCACAAGCTGGACTCCAATGTAGATACTGTAAGTCTTACTATTGTCACCATTGTCAGTGTTTGTCTGGAACCTTTAAATCTGGATCCAGACCTTCATGACTTGGGTTATTCATCTACAAGGATTCCCAGGAAATGTGCTGATCAGAATTACCATCCGGACTGGGGAGATTTTACTATGTTGAGAATACAGAATAGTTGGCAATTAACTTTGACAAAGGTTCCTGGGAGGAAAATGTCAGAAATAGATGGAAAGGTGTTGTTAGAGACAAATTTGAGATTGTTGAGCATATACTTGATGAAGACCCCACTTCCTGTTTTCCTTCCCCACAGGAAAAGAATTAAATTGAGTTGAATGATTTCAATCTCAATGGTTTAAATGAAGCTTGTGGAAAGGCATTATTTAAACTGTGTAATCTTATTCACCAGGATGTGAAAATGAAGAAAATGGCAGAGCTTCAGATGACTGTGGTGTCTGACCCAAGGAGCCGGGTTGCCATCGCGAAGCAGATTGCTCAGTGGGAGGAGAACCTTGAGAAGCTATATATTGAGCAGTACCGTCTTCGCTGCTACGTGGCGTCCTTGCAGGGGACAGAACTCCCAAACCCTAAGGTCAGTCACTAAAGGATCTTTGAAAAACATTCATTGATGATTTAAATCTCGAGTATACTACTGATTCCAAGAAAATGGTAGTTTCTGTTCTTATTCTTTTGCGTGGAAAATATACAAATCCACAAGCTGGTTTTAGTTCAGTCATGAACATCAGTGATTGAAATATGTAAACGTTTGCCTTCTTGCCTCCATGATAAACTTCACATACTTACTGGAAATATAATGCATAGTTGAAGGCAGCATACTGACCAAATCTGCAGACACCATATGGATGAATATGTAAGAGGCTGCTGTTTACTGACATGATGAGATAGGAATGACCCACTGGCTTACATTTATCTATTCTAGTTTGAATTTGTAGGAGCTGAAAATACAAGCGGACAATGCACTGTATTGATTTTGTGAAAACCAAAAGATTGGACTGGGTATGGACGAACTTCGCCTGATAAGAATTTCTCAAAGATGTCATTGATTCTCAGGCAAGTTACTTGATGTTCATAGGACAAAATTTATTTTGATCCAGAAAATATTGCTGGCATATTTGCAGGTACTCCTTGCCAATGCTTCAAAGGCCACGAAGACCACTCTTGGCCGTCTGGGGATCTTCACCGTGACATCGTTCCATGCTCTGGTCTGTGCCAGGAAACCACTGATACTGCCAAACATCTATGGAAAGGGGGCCCAGAAGGGAGGCATGTTGTCACCCAAATCTGACACACTTCAAAAACCAAGATCAAGGACACCCACAGCTCTGATGGGCGCTGGCGTCAGCACAGAGTGAGATATATTCCTCTGTTTACAACCAGTTTATATATACACATACAGTGGAAGCTCTCTAAACCAGCACACATTGGGACTGAAGATCCGGTTTAGAAAGTATGCTGGATTGTAGAGCTGATGATAAATGTACAAGCAACGGACAGGACTGAGGTTTTGTGGCAGTGTTGACAGCTTCCCGGATTGGACAGATGCTGGTTTTGGCAGCTTCCACTGTACAGTAAACTGTGCTTTATGGTAGTTAAGGAACTTATTGTGGGGTTGGACAGATGCCGATTTTGACATTTGACCGGTTTCATACAGAGTTAGGAGGTTTTATACTTCAAGTGCCAAATTATGAGACCTTTCTTGATCTACAGATACTGATAGCTGTAGTGACCTGATGGCACAAAACTTTGTGTGATATGTAAATTTTGATAACTTCTTTGAGAAACATTGTTTAGAAGTTAGAGTGTCAGATAAGGACAAATTATGTGGATGGACAGCTTATTCAGGTGATGCGATATTTCAGTACAGATGATTGTGTCTGTGAAGCAGGTGTGTATGCCTGCTTGACAAAGATACTGGAATGTGTATGGAAGCATTAACTTAGCAGAATAAAGAAGTTGTGCATGCATTAAGTTTCCCCTCATGTAAATTTTGATATTTGGATAAACAAAGATATGAAAGACAAAAACATGCTTATTAAAGTGTAATATTTACAAATTCTTGATTTTTATCAGTTTATCAGCTTATCTGCAAACCTAGATTTGCTTAGAGTCTAGTGATAGCTACAAAGCTTTGATCCACATTGAAATGTTCTTCCTAGTGCTTGACCGTCTATATCTGTGTAGCCAGCGAAGATTCAGGTTACAAAGGGTCACCAGCAATCCATACTTGTGATAAATGGGATTGGACAATGGTCCTCGCTTACTTGGTTGACACATGTCACTGTATCATAATTGTGCTCTCTGGACAGTCACTGGATTGTCTTGACTAGATGCTGTCTTATAGGTGGAATATAGCTGAGTAAAGGTTACATGACAAACTGACAAGTGTGGGTGAGTGAGTAATTATTGTGAATCACTTTTGAAGACGGCTTCATGGAAAACAATTTCTGACACATAATGTGTCAGATGCTATGTATCTCTCCAGTTGAAGTAAAGTATATATGAATCACTTGTAGAGGAACAGCTATCGTTAATTTTATATGTTAATTCCATCTTACAGTTGCTATGGTTATTATCAACTTTATGCCATGCTTTCCAAACAACTATTTAAGGTGTTAATAATGCCCATTCTTTTGCATCAGCTTACAATAATCTTAGCACTAGCATTGCTTTGTGTAATAGGCAAGGCTCTGTGATAAGACTGGAATTTCTGTGAAAAAGTGTGACAGTCACTGACTTTGGTTTGTTTGTGGATCAAGATCTAGGTCCTCATGGTTGATGGCCATTTTTATTTCAAAGCCATCTGTATTCCTGTAGACATTATTATATTATTCCCCAAACAAAAAGATTCCAAATATAAAATAATTTTGTGTAGAATTTTCCATCAGTCGTCTTTTCTTCCTGCTGAGTCAGTTACAGGAATTACAAAAAATCTGACTGGATCGATATAGGAAGGGAGATAACTCTTTGGCTTGTCATTCAAAATAACACTTCAAACAGCCCATTGCTTTCATGTTCGTTTTGTAGCCCAACCTATGACCACACTTTTGAGAGATTGCTCAAAAAACATATTACATTTATATTTTTATTCCAATCAACAACCCAAGTGAAAAAATGGTTGCCTATGAAGCAGGACAAAATGGCCTGACGCTCATGTAAGTTTTCTGTGTCTGGTTTACAGGGCTGTGTTCAAAACGGGTAACAGCGAGCGTCTTCTGTCCGATTCCATGGACAACCTGACAGAGAAGTCCCTCTGTGACAGCAGTCAGGGCACGGAGAGTCTCTCCAGGGTCATGTTGCCCAACAACCAGGTATTACACTTCTCTCACCTGTCTTATCTCTTACCTGTAATCTTCTCACCTGGGGCACAAGGTTACCTTTGTTTATACTCTGTGTGAAATGATAGTTTGTCATATTTAGTGCTTGATGTTTCTAGTCAGTATAAGAAGATGCTTTGAGTGTATGCTTTAAGACAGAACTGAACAAGAAAATTGGTTGTTTATTTTAATGCTTGATGTAAGTGTATTATTTCCTGACAAGTTAGCATGAGATTGCTCACCATGCACAGAAATATGTGTTACGTTTTCATACAGCATCAGTAAATACAAATATTTTTGATTTTCATGATTCTGCAAGATTTTCTTCCAGAGAATATATGTGATCATGATAAAACTGTGCTTGGGTATACTTTTACTTCTCCTGAACGCGTAGTGTAGTTTTCCCCAGTCTCTCATGAAATGTCTGACCCCACTGTCTGGATCCTGTTGTCCAATACATTTCATATAAGGTTTCATTACTAAATTTCATGTAGATAGTTGTCATGGTTTGTATTGCTTACTCTTGTAACTAATTCTATGATAAAGACATGTATATTTGACCTTTCAGTTGTTAGTAGACATATTTAGAAAATATAGGTTATCTGTTATGCTGAGGAGCATTATTTATTGACAGGAATAAATTAAAATTGTGATAAAATAGATCATTATGTTAACAAGGAACACTCTTCCATAGAAATATTCCTCAATCATTTGGCTTGTAAAGATTCTAAATAAATTGTGAGGAACATGGTATGCCCTAGTTTAGTGTAGAATGGTTGTTTGGTAGATAGTACGTAGAAATAGTTTAACTTGGCATTGCAGTCCTATGACTTTCAGACAATGCTGGTTGGCATCGACAAGAGGACAACGGTCAGGGATCTCCTGGAGTCAACCTGTAACAAGCGGCAACTCAACCCGCGTGACCATTACGTCCGCATTAAGCCACTGGGTGCTCCAGACAACAAGTTTCTTATTCCAGACAGACATGCTTGTATCAAGTCATTGGTGAGGCTTAGTACTATTTAGTTGATAAAGAAAAGATGAGATACACCACAGGTAGAGGTTATAGTGATTATAGTTTGTTACATGATGTTACGGATATGTGAAACCATGTTACATGATGTTGCAGACACAGGTGCAGCATAGCTTGATGTTACAGTGACATGTTACATGATGTTGCCCAATCTTATATTGTGCTATACAGTGATATACTACAATTTTGCCATGTTTATGTGACAGAGATATGCTACGATGTTACATGATGTTTCCCAGTGTTACAGTGATATACTGCAGTGTTGCCATGTTTATGTTACAGAGGTATGATGCTATAGAGGTTTGTCAGAAGAGTATATTCCAACTGGAGCTGACGAAGCCCTCCAAGGATGGAGTGTTTGGCTTTGCAGTGGAGGCAGAACTTGCTGAAGACTTTGATCGTGATGATGAACTTCGAGTGTATGTGTGTGATGTCACAGGTGGCTGTGTGGCAGAGAAGAGGGGTAAGAATATATAATGGAAATATTATATATATTTTTAATTGAATCTTATTTCATCTTGACTTTGAAATGGAGAGCATTTTGTGTAAGAATATAAACACATTTTTCACACTTATTGGGTATATGTTTATACTTATCATTGTGGAAAAATAACCTTGCATAATAAATATTCGCGCACCTATCATGTTTTAGCATGTAGCAAGGCACATTAAAATCAACAATAATCCAAATCTTCATCAGTGTAAAATGTTTATAAAAACATAAGTTTCAGCATTTGACTCATTGCTTTCGTAGCGAGATGAAGCCATCACCCACACGACAGTATCAAGGTCAATTGCGCGGAACGACATCAATATTCATGATAGCTAACATACCGACAAACAGTGTAATGATTGGTTTACTCCAACAGCTGATGCTGATGTAATATTGAAGTTCACATCTCACAATGCTGATAAGAAGGTTTTTGTCAGGAAATGTTCAGATTTTGTGTACTTATGTCTTTTTTCATTAAAAAGACGCATTTAAACAAGTAAAAGTTCCAGTAATGTTGAACGAAAATTTGAATAACATTCTGCATCTCTTGGGAGACTTTTACTGAATGTACACAAGCATATTTTCATAATTCATTACTTAAAGCCATATGATTTGATCATGAAAGTCATATTAATTGCTTTTACTTAGTAACTTTTCATGAAAATTTGTTGTGAAGTTACAAGGACTGTATGTGAAATGCTTCCACAGTTATTTTTCCTGTACAACACCCCACCTTCTGGGATCTCGACCTTTTAGCATTATCATTGACCAATGCAGACAACCGGCAGATATTTTGGGGGTTTATTTTTTTCTTGATGTTTTTGCATTAGTGCAGAGGGATAAAAATACTTTTGCTGGAAAACTTTGGATAAAAAACTCTACTTTGAAGCTTGAGATTTCTGAATCATGAGAGCAGAAAAAGATGACTTCTAGTTTGCAAACACAAAATTTCACATCCATAGCTTTATGTGTAGTGACCGCAACAATCTGGAAGTGACACTTTGCATGAAAATAGATGTCTGTGGATTGGCATTATGCCAGGATACATTCTTAATATGGTGGGCAAATTAAATGAGAGATATTGGTATTTTTATGACTGATGTTTTATCCATATGTCAGTGAATAAACACATCATTACTTTTAATATCCCTAACTATTTTTGTCCAGCATATGATGATATTTGTTTTTACCAGCTTTTTTTGAACTGTCACTAGTTCATGATGTTACATCATAACTTTTTGGTCATTTTACCATTTTGGTAGCAACAGTGTTGTTTGTGGTATGGATACAAAGTTTCATCACATGACTTCTACTTGAAACTTCTACCTGATAGTGGGTTCAAACTCAGGTTGAATCTGGTTAGATTTGTACACTGAACCAAAATCAGTGTGTAAAATAAGGCCCGCCTGACTGCTCGAGTCAGGTCAGACTTCTGATGGATTGTCTAAATACAGCTAGACAGCCCAACGTTGAAAATATTAAATGTTCCATACATCTGAGCGAATTCTTGGTGCCTGATATGGTTACATCCATTTTGGGTTGGTAGCAGTTTGATATCAGGCTGGGTTTTTGGTTTATTTCATAGACTGCCAAAATGGTCCCTGTTTGACTCCTATATGACATTAGGCGTTCCTTAGACGTTGGACAGTCAGTGGTATAGCTGGACATAACAGGAGCCTCATCTGTGTCTTGTCTGTTTCAGGACTTATAATTGGAGATGAACTTCTTGTGATCAATGGCAAGATTGTGTCGGAGCTAGATATGGTGTATATAGAAATGTTACTTCATGAATCTAGGACTCTGTTTCTGACGGTGCGCTCTCTGCGGACGAAGCCACCACAAAGTGACTTTATAACAGAGCATGCAAACACATACATAGATAACATGGTCATTCCCCCTCCTCCAAGCCAGCCAAGGATCACCGACAAAGTCATTGGAAATCTGATAGTGCCAGCCCCTGCAAGATCACAGAATGGTGAGATTCTTGATGTCTTGCTCGATTGGGCTGTTTCTACTTCAAGCCTACTCAGTAGGGCTTGTGGCAACTGGATTGCAGTGCACATAACAACCCACATACAACAGTAATGGCACTGTGGTCTCTTTGTTAGGGTGGTGCCATGGTGGGTAAAAATAGACCTGCATATCTTACAATCAAACCAGCATTCGAATTGTACTTCATTTCAATGATATCACACAATCAATATTTTGTTTTTTTCTCCCTTTGCATCATCTGTGTCTCGGTATCATGTCTTGACCAAGGTTGAGGCATGAAGGAAAAAAGATAGATGTGATCTCCGCTGAAATTTCAATCCTGAATTGTTCGCCCAAGGTATTCATGCCTCCCCTTCCTCACAGAATGATTTTACATGTGCCGACCTAATTAAACTTGTTTCTGTATTGAAATAATTTCATGCTGTGTACAGCTTCCTAGGAGATTGTCAGCAAGAGTATGACTGACGTGCTTGAGAGGGTTCACTAGTCAATGACAAAGGGAGATAATTTCATGAGTTGTCTATAAACACTGTCAGTCACTGTCAGTCTGGCATGTGACATGTTTCATGTGAATGTTTCAGCCAATGGAAACCTGAGTAGTGGTAAGGCCCACGAAGGCACAGACCAGATTGATGCTCTGTTAAGGGTAAGATATTTTATAACTTGTCAGTGTGCCATTGTCAGTTTGTGTAAGTAACCATGTCTAATCATAAAATCGTGAAGCAATAAACTCAGACAGCCCAAGCAACTTGTAAAATCCTGGACAGACAACAATTACATTGAAAACTATTGCAGAAATCATAATAATGAAGAACCACTGTAGTTTCAATTGAATCAAACACAGTAAATCATGCTGATCCCAAGAAACAGAAAGATCAAGTTACCAGTTTGTTATGGTTTTCATAAAAAACTTCCCGGGGATTGGATCTTGTTTGTAATGCTATACTTTACATGGTCTCTTCTCATTGGCTTGCAGAATGATAAATAGGGAAAAGTCTTCTTGTGTGCATCCAATAAATGGGATTTCCAAAAATCGCTCAGTATTATACACAAAGACTTTATTGTTTATCAACAGCAGGCGTGCTAACACAAGTCTTGCAAACGTCCAATAAATGGGATTTCCTTAAGTCATTCCATTTTGTACACTCATTTGTTTTATTGTTTTCCCAAATCTCATTTTTACTTACACTGAAATGTTGTGCGGCCAACTAGAGTTGTCAGTGACACTGTTTTCTGTCCAGGGAGCGGAACAAGTGACCGCCATCTGCCGGAACTCAGAATCCACCCTGAGGTCACACTCACCGGACAGCTCGGGGTCAACTCGACCTATGAGTGATGCTCAACGGATGAGGAAGGTCATCATGGAACTGATTGAGACGGAACGGGCATATGTCAAGGTAAGGACACTGTTTGCTACAATGAAATAGGCTTATATCATGGTAAGGGTATCATAAGTACGTCTGGGCCCTCACATAAAGCATGTCTTTTGCTATAAGGCTGCATTTGTTAATATTCCAACTCTTAAGGAGTCCTGAAACATTCATGTCTCAACCAATCAGTCTATTAAGCGATACTGATACAATGTCAGTGTTTATCAGTATACAAATGTAATCAATTTCTGCTACTTTTGTAAGGACTGGCTCCACAACAGACAAGTTGCTGCTGTGAACTCCTCCATGTGTTTCCTGGCACATTGACTTTCATGCATGACATCAGTGATTCAGATCCAGTTATCACTGAATACATCATATGTTTGAAAAATGAAAATTGGAGAGCTTCATGGATAGCATTCCTTTGGCTTCGGCTTCCTAGGATCGTATGACCTGGGATGCGAATCACAGATTAATCGGAATTAAATCCTGTATGTACCTTCCCCATGTATGTGTGAAATGTCTGGATCAGAGTAGTCTGACATTCTTCATGTAACTGAGTGAGTTCTAGTTTTACACTGCTTATAGCAATACTCTAGCAATATCATGGTGGGTGACACCAGAAATGGGCTTCATCCATGTGGGGAATTGAGAAGCAAACTCCTTAACCACTAGGCTACCCTACCCTGGTCTGGGTTCTGTAACTTTACATGTGTAACTTTTGTAATAGCAGCAAATTAAAATCCTGCAAACAACTCATATGTAGGTATTTTGAATTGTGTATTCTAGGACTTGAACTGCCTCACAGAGCGTTACCTCGAACCTCTGAAGGAAGAAACGTTCCTGACGTCAGACGAGATTGACCAGTTGTTTGGGAACATCCAGGAGATTGTGCTGTTCCAGGGTCAGTTCCTGCACAGCCTGGAGGAAGCCATCGACCAGGAGAAGGACTTCTTCAACACCAGTGACTCAGCACAGTTCAAGGTCAGCTTGCAACCCACGCATGTTCCACACATTTTTGTTCATTTCTTATTAATTTCTTACATATATTCCATTGAAGAGTGCTACCAAAGACAGTGAAACCATGCTACCAAAGTTTGTAGGTGAAGATATTATGGAAACGATGGAATTAGAACATACACTAATTGTTGTTTTCAGGGCAAACACATTTTATCTGGTTAATTCTTTCCAAGTTTGGAAATGTTTATATAAGAGTGAGTGAGTGAATACAGTAGATAATTTTACTTGTAGGTGGTCAGGAATATCTTGTCAAGACATATTCACTGAATCCTGCTTCGTTATTCCCGAAGCTTTGGTAGTACTTCTTTGTGTTCCACTGAAACATTTGGAAATATTTATGGATACATTTCGACATAAATAAATTTAAATGCATGTTTATTATTTGCTTACATATGAATGCAATACTTTATTATATGAAATTATATGAATTTTTGTAGTAGAAGTTTTAAGTTGAAATTAAGTAGCATGAAAAACCAAATGTAGGAATTAGTAGTGTAGAAAATAGTACTTTATTTCTTCTTTTTCTTATTCCAATTATATAAGTATCATTTAACTTTTAGCTATACAATTCAATGAAGTAAAGTGGATTTATTTGTTTGATTTGCACAGGATACCTGTTTGGCTGTGGGTATACTATTCTGTTGTAATCTTAGACACTCAGCAACTAGGCTATACAAATTCTTCAGTATTCTATGCTTTAATGTTGAATTTCCTCTCACAGTAATGTTATCTAGACCTTGTTGTCATAACATGCAGTATTATGTAGTAAACGGTCATGAAATTGGATTGAAAATCTCACCTCTTTGATATATCACTGAATGCTTTATCAATTTCCAAAACAGTTTGAAGATCTGCTTTTTGTACCACAAACAGATTTAGCTGGCATGATGGCCTTGAAATGCACTGTCAGGCACAAAATTTACATAAATTTACATGCGCATCAAATGCGCATAAACAGTCATGTGTTCAGCGGCTAGTTGCAGATGCAGATTTTCTCATCACAAATGCCTCATTTCACGTCACATTTGGGAGTTTCTTATCAATTTCATTAATTTCATGACACGCTCAATTGCATGGGTTGAGTCAGAGGAGTGATGTTGCATGTGTTAATGCATGGTGTGTGCACAGGCGTGTCCGGTGCGACTTCGCAGTCTACACAGACATGCACAGCTTTAGGTGTAAGTGTTACTCTCATTGTCCAATCATGTCTTGTTCTTGAAACACTATTTAGTTATTCGTCATAACCAACCTAATGATTTTGTTGGCGATAATAAGTTTTAGTAATATGTGTGGGTTTTGGCATGAATAACAAATTGATCATCACTGTAGGAATGTAAGGCGTAGGATAAGGGTTTTATAAGGTCAGTTACACTGGTTTAATCATTAACTGAATGATCCCTCACCTTTCTGTACAAACAACTGTCACTGAATATGTCCTGTAGGGAGAAGTACATGTATTCATTACCAGTTTGTTTTCTATACTTCACAGGGTTGTATACACTACTCTACGCCATCATCCAGGGAAACATAGAATACAAGAAACTTGTCAGCTGCAGCAAGTTATATTTGGGATGAAACTCTTTCAGTCAAGTACTGATTCTAGTACAGTCAAGGCTCGTTAATCTGACCTCCATTTATCCAACAATCGGCATTGTCCAGTGCTTTTGTTGGTAACAAATTAAATAAACATAACTTAGTCTCATGTGTCTAGTTTGACATCCGACTGTTTGCTTAGCAACAGACAGTGTCAGATGAATGAGATTTGACTATATATAGATTGCGATGACTTAGTGGGTTAGATGACTTCGTGTGCTGGCAAATAATTAATGCCTGACTGAGAGTGCGGTTCCAATCCTGAAAAGGATAGATACTATCTGTACTCCTGTACTGAGAATGTGTAATCCCAAATATAAACTATGTTGCATGAATGTCATTTTGTGGAACGCATGGTTGTCCATCCACCATGACTACACAGTGTTGCTTGGTGGGAATCACACGTGTGTTCCTGATACAGATAATACAATAGCTGGCTCTAGGACCCTGTTGTTGTGATTTATCTGTTATTGAAGCAGTGTGTCTATAGATGGTCACAAGACCACATCGCCTTTTCTGTGATATATTCTGAGTGTTGATTGGTCAGAGCAGTGGATGGATTCACTCTGGGTAGAACCAGGCCATGATTTGTTAGTTCAGGACAGTGACTTCACCACAAGGCTTCTGTGTGTGTTCCTGGTTGAGGGGTGATATGAGTGTATATAAAACTGTGAAGTGTGCAGTATTCCTCTGCAGACTTATGTTGTTTATTTATGAGACTTGGTTTATTTTCAGCGTGTGTTATTTTCCCTCGGTGGGTCGTTCCTGTACTATGCTAATCACTTCAAGGTGTATAGCTCATTTTGTGCCAGTCACTCGCGATCTCAGAAAATATTCAACTTGGGTAAGTTGCAAGGTACAGTAAAAAGTGTTAAGGTCCTTCAAAGATTTCCTCAACTTTATTTGATAATTGTAAAGGTACACACAATAAATACATGATGGTGCAGCCATCTATGGTGCTTAACTGGGTTTTCTGAGTTGTGTCCCTTACGCTTGATGCTTGATTGCAAATTCACATTTTCTCTTGGTATGTCACATATTTGGGTGAACTTCTCTTTTATTGTGTCATTTATACGTGACCCACCCTTAATATGACTGAATTTCCCTCTTCCTTGGCTTGAATTACCCATCCCTTAGTGTACAAGGACAATGGACAGCTCATGAGTTTAGGTTGTTTTCATTATGTGTTCATCCAAACATGAGTTTAATAACAGAACTGAGAGACTAATCTCAGTGTCACAAGTCAGGATTGTGATGTCAGTATCAATCCACATGGAGTTCCTCACAGGTGATTGACTACCTGAGATTTTATGAATGCTTCAAAAATACATTCCTTGTAATATTTGTGAAAATTCTAAAACAGGTTAGCTAAGCAGTTTAATTTTTATGTACCAGACATAAATTTGTCTTTATCTATGGTCTGGCTAAAGATTTTGAATGTGTTGGTGTGTCATGCATTCAAACATCATTTATTTAAACAGGCATTACCTAGTGATAAGTGATGAGGTTAATCAGGCCTTTTGTCACTAGTACACAGTGAACAGTTCCTGTAACGTGCATATGAATAAAGTTTCAATGACTCTCATCTTAAGGGTACTTGCCCTCTTAGTGGGCGTCCTAATTTTCCTGAATTATAAAGCAGCACAAGCTGAATTAAAGCAGCACAAGCTCATGCTGACTCACTCAGTACATACCTGTGTCGGATGTGCAGATGCCAACGAGGCCCTGAAGAACTTCCTGCGAGCACGCAACCCCAAGCAGCAGCATTCAGCCACTTTGGAGTCCTACCTGATCAAGCCCATCCAGCGAATCCTCAAATACCCTCTGCTGCTGCAGCAGCTCTGTCACCTCACCCAGCCAGACACTGACGAGCATCACCACCTGTCAGGTAAGTACGCAACACCTGGCACTGATGAACATCATTACCAGTCAGGTAAGTACGCAGCAGAGGACACTCACAGACATTACCACCCTTTAGGTAACTACAACACCTCACAACACCTAGTACTAGCGAACGTCACTTCACGTCAGGAAAGCACTTTTATGCAACACCTGACACAAATAAACATCACCTTCTGTCAGGTAAGCACGTGTGAACATCACCACCACTAAAACAAAGTCTTTGACATACAATAGTGGAATCATCCCACAGATGACATCCTTACCTTGTCAGCTTACTCACCGTTCTCTCCAGTCAACAGAAGGCACGTCAGCAATCTGACAAGGTAATGATATGTCTTGGATGACTCCATGCTACATGTATAGATTATGTCTTGTGTTGATGAAAGTGTGACCTTGACCTTGTCCTTGACAGAGGCTCTGCGAGGGATGGAAGCAGTAGCAGAACACATCAATGAAATGCAGAAGATCTATGAGGAATACGGCTCTGTGTTTGATGATTTGTCTAAAACCTTCAAGGAAGTTCACCCGTCGAAGAAGGTGAAGGCCGTTGGCGGGGTAACTGACACACTCGTGTTTGGTGTTGTCATCAGTCACTGTGTATAGTCAGTCCTGCTGTTATCATTAATTTCTATGTTTTTTGTCATAAGATGTTGGATGTAAATAGATACCTCCTTAGATACCATTCTCTTACCCTCCATCCTTGCAATAGATGTTTCTGCCAATACTCGGGCAGTATTAAGCATAGCCATGATTTAAAATATTTAAGTGCATGCTCATTGGTCCATGGTGCATTTAACTGTTGCATCCCATCACCTTATCAGATCCACCCCTGTGAGAATCAAGGTCAGATAAATTCTTAGCAAACTATTCTTGTCAGATCAAGAGATGAAATGCTTGTCTGACTTGCTGACATTATTGATCATGTCATCTGCATCACACTTGCACATAAGTGTGTCACTTGATGGTGGGTTCTAAGGCTGAAATATTGCTGATTTCTCTGTTCAACAACAAACAAACCACATCCACAGATAATAAGGCTAGTTTTGTCTGAAATGATTCTTGTCAAGTGTTTGAAAAATTCTCACTCATACCTCAGATACTGGTAATCATTTTGTGTACAGAATGGTGTTCTTGTGTTGAAAGAATTTTGTTATGGCTGTAATGCTCGGAAGTTGTATTGTTGTGGCCTGTTGTGATGTGCTAGGAGTAAGCAATCTCTGCTATATGGCGGCGGTCTATAAAGTTCGGACCAGGCTGTTAACAGTGATCAACAGCATGAGCATTGATCCACACAATTGGGAACTGATAACATGTGTCAACCAAATCAGCGAGTCTGGCGCCTTGTTTTGTATCAGGAGGGGAGTTAAAAAATTAACAAAGACAGTCTTTCAAATTGTTTACAAAATATTTGACTATCTGCCCCATGTCCTTGTCATCACAATGATGTAATTTCTTAATTTCTGAGCGGAATATCATGTGCCCTGCTACATGCCATATGTGCCCTATTCATGCAAGCTTTATGTGCCCTGTTATATATTGAGGTGAATGTGTACTACTATACCAATGCAGATGTGCCCAATTATGTCCATACTGAATGTGCCCTATCATATTGAGCTGTATGTGCCCAATTGTATGCAAGCTATATGTGTGTTATTTAAAGATCTGTGTGTAACCTATTATATGCAGGGTGATATGCCTTAATATATGCATGATGATATGCCCCATATCATGCAATATCATGCATATTACATGCTTGATGATGTTCCCCATAAATTGTAAGACAGTTTGCCCTATTGCATGTAAGCTTTATAAGCCCAGTTACATGCTAAATGATGTGCCCCATGGAATGTAAGATGATGTGCCCCATAGAATGTAAGATGATGTGCCATTTTACATGCTATATTATTTGGACATTTACATGCAATATGGTGTGCCTTTTAACATACAGTATGATGTACCCTATAACATGCAAACTGTATGTTCCCTATTTCATGTAAGCTGTATGTGTCCCAGGTGGTGGACTTGAGTGTGGGAGAGCTGCAGATGTACGGCATGGTGGAGTGGTGCAACATGACTGACTATCTAGGCAAGACAAAGAAAGCATCAGACTTTGAGAACACTGTGTTCGTCTTCCGGACTGGAGTTGTGTTCCTTTGCCGAGAAAGGCTCAAGAGGAGGAAGACAAGGGTAAGAGCTATCTCCCATAATTGATGTAATGCAGCTGAAAATATGGAATAATATTACCTACAAAGAACACTCAGAGACATATTCAGAAAATGGGGGCGTGATGCCAGGCTAGTGATCCGGAGAGGATTAGAGGTGTCAGGATCGAGGTCTCCTGTGACCGGGTGTGAAAACTTCAGAGTCAACTTTGTGTGATGGCTCTTTCCGTGTTATCACAACCCCTAGTGTACAGTACACAACCCTGTCAACTTAAAAGAAGCCTTGAATCCATTGGTGTATGATCAGATGGTTGCCACGTGAATACATGCATACACCTAGTTATGAGTAGAGCAGCTTGCAGTAACCTTGGGCAAAGTACTGTGATTATGTGTCCCAGTCCACCCAGTTTTGAATTGGGTACCTCGTTAGGATGAGAGAGCCAGAATAAACTTGGTGCGCCTTGTGGCAGCAAGAGTTGTATTATCCCCAGGGAGCTGAGATTGATAGTAGGATGTGATGCCGAGACTGATATCCAATGATCGAGGGAAACAAATACCAGCGTCTTGAGCGAGCACTAGTTGCATGGATATGTGTGCTATGTGAATATCCTAAGAAGAAGAAATGATTGAAGTCTGTGAAACAGTAGTCTTTCAAATTATGCACCATGTCATGGGACAGAAGAACTGTTAACATGCTTCATGTTGGTCTTTTTTCTCACATGAATTCTCTTTAGTGTTTACTGATATGTTCACAAGCAAATCTATTTTCACAGTGCACCAAATCAGTTCCACTGCAGATATTTGTAACTGTGACGTCTGCTCTACCAAACATTTAAATCACAGAAGTACTTCAGGAATTTGATACAAATATATATGACAAATATGTGATCAGATTAGATGACAATGCATAGTTTATACATTTGGCAGGTGAACTATAAGCATTGCAAGCTGAGTTTACATGTCAGCAAAACTGAAGTCACCAATGCATTGTGTAAATACACCTTGATTGTCCTGCATATTGTTGAGTATGGCTATATTTGTGTAGACATTAAGGTACTCAGGGTGCAGTGGTGACCACAACCTCATAAACCTGAACAGATGCAATGCTGGTGATTTTCTGGCTGCTTCATGTCCTATTTCACTGCTCTATTTTCTAATAGATAAAATTGTGTTTGGGTATAGGGTATTTATGAACATCGTGCCTTGTAATATTTATCAACTACCTTTCAAAACTGATATATATTTAGCAAATTTTGGGAACACTTCCTAGTCAAAAAGACTGTTATTTTGTTTTACTGTAATTAGTTTTGGCAAAATAACATTTGATAACAGAAAATGTTAACCATCTTCTACAGTCCCTCCCTCCCAAGATGTCCCTCCTGGAGCACCATCATCAGATGGACATGCTGGAGCGCTTCCGCACACTCATCCCCACGCAGGAAGTGCAAGTGCGTGTTGGGAAGGTCAGCGACATAGACCGACACTATTGGTGGGATCTCATCCATTCCAGGTCTGACTCAGAGGGACGGCCAGAGAGACTTTACCAGTTCTGCAACAGGTATGTAGTCATGACAGTTGAAAATTATATTAAATTCATATTCAGTTTGCCACAAAAAGATCTCCCAAATCTTTAGATGTTCCAGTTTTTTTCTTACATGTCATATAGTTTCTAATTATAGTTGCTAATTAGTTGCTTTTCATGATTTTAATTACAATAACTGAATGAGTAGATGAAGCCTAAACCGTATAACCCGTATTATGTGAGCCATGTCAGCGTGGAAACCTCGTCTGACATGCCATATACAATTACAGCAACATAGATGTATACCATTAAGGCCATTTGTGATAAGTAGTGGTTGTTGACATGGAAGCCCCCGGTGGAAATACAAATTGTATGAGGTCTGTTTCTGGTGTCCAACGCTGTCATGTTGATGGAGCTGTTATAAAGCCATGCTCAATCAATTCTGTGAATTTTCCATGCATACATGTAAATGTAGACAAACATTGTCTGTTTTCAGTACATCTGAGGCCAAGTCTGACTTCATGAAGGTCATCAGACAAACGATACGAGAGAGTGTCCGCAGCATGACGGTGCCCACCAAATCGGCCCAGCTCAAACCACGCAGTTTGAGCCCATGCTCTGCCGAAAAACTTGACCCGCTTCCCTTGTTGAACAAAAAGAGAGGTCAGGATCCTGAAAGACACTCTATGGATTTTGACGAAAAAATTAGTGCGCTAGAATATGAAGCAGCTTTCAGAATACGTAGCAAGACCATAGGTGATATAAATCAAGCAAGCATGGATGACAATGCTGCTTATACTACTGTGTCTGAGCCACAGATAGCTCAGAACAAGAGTCCAACATCGTCAAACTCGAATCTAAGTAGTTCTAGTCAGAGCGGGTCTGCTAAGTTACTGTACGCCAGTGCCAATCCCCTGAACTATTCATCAGGCTCTGTTAATTCTATTGGGTCGCCGGTGTGGAAGCCTCGGTCAGAAAGTAGGCAGGGCACACAGAGCCCTCAGAACCAGAGTCCAAAACGCCCCAGCGTATCACAAGATGACACTGCATCAAGAAATAGTGCCATCAGTGATGCTAGCAACTCACCAAAACGTAATATTACAAGCAGTGATTCGCCTAAGCGTAGAGATCAAAAGACTGTTGTGTTCGCAGCACCGTATGGAGTCCAGCCGTTTAAAGATACTGAATGTTAGCAGTAGATCTGGGTAGGAATACCCAAGGTAAAATGGCCACTAATTGACTGGTGGCAGCAAGTCTGCAGATGGACAAATTGCTGATGATTTGCTTACCATTTCAGATGAGAGGTGTGAACAGATATGCGAGGCAGAGCTCGCCCTGTCTGCTGAGCAGGGGGCGACAGGCTCTAGCCCGCCGGGTGAGATAATAACCTACCTCTGATGGTTGTGGGGCTTGGTTAGTTGAGCATGTGGTTTATGGTTGTGAGGTGGGCACTTCCTGGATCAGGGAGGATGGCTCCTATGGACAGCTTATAGCAGTTTTAAGAGGGAAAAATGGTGATGTGATGGCAGTGTGTGCCTTGGAGGATGATTAGAAGCATTTAAGATAATAACAACAAGGTGCCCCTCAGAAGTGTATGGTAAATGCTTGATTGCTTGGAGGGGATGTAGAACTCCTTGAGGTGTGACTGGAAACATCATTTAGCAATGTTGTCTCCAGTCAGTGCTATGGTGAACAATGCATTTATTAGGATATAAATGTTATATTATCCAAGATGTGTCATTATCCTTGTTATTCCATTCTGCTGGCCAGATAGTGACAGTTTGTAAAGGATAATGAATGTTCTTTCAATGACTCACTGTACAGAACTATATACAGAGTGTAATATATCACATCTGTTCCTTATTGCTGTTCCCAGTGTACAGTGTATCTATCCGAATTGCTGTACAGTAACACTCTTTCTGTACACCCTGTACAGTTAATGTATTAGCACACAGGCACCACATTGTAAAATAACCACATATACCCTCCACAAAATTATTACCTTTCACATATCTCAAGTGAAAATGATTTTCTCAAGTTTTTGTTAGAATCTAGATTTTCTTAGATTTCTATCTGGTCTCTTGACTTTGGATGCATGCTTTATGATAACTGCATTTTGTTACCAGGTCAGGACTCTATCACATGACAAGATCATGTGACCACATCATGTGACTAGATCATATGACTAGATCTTGTGAGTTGTTCACTGTGCATGCTTTACAGTAGGTGTAAGAGGTAGCTGTTTACACTTACCACCAGATGGCGCTCTCCCTTGATCTGTGTCTGTTCTACCTGACAATGGTTGATGTAGGTAGAATTGTTTCTTCATATATATTTGACGTACATCAGGATAACCTGCTGATTATTTTGATGCTGATAGTGTTGCATTAGATTTTAACTGATTACTTATTGTAATTGTGTTATGTGAAGTAATAGTTGCAGGAGAATAGTTTCTTGGAATAATTTGAAATATGCTGCAGCTTGGAATGTGTTTGTAAAAGCATTTTGTTCATAATGTTTGTTAATATTACTGACATAGTTTAAGATATATAAAAGTTTTACAAAGTATTAAAAGATATAAAATGTCACACATATAGACATGAGTATTACTAGTTATCAGTGAATTATGAAGTTTTTCTGTCCTAACTTAAATGCAAACATTTCATCAGATCCATTGTTTTTTCCTGTGAAATGAAATTGAAATTGTGTGATTAAGAAATCCATATTGCTTAGTCTACTAGTGATGTATTAAATGTCCATGCATTTCTGTTCAGTGATATGCAACTGTGTCATTTGGGTATCAAAACTTTGAAGTTTAAAGAGATTTTATGTAGTGCTATTGAGACCAGTCACATTTGCCTGTACTAGTATTTCACCAGATACCAGCATTGTGAGCACTTTGTCTAGTCATTCATTAGTGTTACCTTCTGTATGAGAACAAGTTGCTGACCTAAGCATGTTTTATGTAGTGTTTAGGGCTAGAAGGCCAAGGGATGTGCAATATGTTCTCAGTCATATGTTTTATTTATTGTAACTTGTAGTTGAGAATAGTTCAAGGGGCCAAATATATCAACCAATCACAAACATGTATATAGTCACTGTAACATAACCATATGTACATTCTGTTACACAGCCACTGATTGGATGGGTAAGCCAGAGCTGGTGTTAGAATAGCTTTCAATGGCTTAAACCTGATACTCATGTTTGTGAAATAAGATTGTTATTATGAACACACATACTAGATTTAATCTTCTTCCATGCCCTTCCTGTCCACCTGTGTTGACCCTTCACCTTCTGACACTAATGTGTTGTGGTATATAGGTGTTGTAGAAGATGTGATTTCAGACAATGGAGATCAAATCACACTTGTTGTTTATCAATTAAAGAGTTTATCATCATCATCATCATCATCATGTGTCATCAGTATTTACACCTGTTTCATGCCCATTTCCTTTCAACAGTCTAAGATTCAATATTCCTATTCTCATCAAAGCAATCATGAAGGTGGCGTTAGTTGGCAGCTGGAATCCATGCAGACTGTCCCAAGGTGATGACAATGTCAAGGTCACATCTGACAGAAACTCTGCTTGTTTATGTATAACACTATTTCACATGAGGCATATTTTGACAAGATTCCTTTCAATAATTTAAGTTATATATCACAAATGAAGACAGAAATGCATTAGGCATTATCATTGGAAAAATTGGCCATATGTTTATTTACAAACTTGAATATTTCAGAATACAAGATACATCATTCATAGTTTGGAAATAAAATGTATTACTTTTAGATAATTTACAGTTCAGCTGTTGACAGTGTGTATGTTAATCAATAAAATTATAACTTGTTTTGAGAGGACTAGGAACATAGCGTCAACAGTTGGGATGAAAGGATATCATTATCCTGATGTAATTACTTTTTCGTTTTGATTTTTGTAACTGCCATCAGTCAACACTTTTCTTGACACTATTGTATCAATGGAATATTTGTGAGTGTGGTGGCACAACACCCATCTGTTCTTCAGCCTCCTGCTTCACTTTGTGTGGTTGTATTGGATAAGCGGTATTTTTTATGGGGAAATGTTCCTTCACACAAGGGGAAGTCCTTAGTATTTGTTGTAAATGCCAGTGGAGCCATGAAAATTCTGTCTTTGATTCCTTGCACTAAAACTACTCTGATACTGTGTCATCCTCAATTCAACATTGGTACCATTACACAGAATGGCGGTTTTGTGTATTGCTGGTCAGATTTGATTCTTCACAGGGGCTGAGGGTGTGACTGTTGTCAGAGCAGCTGTATGGGCACTCTCTGGTTGCAACTTGCGTTATTACACAGAAGACTGCAGGACCATGCTAAGTAGGCTGTCTGTTGACTGAGTTGTCTGCCCTTTCGTCACATTCAGACTGAAATAATTAATATGCCTGAAGGAAAATGGAATTGAACGAGATTGGCATATAATGGTATGAGGTTATTGATCTAATCAAGATTCTCTACTTATTGCTCCCAGATCTTGATTCCACCCTTGGCTTTACTTAATGGTGCCACTGATGTTAAGTCCTCTGTATTTCAAGCTTACACAAGTGAAGCATTCTTTATTGACATGCTTTGTTTGTTGAAGTCATGAGATGATTAACATTATGTAAATTATAAACTGATTCAACATTATGTGTTTTGTGTGTTTCATGTGTTTTCATGCAATTTAGTCCAAATGGTAACACTATTCTAAAATGCTATGAATATCATGATTTCTCTGGTCAACAAGAAAGAAAAACACTTTCTTGCAAACTGTTTTCACCTTTCCAAAACCACTATTATTGTTCTGTAACGTTTGAATTAATTGTATGGTAGCTAGCATCTGTGATCGCGCCATGCACTGTCCACATATCATGTGATAACTCTCCTGACTTGGAGGCTCAGTTTCTACCTCTTCTGTCTTGAGTTGTCTCCCCTTTGGTTGCAGGAAACCATTTATATATATTCAGTGATGCACGTCTGCTGTCATTAATTGGCCCTGCCAATTGTACCAATTTATTTAGTCTGGTTTTGGTAATCAAAATTGTAGGTTATTAGAATATTGTTTCATATTCATGTACCATATTTAACATGAAAATAAGAATGCAATTTTCTTTTTGTCTGCACTTCACCTGTTCTTTGAAGGGTATGAGAATTTGTTATGCAAGTCAAACACAGGTCAGATTTATTAAACTGGCCTAGAAGTTTTATTTGGAATCGAGCACAGACTGGTTTCCTACGACTAATGTCTTTTGTCAGGTTTTATGGGGATGTGTGACTTCTACATTACGAGCTGCATCATCATTTTGTCTCTCAGTGGTGACGTCATCACCAGTACTTATGGGGTGACATCACCACCCGTTTCTACACCCCGTGCAAGAAACATCAACTCATTGTCATCAGTTCATCATTACTCATGTTGTTCTCCACTTGCGTTTTACGTCCAGATTTCACGGGGTACGGTTTATACAGGTTGTGGCAGACATTCAGTTGATAGTCGTGACTATGGATAACAATTAAAAAGAACATTCAGAAACATGGCACGTGGATGACGTACAATCAATCAAACTGTTCACATGAAGTAGCAGGGTCCACGGGAATCATAGAATCTATGTGCCTCTACGTCTTCTGTTTTCCCTGATAATCGAGACCAAAACCATGGGTCCATGTTCCACCACAGCTAACTATAACCGTCCAACCAAATTACTCACAGGAGCAACAGAAATTCTGTGACTCATCAGAGCGACTAATTTGTGACGTCACACTTTGATGATGAATGACCTAAGGGGTTTGGGGTCACGTTTAGACAGATTTAGTTGTACAGGTCAACGTGTTGAACGTTGGTTGTGCATTCAGTCGAACATTGCCAAACACAAATGTGTAAGGTTGAGTGTCAGGACCTACCAAATGCCTCCCGGCCTGCATAACCTGTGCCCATATCGTGTTGCTCTGGAATAATTATTTTGTAGGCTTTATGAAACCACAATTGTTGATCAGATCAAGGAGAATAAAACACACAGATCTGAACACAGACTTCCTTGTTTATTCATGTCAGCGGATGAGGGGTTTTGGCCCTGATCTGGACATTCTTACTGCCGCCATGGTGATGTCGTTCCTTCAGACAGGTTATAAAATTAACTATAGCCATGAAAGAGAATCGGTCGTTTTTCAACTTCGGATAGATCGAAGATTACTTGTATTGCAGTAATACAAGACGTAGCATATTCTTATGTTATTTTAATTTTATCTGTCAAATGTGTATACAGACACATGGACATGATTAGTGTTGCCATGGGTACCAAGCTTTTCCAGTACATTCCAAGGCTTATTTCTGTCACTAGGAACAAGGCCATGTCGGCCATCACGCCAACTGTACAGACGACCTTCACCTTTCGTGATCCCAACATCAAGCCCAAACCGAGGTTGAAATCCACCACCCCAGCAACATACATATAGGTCAGTGCGTTGATTGGGCAACCAACGAAATTACCCGGAAACATTGTTGCGTAGTATCTGAATTCAGCTATCTAAAAGAAAAAGTAATAACACATATATTAATCCACTTTACGCCAGCACATAAGGATGTAATGCACTGGGCCTCCTTTCACAAAGCACCAAGGCAGTCATAAGTCACTAAGGTAACCTTTGTGCAGTGTTAAAGAATGAGAGTTAAGGTTAACCTTAGCAAAAGCTGCTTCGTGGAAAGAGACCCCTGATTCTTACTTGAACCTCCCATACTATTATAGGATTTCCGATAACAATGTTATGTTTCTTAGTATGAGAGTTCTGCTTCAACGTCGCAGCAAGTGAAATCACAAAATCACTTTTCCATAGGACAATCTTCGAGTCCAAACTCAAAGATGGAAAGACGGGTTCCCCCAAAAGACCAAGATTTGTGTCTAAATGGGCTCATTTCCAGACACACGAACAAAATGACCTTTCTTTGACTTTGCTTCATGAACAACCCTAGCTGTCTGCCCGTCACAGTCCGTCAACTGAACCCTTTTTGTCCGACATATTTAAGTATTCAAATGCATTCCGTCTTTCCGGTAAAGGGTGGTGTTCAAATGGATTCTGTCTGTCCGTCAAAGTTTGCTCTGTTTCAGTTACCGAACCTGCCAGTTGGTCAGGTGGAGACTCACCAGCCCTATTTCGTTGTATACGACCTGGAGCTAAAGTCATTTATATTACAAGCGTCAACCATTGGTATATATATGTATTTACCATTCCGTTGTATACGACCTGGAGATAACGTCGTTTATATTACACGCGTCAACCAGCGGTATATATATGTATTTACCATTCCGTTGTATACGACCTGGAGATAACGTCGTTTATATTACAAGCGTCAACCAGCGGTATATATATGTATTTACCATTCCGTTGTATACGACCTGGAGATAACGTCGTTTATATTACAGGCGTCAACCAGTGGTGTATATATGTATTTACCATTCCGTTGTATACGACCTGGAGATAACGTCATTTATATTACACGCGTCAACCAGTGGTATATATATGTATTTACCATTCCGTTGTATACGACCTGGAGATAACGTCATTTATATCACAGGCGTCAACCAGTGGTATATATATGTATTTACCATTCCGTTGTATACAACCTGGAGATAACGTCATTTATATTACACGCGTCAACCAGTGGTATATATATGTATTTACCATTCCGTTGTATACGACCTGGAGATAACGTCATTTATATTACAGGCGTCAACCAGTGGTATATATATGTATTTACCATTCCGTTGTATACGACCTGGAGATAACGTCATTTATATTACAGGCGTCAACCAGTGGTATATATATGTATTTACCATTCCGTTGTGTAGGCTTGCTGGGAATGGGAGTAGTTTCATGGCACCTGCTGTGATAAACATGGCGGCCAACAGCCCCGACAGCATCGTCCAGCCACAGCACATCGTCAGCAGCAGAAGGAAAACACTGCAACGTCACCAAAGTAATCCAAAAATCATTATCTGGGTATTATTAGAAACTTTCATTTAACATTTAGAGACAAATTACGAAAACTTTACTTGCAAACATTAACTCCAGGTGAAAGCATTGCAGACATTCTGACAGCAGTCAATTACAATCATCAGTATTGTAGTTGCATCTCAGCAGAGTCTAAATACCCTAGACGGTACCCAGCTAGTGGAACAAGTACACCATGAGGCATCATTGGTGTCTATGTCGCCGAATGAGTTGTGCGGACTGAGTTCCTGACTGCTGTCCCTGTCTTCACCAAAATGGTAGATGACCAGGACCTGCAAAGCTTCGAGTTTTCCTCCATATGGTGAGACGTCGTAACTGGCTACATTCTGTTCGAACCCGACCTACTCACTCACTCCTATAACATGTGGGAGACCGGCGCCGACTGAATCATGTCAACATCAGTCCTGTGTGTGGACAGCTATGCATGCATTTCATTGCAAGGAGAGACTAGCACTTGGAAGTAAAAATACCTTGCGTTCATTTCGGAGCCAAATGTGAAAGAATCCTGTTGTTAGTAACTGCCCGATGTTTACAAACACAGGACAGTGATGGGTCCTTTTGGGGCTGTAATCGTGGTTTCCCCATATTACCAACCAAATATATAGAGCATCACCACCATTTGCGTTTCGACTGAAAGGGCGTTTTGACAATTGCTGAGCAAAAAGCCATTTGCGCATTTGATAGTGAACCATGTTACTGCCTGATCCGTGACATACGCTATGGGTACTTGACCCCTTACTTGGGTACAGTACTTGTGTCAGTGTGATAATGGGTCTTTAACATTTATTCTCCGAAAATAGTATAAAATAGTGCTAGTATAAAATTTCGATATACGCCAGCAGTTACATTTAACTTATTATTGTGAGTCCCAGTTAGGTGACATTGTACGTCAGTACAGTTAGGACTAAGCAGAGAAGATAATAAGGTTCAGCTTGAGGGAGTGTTTTGCAGAACTAAGAGCAAGTCGGGCGTTCGGGACTCGCGTTACTTTGACATACCTGAAATGTGTGACATGACGATAAGTTCTGTTTTGTCCCGCCCGGCTCCCTCTGTTGCACTTTGCGCAGCTTCAATCTCCAACTGTTGACGCGGGTAGGTTGTAGCTGGGTGAATCTAGGACAGTGCTCATCACATGACCGCGTAATGATGGGGAATGTTTGCTGGGACCAGCAGTGGTTGGGCATCGGGACACACCAATACATACATTCTGATTAACGCTAAGCCCGAATAGAGGCGGGGCTGCCATAGTCAGCGGCTGTGGCTTTTAGAATACTGTAGTAGTAGTAGTAGTAGTAGTAGTAGTAGTAGTAGTAGTAGTAGTAGTAGTAGTAGTAATAGAAGTGGTGGTAGTAGTAGTAGTGGTGGTGGTATCAGTAGTCGTAGTTTACATATCCGAATATATAGTTTATATATTGTCACATGCACAAATGCCGAAGGAAAATGCCAAGTGAATTTCTCGACACAATAAAATACTTATGCTGTCAGATTTTAAATAATTAATACTCCGTAAACAAGAAGTTAATTCTGAAAAAGGCGCAACTGCGTAAAAAAATGGACCATGGATGCTTGGCTCTGTGTGATTATCTCCCCTTCCCAATTAGCAACAACTGGTGGTTTATGTGTTTTGTTCGTTTCAACCTTGCTGTATGAAGAGTGTATCTTGTCAGATAACATCACGACGATGTATTTGGCAAGTTATATTTCATGTTCGTTGTATTAGCTAACGTGGCAGTGCTATGGGTTTCACACGCTTAAGAACAGCGGCTGTGTTCACGATTATCGCATGAGCAATAGACAAAATGTGTTACTCATTGAAAGATAACTTAGTTTAAACATAAGCCATCATCACAATATTTTCAGTGTATGTGTGATCCAATCCGTCCCGTGCTAGCGAGAGTACCCAATGACTCCTGAAAGTTTATAATGCCATGTATGCAAGCGTCAGTTCGTTACGTCCATGTGCAGGGTGATGGCTGTAGTCGTCCAACCTCGCCTTCATTAAACCACCTGGTGCTCAGTCTACACAGCTTCTGTCTAGACTACACCTTCACCACTTTACGGATACCGCAAACAGGAATATTGATATGTGTCGACTTTTGTTCTCCAACAGCTTCACCCATAAACTATACCCAGAAGCATTCAGTGTAAAACAAACAATAAAGAAATGCTACACGACAAACAACTGTATTCTAAGATTAACCATGTGTGGTAATCAATACAAATAACTGAAGACGAAGTACAGAAAGTGCAGTAGTAGACAATGAAATCGCACTACAATTACAATATATATATATAATATAATAATATAACAGAATAGCAGAGGTAAAAGTAGTAAAGACAATGGTAATAATACTTGATAGCAGCGGATAACAGCAGATAGAATTTCTCCATAGGTCTAGATATCCAGGAGGCTAAAAATAATGTTCAAACAAAACCCTGTTGTTGTTAGACTGAGATCATAGAGGCATGTGGTTGCCCTCCCATACTGTTCACACACCTTCCAGAGATGTCAGTAGTGTCACATTGGATTTGTCTATTTCGTTTACACTTGACTCTACAAGCGTCTAAAATTTTGATTTCCGCATCACTGCTTGCATTGTGAAATGTAATAAATTTCTGACAACTAATTATTGTTAAGGCACACATACTGATCGATCTGAACAGAAACAATAGTTTGAGAATAACTTACATTGAAAGGGGATATTTCTCAATGTTGATGTGTGCAATATGAACACATCGAAGGAGTATATTCTCACCCCTTCGTGGAGTGAATGAAAAGCCCTTAGCGATATATGAACATTTTAAAACCACAATCGTGTTAAGATAACAAAAGCCGGCTGTTATCAAAGTTAACTGGCACTGGCTGGCTTCCACTCACTCTAGGAAGCCGTAAAAATATACTTCCTCCTGTCACAGAAGTTGACACCCATAAATCTCTCTCTGTTTTTCACACTTACGGTCAATCAAGGCTTTAAATGGCACTGCCATCATCATACTATAAGTGAAATCTCGTTGTGATGAGATACTGCTCAAATGCAGCGCCGCTGTACATATACAGCTCAATGATATCCAAACCTCTGCGGTGTGCAAATATTAGACAGTTTTGTACTCAGTGGAATCTATCAAAGGTACGTCGTATTTATTAGTAACTGTATATTATGAATAGTGACAATTATGGTTCGCGCGAATGTGAGTAACCAGTATGTCAGTAATCAGTGGTCTGAGACCATTCTACATCTTTACAAACCGTAGTTGTGATTACACGATGCCATTTAGAAAGTGGTCAAATGCAACATATGTCATATTTGGGATTTCGCTTTCTTAGTAAAGTACAAATTCTAGTACTTTTTTCGGTTGAGTCCCATCCGGGATTCAAACCCGCACCGTCAGAGTCAGGCACCTAATCGCCAGCACACAAAGTCAGCCGCCTAGCTCGCTCACCCTCGCATGACGCCATTTTTCGAACATTCGACTAAATCTACATAATTATGTCACCATAAACATTTCATTAGTAACATTTCATTAGTAAAACACCCTGTTGTGCAACCATGGTGGAGCACCACCTTGGAAGACAGCACCACTTTAAACTGAACTATCATAAATGTCTGCCTATGACATGCAGTATATGTGTCAACCAGATGTTGGTCAATCTTATTGCCTCTTCTTCTGTTCATCCCTCCAGTCGCTGTTGAGGACATAGCCCAGGGCAAGAAAACACCCAGCCGGGACCAGGGCCTTAGCGTACATCCCGATATTGACCTGTGAAATTGTTGCTCCCACCATTACCACCATCAAGCCTCCAGTACTTACGACCTTGACCTTCCCTGATCCAAGCATCATACCCAGACCGAGGCTGACTTCCAATACACCGACGAAGAACATGTAGGTCTCTGGGTCAAGACGCGGCCCCACCATATTGGCCGGGAAGACGCTGGCGAACTTGACGAACTCTTGTCTCTGGATAATACAGATTAACTTACTGCGTGACACCGTAACGGCATCTAAAACATACTGAACAGCAAAAGGAACTCAAGTTTCGAAAAAGTAAAATCTCATAAAAGTAGGCCTTCAGTAACGTTTCCTTTGTGGTTCAGCATACACGCACACAACATATCATATATGTACAGACACACAAACACACATAACATATATATGTGTACACAAAAAAAACCACAACATATTATATATGTACACACACACAAACATACTATATACGTACACACACACAACATATTATATATGTGCACACACACACACAACATATTATATATGTACACACACACAAACACGCACACAACATATATATGTACACACACAACATATTATATATGTACATACACACAAACATATTATATATGTACACACACAAACACACAACATATTATATATGTACACACACACAACATATTATATATGTACACACACACACAAACACAACCTATAATATTTGTACACGCACAAACACACAGAACATATATGTGTACACACACACAAACACACACACGCGCGCGTATTATATATATGACAGACTCAACAGGTCTGTCCGTTAATGGACAGCGAAAGAAGTACGGGATGGCTATTTCTTTTGCGACTTCATGCAATGAAAAGTATAAACTTGAACATTATATAGAGACAGCTTGGAACAAAGCAGAAAATCTTACGTATAATTAGGGCGTCAGGCATGAACACGTGGTACATAAAACTGGGAAGGGAGTGGAGTGGGTCTTCGCAAGTATATTGTTGGCAAGTGTCTCTACCCATCTCCCCCACATTTCGCGATGAGGACAAAGCCCTTGCAAATGTTGATTGTCTCACCATTTCTTGATAGACGCTGCCTATGATAGGGTACACTTTTACGGCTCCCGCGAACACATAGAGTGCGGACAGGAGAGTTGATGTCACTCGGCGGGCTGTCGTCGTCTGTGTCATGGCGGTGCACAAAGAACTGAAATGTTTCAATTCCGATGGAACATATATATGGAAATAATACGAGTAAGTACCGATACTGAGATACTGCGAGAAAGTAATAATATTGAGAAACAGTACACATTAAGATGCTAGTATTGCGAGACAGTATTAGCACGTATTAACACTGGGAGACAATATAGACACTGAGATACTGCGAGACAGTATAGATACTGAGACACTGCGAGACAGTATAGAATGAAATATTGAGAAACAGCATAGACACTGAGATCCTGCGAGACATTATAAACACTGAGACAAAGCGAGACAGTACAGAATGAGATCCTTCCAGACACTATAAACACTGTGATGTTGCGAGACACCACAGAATGAGATACTGAGAGACCGTATAGACACTGAGATCATGCGAGACAGTACAGAATGAGATTCTGAGAGACAGTGTAGTTACAGAGAGACAGTATAAACATTGATATAATGCGAGACGATACTGTGAGATAGTAAATACACCGAGATATTGCGAGACAGTATAAATGAGATACTGAGAGACAGTATAGACACTGAGATATTGCGAGACAGTACAGAATGAAACACTGAGACAATATAGACAGTGAGACTGCGAGACAGTGTAGAATGAGAGACAGTATAGAATGAGATACTAAAAAACAGTATAAACACGGAGATACTGCGAGACAGTATAGAATGAGATACTGAGAGAAAGTATATAGAATGAGATACTGAGAGACAATAAAGACAGATACACTGAGAGACAATAGAGACACTGAGATACTCTGAGACAGATACACACTGTGCCATCCTGTCAGCTGAACTGAAGGAATTCTCTATGAAATTAGAAAACGCGTACAGAAAATCAAAGATAGAATCAATCCCTCCTCCCGGTGTATTAAGGCATTATACATATGTACTTCATCACGCGACCATCCAAGTCACGAGTCGCACCATCCAATCAATTCAACGAACACAGGCTGCTTGCGACCAGCCCTAGTCGGAAAAGACCCAACACCCTTACAAAATAATATAGGCTAAACAAGCAAGGAATGTGTCGCTTGTAAGGCAAAGATGGAACAAAACATGCGATGACATCAAACTATTACAGAAGTTATGCCCTAATTTAACAAACAGAAATACATGTGTTGCCTAAACTGATACGAGAGGACGGTCTCTTGGTATAAAAGTTTCACACGTCCGTTTAGTACACACACCGGATTGTATTGACCCTGTCTGAAGCCATATGCTGCATACCAAGTCATGGCGTCCCACTACGCAAGGCTAGTTCACAGCAGTTCCTATACGTGGGATGACTGCACAATGTTGTCATACCGTTATAATAATTACTATGCTGCCAAATGTAGAGTTAACTCAGTTAAATCATACCATTGTGCAGTGTTGTCGAGCTACCAACCTGATGTGAAGGCGAAAGTGTGGAAACGACGCGCTTTGTGACGTTTAACATACAGAATGTTGCGAATGTACTCGAAATCCTGCACATCATAAATGTGCATCGGGTTTATTAATGCCGCATACAAGATCATCGCTGTGATGAAACCTAGCTGAAGATTGGTCTCGCACATTCACAACGAAACCCTCCATTAGTCTGAATATTGAACAGTGGATTTCTTCAGAGGTTCACCCTCCGACAGCTTGATTCGCACACACACGCACGCACACGCGCGGTTTTAAGGCGGTTTTAGTGCTAAGCCGCTGAAATATCACTGTACATGTTAACATGGATTCACGTAAACTGAGTCGACCAGTACTTGCTTTATCCCCTAATTCCCGTGCACCATACACGCGTCTCCAGTGAATGGGACCTTCGGCTTCTTTACGAGCACCCGATCTGCTCGACCACGGAGGCAAATTACTCGAGCATACTGACTGATTTGATTGGGTACCAATATATTACACCGTTATACATCCTTTGCGTGTTACTTTGGGAATCGAACCACCGGACTTGTAAACTCACCTGAGCAGACCCTGTCCTCACTATCCGAATAAGCGGTCTGAACACACAGAGTGTTAAATAAATTATGAAGAGCATACACAAGGGAAATAATTTAGTATGGTAACGTACCCCCATAAGGCCATATGTACTACCCATCCAAAAGTTTAGACTCACCTAAAGCACTCAGTATATGTTGTGGGTGTGCGAGGGGCGTGGGGAGGAACCAGCTGCAAACCTTTGTCAAGAATTCTCCAATCATCATTTATCATTTATCATTTATTGAACCTATGGAAACTAGACAGATGTCGTCTGTTGCAGCACTGACTCACGACACGGAGTTGTTGTACCACATTTTGGTCTGTTACTAATTTGTTAGAGTATAGTTTCTCCATAAACCTGGGTACTGATAAATTATGAACGTTATAAAATTTCATAGTTTGCACTAACATCTAGCTACATCTACACATCTCACATTGCTGCCAAGAACAGGGCCATGTTTTATGGATACAGTTCATTTGGGCATGGCCACCTGTGTCTAATTTCGTCCTGACCGTGTCCATATGACTCAAGCACATTTTAGACCGTGCAAACATGTCCTTATTCCGCATGAGCAATTTGGCAACAGCTTCCCCTTGTTCGTCAGAGGTACGTCAACCTCTGTCTCAGCTATCTCATTAGCTAGTCCTGTCACTTTGGGGTTCATCCCATCTGTCATATCTTTCAAACCTACAGTAATTTCTTCAGGCACGGCTTCTGTCTTACCGATAATACATCGCTTCTTTAGCCGAGAGGTTTTATTGGTGTTATTCACTATCATTACCGGTATTTCTCCTTCCTTATTCAGTTTACTTACATCCCAAGCATTAACCTGGCTCACAGCTGATATAGTCTTCTCAGTTCCCTTGAATTTCATATGAAGTACTTGTATCAAAATATATTTTTTCCTAGCACGAGCCTTGACACCAAGTCTAAATCTAATAATTGTATTTCTAAGTTTCTTGCTTGTAATGTTTGTCAAATATGTCTCAGGTTCTATCAACGTTTTAAAGGATCTATATACATCAAATCTAGAACTTAAATTAAGGTTATTCATCCAATTCTGTCGAAACATATCCACGGCTCTTTGACGGAATTCATTCATAAGCAGCCGCTCGTTACCGTCCCCTTAGAAATTCCACACATACCCAATACCTAATATTTAATACAACGAAGATGAGAGTTTACGTATAGTGGGTATCTTCCACATTCGCCATATACCATATAGTTTGGTGTTGTAATATTGACATTAAGGAACTTCTTACATGCTAACAGATGTATTTTTTCAGTCGGTACAAAAGTCTGGAAACCGCATATTTCTGCCCCATACAAAAGCACTGGTTGAATCTGTGCATCGAAAAGTTTTTAAAAAATGGCGTTTCATGGCGTTATTTGTGCTAATGGATAGAGTGAAAGTAAATATACCAGAGCCTTTTTTACTTTTGCCGATAAGGCAGTTTTACCCATATTCAATGTATAATTAAAACGTATTCCAAGATATGTGTATTCAGGAACTATTTGCATTGAAATGCCGTTATAGTACCATTTTTCGCCACAAGCGATATGCCCTCCCCTTCAAAATACAACATTTGATTTGTCTAGATTGACATCTAATTTCCATGCTTCTGAGTAGTTCTCCAAAATGTCCAGTTAGTTCTGTAAACCTACCACTGTGTCCGATACTAAAATCATCGGCAAACAGCAGCATTAAAATCTCCAACATATCAGGGTATAGTTGTGCTCCATGTTTCCCATTATGGGTTATTTCAGTTTCTATTTCGCTAATGAAGAAGGAGAATAGGACATAACAAACATCCTTGCTTCACACCCAGTGGGCACCAGTTCTTAAAGGTTAACACTCCGTGCACCTCTGCGAAGGTTACAGACAAGTTGACGCTAAACATTCTCGCATTCTGTTCCTCGCAAACTTTCAGTGGCTGGAATCCGAGTGAAAAGTGAAAAGTGTTTTTCAGACACCCGAGGTATTCTACGTGGGACACCGCCTCAGTACAGACGGACTGCACCCAGTTGCAAGACAAAGCAGTTGCTATAGCTAACGCACAGGCTCCGACACATTTAACTGAACCTTATTGCTGACCTACAAAGGTAAATTCCTACCTCTTGACAGTGTTAGCGCCAATACACACCCTACTAAGAACAGACAACAAAAAGCCTACCAGTAGTCAAAGGAACTTCTTCAATGTGCAAAAGTTCTTGTACACTTCGACCGTGACCAAGAACCCGTTTAGCTACGAACGCATTTACATACGGCCTTTGAGTCGCATTCTCACACAAGATGCCAGACGGTTCCCAAAGACCGATCACCTTTGCATACCCTAAATCAAACTGAAAAAGGCTACACACAAATAGAGAAAGAAGGACTTTCTGTACTATTTGGTGTTAAAAGGTTTTACCAATACCTGCATGGCACTTACTTCTGGGGTCTCTAATGACCACAAGCCTCTACTATTCCTATTCGAAAAGATGGGAGGAATATCAGCCATGTCATCGCTGAGAATGAAGAGATGGACAATGACTGTCAGTGTATGACTACTCGTGCCATCACTACCAGAGACTACCTGGGTCACGCCGACGCCCTTAGTCATCTCTCTCAGCGCATGAACATGCCTCCCGTGCCATCACTACCAGAGACTACCAGGGTCACGCCGACGCCCTTAGTCATCTCTCTCATCGCATGAACGTGTCTCCCGTGCCATCACTACCAGAGACTACCAGGGTCACGCCGGCGCCCTTAGTCATCTCTCTCAGCGCATGAAAGTGCCTCCCGTGTCATCACTACCAGAGACTACTTGGGTCACGCCGACACCCTTAGTCATCTCTCTCAGCGCATGAACATGCCTCCCGTGTCATCACTACCAGAGACTACCTGGGTCACGCCGACGCCCTTAGTCATCTCCCTCAGAGCATGAACATGTCTCCCGTGTCATCACTACCAGAGACTACCAGGGTCACGCCGGCGCCCTTAGTCATCTTCCTCAGCGCATGAACATGTCTCCCGTGTCATCACTACCAGAGACTACCTGGGTCACGCCGGCGCCCTTAGTCATCTCTCTCAGCGCATGAACATGTCTCCCGTGTCATCACGACCAGAGACTACTTGGGTCACGCCGGCGCCCTTAGTCATCTCTCTCAGAGCATGAACATGCCTCCCGTGCCATCACTACCAGAGACTACCTGGGTCACGCCGACGCCCTTAGTCATCTCTCTCAGCGCATGAACATGCCTCCCGTGCCATCACTACCAGAGACTACCTGGGTCTCGCCGGCGCCCTTAGTCATCTCTCTCAGCGCATGAACGTGTCTCCCGTGTCATCACGACCAGAGACTACTTGGGTCACGCCGACGCCCTTAGTCATCTTCCTCAGCGCATGAATATGCCTCCCGTGCCATCACTACCAGAGACTACTTGGGTCACGCCGGCGCCCTTAGTCATCTCTCTCAGCGCATGAACATGTCTCCCGTGCCATCACTACCAGAGACTATCTGGGTCACGCCGACGCCTTTAGTCATCTCCCTCAGCGCATGAACATGTCTACCGTACCATCACTACCAGAGACTACCTGGGTCACGCCGACGCCCTTAGTCATCTCTCTCAGCTCATGAACGTGTCTCCCGTGTCATCACTACCAGAGACTACCTGGGTCACGCCGACGCCCTTAGTCATCTCTCTCAGCGCATGAACATGTCTCCCGTGTCATCACTACCAGAGACTACCTGGGTCACGCCGGCGCCCTTAGTCATCTCTCTCAGCGCCTGAACATGTCTCCCGTGTCATCACTACCAGAGACTACTTGGGTCACGCCGGAGCCCTTAGTCATCTCTCTCAGAGCATGAACATGCCTCCCGTGCCATCACTACCAGAGACTACTTGGGTCACGCCGACGCCCTTAGTCATCTCGCTCAGCGCATGAATATGCCTCCCGTGCCATCACTACCAGAGACTACTTGGGTCACGCCGACGCCCTTAGTCATCTCGCTCAGCGCATAAACATGCCTCCCGTGCCATCACTACCAGAGACTACCTGGGTCACGCCGACGCCTTTAGTCATCTCCCTCAGCGCATGAACATGTCTACCGTACCATCACTACCAGAGACTACCTGGGTCACACCGGCGCCCTTAGTCATCTCTCTCAGCTCATGAACGTGTCTCCCGTGTCATCACGACCAGAGACTACCTTGGTCACGCCGACGCCCTTAGTCATCTCTCTCAGCGCATGAACATGCCTCCCGTGCCATCACTACCAGAGACTACTTGGGTCACGCGGGCACCCTTAGTCATCTCTCTTAGCGCATGAACATGCCACCCGTGCCATCACTACCAGAGACTACCTTGGTCACGCCGGCGCTCTTAGTCATCTCTCTCAGCGCATGAACATGTCTCCCGTGTCATCACTACCAGAGACTACTTGGGTCACGGCGACGCCCTTAGTCATCTCTCTCAGTGCATGAACGTGTCTCCCGTGCCATCACTACCAGAGACTACTTATGTCACGCCGACGCCCTTAGTCATCTCTCTCAGTGCATGAACATGTCTCCCGTGCCATCACTACCAGAGACTACTTGGGTCACGGCGACGCCCTTAGTCATCTCTCTCAGTGCATGAACGTGTCTCCCGTGCCATCACTACCAGAGACTACCTGGGTCACGCCGGCGCCCTTAGTCATCTCTCTCAGCGCATGAACATGTCTCCCGTGCCATCACTACCAGAGACTACCTGGGTCTCGCCGGCGCCCTTAGTCATCTCTCTCAGCGCATGAACGTGTCTCCCGTGTCATCACGACCAGAGACTACTTGGGTCACGCCGACGCCCTTAGTCATCTCTCTCAGCGCATGAACGTGTCTCCCGTGTCATCACTACCAGAGACTACTTGGGTCACGCCGGCGCCCTTAGTCATCTCTCTCAGCGCATGAACGTGTCTCCCGTGCCATCACTACCAGAGACTACTTATGTCACGCCGACGCCCTTAGTCATCTCTCTCAGTGCATGAACATGTCTCCCGTGCCATCACTACCAGAGACTTCTTATGTCACGCCGACGCCCTTAGTCATCTCTCTCAGCGCATGAACATGTCTCCCGTGCCATCACTACCAGAGACTACTTGGGTCACGGCGACGCCCTTAGTCATCTCTCTCAGCGCATGAACATGTCTCCCGTGTCATCACTACCAGAGAATACTTGGGTCACGCCGACGCCCTTAGTCATCTCTCTCAGCGCATGAACATGTCTCCCGTGCCATCACTACCAGAGACTACTTGGGTCACGTCGACGCCCTTAGTCATCTCCCTCAGCGCATGAACGTGACTCCCGTGTCATCACTACCAGAGACTACTTGGGTCACGCCGACGCCCTTAGTCATCTCTCTCAGCACATGAACATGTCTACCGTGCCATCACTACCAGAGACTACTTGGGTCACGCCGGCGCCCTTAGTCATCTCTCTCAGAGCATGAACATGTCTCCCGTGCCATTACTACCAGAGACTACTTGGGTCACGGCGACGCCCTTAGTCATCTCTCTCAGCACATGAACATGTCTCCCGTGCCATCACTACCAGAGACTACTCGGGTCACGCCGGCGCTCTTAGTCATCTCTCTCAGCACATGAACATGCCTCCCGTGCCATCACTACCAGAGACTACTTTGGTCACGCCGACGCCCTTAGTCATCTCTCTCAGCGCATGAACATGCCTCCCGTGCCATCACTACCAGAGACTACCTGGGTCACGCCGACGCCCTTAGTGATCTCTCTCAGCACATGAACATGTCTCCCGTGCCATCACTACCAGAGACTACTTGGGTCACGCCGACGCCCTTAGTCATCTCTCTCAGCACATGAACGTGTCTCCCGTGTCATCACTACCAGAGACTACTTGGGTCACGCCGACGCCCTTAGTCATCTCTCTCAGCGCATGAACGTGTCTCCCGTGCCATCACTACCAGAGACTACTTATGTCACGCCGACGCCCTTAGTCATCTCTCTCAGCGCATGAACATGTCTCCCGTGCCATCACTACCAGAGACTACTTGGGTCACGGCGACGCCCTTAGTCATCTCTCTCAGTGCATGAACGTGTCTCCCGTGCCATCACTACCAGAGACTACTTGGGTCACACCGGCGCCCTTTGTCATCTCTCTCAGCGCATGAACGTGTCTCCCGTGTCATCACTACCAGAGACTACTTGGGTCACGCTGACGCCCTTAGTCATCTCTCTCAGCTCATGAACATGTCTCCCGTGCCATCACTACCAGAGACTACTTGGGTCACGTCGACGCCCTTAGTCATCTCTCTCAGCGCATGAACGTGACTCCCGTGTCATCACTACCAGAGACTACCTGGGTCACGCCGACGCCCTTAGTCATCTCTCACAGCGCATGAACATGCCTCCCGTGTCATCACTACCAGAGACTACCTGGGTCACGCCGGCGCCCTTAGTCATCTCTCTCAGCGCATGAACATGGCTCCCATGTCATCACTGCCAGAGACTTCCATGGGTCACGCCGACGCCTTAAGTCATCTCTCTCAGCGCATGAACATGCCTCCCGTGCCATCACTACCAGAGACTACTTGGGTCACGCCGACGCCCTTAGTCATCTCTCTCAGCGCATGAACATGCCCCCCATGTCATCACTGCCAGAGACTACCTGGGTCACGCCGACGCCTTAAGTCATCTCTCTCAGCGCATGAACATGCCTCCTGTGCCATCACTACCAGAGACTACTTGGGTCACGCCGGCGCCCTTAGTCATCTCTCTCAGCGCATGAACATGCCTCCCGTGTCATCACTACCAGAGACTACTTGGGTCACGCCGGCACCCTTAGTCATCTCTCTCAGCACATGAACATGTCTCCCGTGCCATCACTACCAGAGACTACTTGGGTCACGCCGGCGCCCTTAGTCATCTCTCTCAGAGCATGAACATGTCTCCCGTGCCATCACTACCAGAGACTACTTGGGTCACGCCGACGCCCTTAGTCATCTCTCTCAGCGCATGAACATGCCTCCCGTGTCATCACTACCAGAGACTACTTGGGTCACGCCGGCGCCCTTAGTCATCTCTCTCAGCACATGAACATGTCTACCGTGCCATCACTACCAGAGACTACTTGGGTCACGCCAGCGCCCTTAGTCATCTCTCTCAGAGCATGAACATGTCTCCCGTGCCATCACTACCAGAGACTACTTGGGTCACGGCGACGCCCTTAGTCATCTCTCTCAGCACATGAACATGTCTCCCGTGCCATCACTACCAGAGACTACTCGGGTCACGCCGGCGCTCTTAGTCATCTCTCTCAGCGCATGAACATGCCTCCCGTGCCATCACTACCAGAGACTACCTGGGTCACGCCGACGCCCTTAGTCATCTCTCTCAGCGCATGAACATGCCTCCCGTGCCATCACTACCAGAGACTACCTGGGTCACGCCGACGCCCTTAGTCATCTCTCTCAGCACATGAACATGTCTCCCGTGCCATCACTACCAGAGACTACTTGGGTCACTCCGACGCCCTTAGTCATCTCTCTCAGCGCATGAACATGCCTCCCGTGCCATCACTACCAGAGACTACCTGGGTCACGCCGACGCCCTTAGTGATCTCTCTCAGCACATGAACATGTCTCCCGTGCCATCACTACCAGAGACTACTTGGGTCACGCCGACGCCCTTAGTCATCTCTCTCAGCACATGAACGTGTCTCCCGTGTCATCACTACCAGAGACTACTTGGGTCACGCCGGCGCCCTTAGTCATCTCTCTCAGCGCATGAACGTGTCTCCCGTGCCATCACTACCAGAGACTACTTATGTCACGCCGACGCCCTTAGTCATCTCTCTCAGCGCATGAACATGTCTCCCGTGCCATCACTACCAGAGACTACTTGGGTCACGGCGACGCCCTTAGTCATCTCTCTCAGTGCATGAACGTGTCTCCCGTGCCATCACTACCAGAGACTACTTATGTCACGCCGACGCCCTTAGTCATCTCTCTCAGCGCATGAACATGTCTCCCGTGCCATCACTACCAGAGACTACTTGGGTCACACCGGCGCCCTTTGTCATCTCTCTCAGCGCATGAACGTGTCTCCCGTGTCATCACTACCAGAGACTACTTGGGTCACGCTGACGCCCTTAGTCATCTCTCTCAGCTCATGAACATGTCTCCCGTGCCATCACTACCAGAGACTACTTGGGTCACGTCGACGCCCTTAGTCATCTCTCTCAGCGCATGAACGTGACTCCCGTGTCATCACTACCAGAGACTACCTGGGTCACGCCGACGCCCTTAGTCATCTCTCACAGCGCATGAACATGCCTCCCGTGTCATCACTACCAGAGACTACCTGGGTCACGCCGGCGCCCTTAGTCATCTCTCTCAGCGCATGAACATGGCTCCCATGTCATCACTGCCAGAGACTACCTGGGTCACGCCGACGCCTTAAGTCATCTCTCTCAGCGCATGAACATGCCTCCCGTGCCATCACTACCAGAGACTACTTGGGTCACGCCGACGCCCTTAGTCATCTCTCTCAGCGCATGAACATGCCCCCCATGTCATCACTGCCAGAGACTACCTGGGTCACGCCGACGCCTTAAGTCATCTCTCTCAGCGCATGAACATGCCTCCTGTGCCATCACTACCAGAGACTACTTGGGTCACGCCGGCGCCCTTAGTCATCTCTCTCAGCGCATGAACATGCCTCCCGTGTCATCACTACCAGAGACTACTTGGGTCACGCCGGCGCCCTTAGTCATCTCTCTCAGCACATGAACATGTCTCCCGTGCCATCACTACCAGAGACTACTTGGGTCACGCCGGCGCCCTTAGTCATCTCTCTCAGAGCATGAACATGTCTCCCGTGTCATCACTACCAGAGACTACTTGGGTCACGCCGACGCCCTTAGTCATCTCTCTCAGCACATGAACATGTCTCCCGTGCCATCACTACCAGAGACTACTTGGGTCACGTCGACGCCCTTAGTCATCTCTCTCAGCGCATGAACGTGACTCCCGTGTCATCACTACCAGAGACTACCTGGGTCACGCCGACGCCCTTAGTCATCTCTCCCAGCGCATGAACATGCCTCCCGTGTCATCACTACCAGAGACTACCTGGGTCACGCCGGCGCCCTTAGTCATCTCTCTCAGTGCATGAACATACCTCCCATGTCATCACTACCAGAGACTACCTGGGTCACGCCGACGCCTTAAGTCATCTCTCTCAGCGCATGAACATGCCTCCCGTGCCATCACTACCAGAGACTACTTTGGTCACGCCGGCACCCTTAGTCATCTCTCTCAGCGCATGAACATGCCTCCCGTGTCATCACTACCAGAGACTACTTGGGTCACGCCGGCGCCCTTAGTCATCTCTCTCAGCACATAAACATGTCTACCGTGCCATCACTACCAGAGACTACTTGGGTCACGCCGGCGCCCTTAGTCATCTCTCTCAGCGCATGAACATGTCTCCCGTGCCTTCACTACCAGAGACTGCTTGAGTCACGCCGACGCCCTTAGTCATCTCTCTCAGCACATGAACATGTCTCCCGTGCCATCACTACAAGAGACTACTCGGGTCACGCCGGCGCGCTTAGTCATCTCTCTCAGCGCATGAACATGCCTCCCGTGTCATCACTACCAGAGACTACTTGGGTCACGCCGGCGCCCTTATTCATCTCTCTCAGCACATGAAGATGTCTACCGTGCCATCACTACCAGAGACTACTTGGGTCACGCCGGCGCCCTTAGTCATCTCTCTCAGCGCATGAACATGTCTCCCGTGCCTTCACTACCAGAGACTGCTTGAGTCACGCCGACGCCCTTAGTCATCTCTCTCAGCGCATGAACATGCCTCCCGTGCCATCACTACCAGAGACTACTTGGGTCACGCCGGCGCCCTTAGTCATCTCTCTCAGCGCATGAACATGCCTCCCGTGCCATCACTACCAGAGACTACTTTGGTCACGGCGACGCCCTTAGTCATCTCTCTCAGCGCATGAACATGCCTCCCGTGCCATCACTACCAGAGACTACCTGGGTCACGCCGACGCCCTTAGTCATCTCTCTCAGCACATGAACATGTCTCCCGTGCCATCACTACCAGAGACTTCTTGGGTCACTCCGACGCCCTTAGTCATCTCTCTCAGCGCATGAACGTGTCTCCCGTGTCATCACTACCAGAGACTGCTTGGGTCACGCCGGCGCCCTTAGTCATCTCTCCCAGCGCATGAACGTGTCTCCCGTGCCATCACTACCAGAGACTACTTATGTCACACCGATGCCCTTAGTCATCTCTCTCAGCGCATGAACATGTCTCCCGTGCCATCACTACCAGAGACTACTTGGGTCACGCCGACGCCCTTAGTCATCTCTCTCAGCGCATGAACGTGTCTCCCTTGTCATCACTACCAGAGACTACTTGGGTCACGCCGACGCCCTTAGTCATCTCTCTCAGCGCATGAACATGCCTCCCGTGTCATCACTACCAGAGACTACTTGGGTCACGGCGACGCCCTTAGTCATCTCTCTCAGCGCATGAACGTGTCTCCCGTGTCATCACTACCAGAGACTACTTGGGTCACGCCGGCGCCCTTAGTTATCTCTCTCAGCGCATGAACATGCCTCCCGTGCCATCACTACCAGAGACTACTTTGGTCACGCCGACGCCCTTAGTCATTTCTCTCAGCGCATGAACATGCCTCCCGTGCCATCACTACCAGAGACTACCTGGGTCACGCCGACGCCCTTAGTGATCTCTCTCAGCACATGAACATGTCTCCCGTGCCATCACTACCAGAGACTACTTGGGTCACTCCGACGCCCTTAGTCATCTCTCTCAGCGCATGAACGTGTCTCCCGTGTCATCACTACCAGAGACTACTTGGGTCACGCCGGCGCCCTTAGTCATCTCTCTCAGCGCATGAACGTGTCTCCCGTGCCATCACTACCAGAGACTACTTGGGTCACGCCGACGCCCTTAGTCATCTCTCTCAGCGCATGAACATGTCTCCCGTGCCATCACTACCAGAGACTACTTGGGTCACGGCGACGCCCTTTGTCATCTCTCTCAGCGCATGAACGTGTCTCCCGTGCCATCACTACCAGAGACTACTTGGGTCACGCCGACGCCCTTAGTCATCTCTCTCAGCGCATGAACATGTCTCCCGTGCCATCACTACCAGAGACTACTTGGGTCACGGCGACGCCCTTTGTCATCTCTCTCAGCGCATGAACGTGTCTCCCGTGTCATCACTACCAGAGACTACTTGGGTCACGCTGACGCCCTTAGTCATCTCTCTCAGCGCATGAACATGCCTCCCGTGTCATCACTACCAGAGACTACCTGGGTCACGCCGACGCCCTTAGTCATCTCTCTCAGCACATGGACATGTCTCCCGTGCCATCACTACCAGAGACTACTCGGGTCACGCCGGCGCGCTTAGTCATCTCTCTCAGCGCATGAACGTGTCTCCCGTGCCATCACTGCCAGAGACTACTTGGGTCACGGCGACGCCCTTAGTCATCTCTCTCAGCGCATGAACGTGTCTCCCGTGTCATCACTACCAGAGACTACTTGGGTCACGCCGACGCCCTTAGTCATCTCTCTCAGCGCATGAACATGCCTCCCGTGTCATCACTACCAGAGACTACTTGGGTCACGCCGACGCCCTTAGTCATCTCTCTCAGCGCATGAACGTGTCTCCCGTGCCATCACTACCAGAGACTACTTTGGTCACGCCGACGCCCTTAGTCATCTCTCTCAGCGCATGAACATGCCTCCCGTGCCATCACTACCAGAGACTACTTGGGTCACGCCGGCACCCTTAGTCATCTCTCTCAGCGCATGAACATGTCTCCCGTGCCATCACTTCCAGAGACTACCTGGGTCACGCCGACGCCCTTAGTCATCTCTCTCAGCGCATGAACATGCCTCCCGTGTCATCACTACCAGAGACTACTTGGGTCACGCCGACGCCCTTAGTCATCCCTCTCAGCGCATGAACATGTCTCCCGTGTCATCACTACCAGAGACTACCTGGGTCACGCCGGCACCCTTAGTCATCTCTCTCAGCGCATGAACATGTCTCCCGTGCCATCACTACCAGAGACTACCTGGGTCACGCCGACGCCCTTAGTCATCTCTCTCAGCGCATGAACATGCGTCCCGTACCATCACTACTAGAGACTATCTATCTCATGGAGTTTCTGGAGTCAAACCAGTTATGGACTAGGAAATTGAGAAATGGACGAGTCGTAATCCTGTTTTGTATCAAGTGGTCCGACTTATTCAGCATGGATGACCAGCTTCAACAAGCACCGACACGTCCCTCCGTCCTTATTCAGCCAGACGTAACGAATCTGCTTCATGAGGATCACCCAGACATAGTCACGATAAAGGTGCCTGCAAGGCACTATCTTTGGTGGCCGCTATCAGATGACGATATGTGAGTCATGTGAACTCAACGCAAAGGCCCCGCCGTCTGTTAACATTCAACCCTGGGAGTACTCCCGCACGCCATGGAAGAGAATATACATTGATTTCACTGGGTCACTACTTAACAAGATGTTCTTGGTGATAGTCGACCCACGCACCAAATGGATGGACGTACGTTTTGAAGAATTCTACATCAGAAACTACCATTGGAAAGCTACAGCGTACCTTTGCAACCCTTGGTATCTCCAAAACGATTGTCTCAGAACGGGACTTGCTTCACAAGTTCAGAATTTCTAGATTTCACACAAAAAACGGAGTCAAGCAGGTTTTCTCCCCACCTTACCATACGGGTTCCAATGGGCTAGTGGAGATGTCCGTCCAAGTTCTTACGGGGGACTGAAGAAAATGGGGGTCGGTTGTGGAGAGTCGAAAGCCTCACGAATTCTGTTCAGATATCGTTCCCTACCCTATTGAGCTACAGGAAGTTCCCCAGCACAACTCATGTTTGGGAGAATAATGAGAACGTGTCTAGACTGGCCACACCAAGATGATTCAGATACACTCGTTACAGCACAGAAAACCTACAGATACACCCACACCTACAGATACATCCACACCAAACAGAAGACCATTGTAGCAGGCGACCCAGTCTACGCCACCAACTTAAGAACGGGTCAGAGATGAATTCCAGGGACTGTTGGCAAAGTATCGAGTTCTACGTTAGTCATAGTTCTAAATGATGGTATCTGATAAATGAGGCAAAACCCTGTCTGGAGACAACTGGGTGGAGCCTACAACTCAAACATCGACGTCTACACCAGTGAGCACATCGTTTGAGACACACTACTTGAGGCGTTCTAGTCGCCTGACCAGACTCCCGAGGAGACTGATTGACTCGATGTGAAGGGAGGATGTCGATAGATAGTGGATTTTAAATGTCGTGTCAAAGTAAAACCCAGTAATGGGTCTGTTTTAGGTATTGTTCGAACTTTCTAACAGTTGTGCCATGAGCTTTCAAATAAAGGACTCTCAACAATTGTTGATAATGTTCACACATTCTAGTTAACCCAGGGACTCTTCAAATCTTAGAGAGGGGCTGTGTGCATTTAATGTATTGCATGTAGCAATTTTGTGTGCGAAGTTTTATAAGGGATTGAAATGCGTCATAGGTTATCATCATCAGTTCCGGCGTAAGTGCGCCATCTTGTACCTGATGGTAATAAAGCACCACTTCGAGCTTTAATCCATGCGTTGTGATTTATCACACCCACGGTAGTAAGTCGCCCATCTTCCAAACACGTATCGTGGTTACTATCAACTTTGTTCACGGACATCCAGGCTTCGAGGTTCGGCCATTATTCTTGAGGTCTGGTGCAATATATATGTTAGCTTCAATATGGAAACTCCATCATTAGCGTTACTGCCCAGTCAATAAGGTCAATAAGAGAACTGGTGTCTTAAGTTAGTCAGTAAGCTTATTGACTGAGTCAATAATTTTAGGATACTGCCTGAAATATTTTCATAGGCCACGACATGTCCAAGAGCGTCCGTTGTGGTTGCTCTCGGATGGTGGTTCAAGATGGTGGACAGGAGACGGAAGACAAAAGTCAGCGGGTGAGTTGAAGACTACTGGCAGCAGCCAGGTTTTATTATGGTTGGGACATTGTGGTTGAAATAGTACAAGCTGGTTGTAAACATGTGACAGAACGCACATCGGGACCGAGTGGCCAAAGTTCCCTGTGTATAGACCCTTACACGTATAGTCACTTACACGTACAGGGAGAAGTCGGACCGCGACTCTTCATCATCGTGGTAGTCGCTGGGGAGGCGACGACGAACCGTCCGCTTTTGTCGATGATCTGGACCTGTCTTGTCTCCCTGACTGGTCTGCCTGACTGCCCATATCATTAAAGTTTCATACACAGGGCCATTACGCCACACTGTGCAACGTCACTGACCCATGCACGTGTAGATACATAAGATCCCCCGACGCAGGGAGGTGTTAACTGACATCTAGTGATAGGGAATTAAGGGGCTTTGCCGCAAGGGGTTTATGATAATAGGGGATACACAGAATGTTTGGTGAATACATTACATAGACATGAATTGAATGTCAGTGCACTTCGGACATGTAGACACATAAATCGTTTGAATAAATGAAGATTTTAAAGAAACCTATTGAAAGTATTTAGTCTATGACACGCATTAGAACTTTCCAAATCTGGCAGGGAACTTCCACATTTCACACATAATTTGTTATCACCAAAAGTATCACAATCTGTAGCGATATCACTAAATCTGTACCAGTATCATTATTTGTTCACATATCACAATCTGTACAAAAAATCACAATATATACCCGTATCACAATTTGCACCCATATCACAATCTGTACCCATAGTACAATCTGTACCCGTATTTGCATCAGCATCTACAGCAGCATCACCATCTGTGTCTGCGTCAACAGCATCTGACACTGAACTGGGGATACACTGCCTGTATGTAAAGTCTTCTGCAAGTCGTCCCCGACCCAGGTAACGTTAGAGCTTCTGTTGGTATGGAAGCCTCTGATGAAACACCAGCTGTTGTAGGCTTTCCAAACAAGACTTCACATGATGACGTACCAGTTCCTCTATTCAGTGAAGCTGTACAACGTGTAGTCCTACAGACCATCTTGTATTTCTGTTCAATCATAAAGGCATTCAACATGATAAATTTCCTGATTTGATCGTTCTACACTTCCCTGCGACAGGAGATGCCGCGCTGTACCATATACCAAGACAAGTTCAGGTCACATATCTTTCAATTCTCGGATACCTTGAGAAACAAATTCCCGACCATTGTCGCTCTGCAAGATATGAGGGACTCTACATATTTCACACTGGCCAAGAAACAACTCAGTTGTATCTCTAGTTATGTCCGTGTAATTATTCAAATGTCTCACGATTCGATCTCGACCGTGGTGACCAGTGTCTGTGTGTGCATTGTCTAATGTGCCAAACACTTCTTCAATATAACAGTGAACCTTTACATTGTCACTAGTTAGTGAATTCTATCCATTAAGCGTTCAGTGCCACCGACCTCCAAATTGCAAATTTCTTCTTCAATGCATTGTGACACTGAAAGTAGATACTAACTTTTAACATTTTTTCAATTGTATTTCACTCTTATGCCATCTTTGGTGTATAGAAATATCTATTTAAATCGTAGTGAGGAACACTTCTGGCTAGGCAGTACCACACTGACTAGGCTAAAACGCTACTGACTGAATTTCCTTATTGACGCTAACGCATACGCTACTGCCCTCTGTCACCCGTGATTACGTACACCAGGTAATTCAGTATTGGTATATTTGGTCAAGTAATGAAATGTCTGATACTCATGTTGCGGTCTCTGAAACACTGCAGCATCTGCACAGGGCATACTGCCATTTGTAACATGTGATCTGAGAGCCCTTGGGACCTCACTGATTCCCCTCGACCCGACAAAATCTCGAAAATACATTATGCAGTGTATACAAACCCGCGATGAACGATGCTGTTCGCCTTCAGCCGCAACTTGTGCCATGTACTGGCGCAGTACCTATGACTTCTGTATTGAGCTACTTATAGGCCCTCGGTGACGATTTAAGCTAAGTCCGTGTTGAGCTGATTAAACGATGTCCGGGGACCTGAGCTGGCAACGCCCAGAGCATCACAAGTCAATGAAGTGTCAAAGGTGATGAAAACATCGCAAAATATTTCGCAAATGTAATAATGAAAGAAAGAATATACAATCACATCATGGACTGTGCTTTGCCAGCGTATTACAACGATGTTCCGCCATTGGAACGATACATTGAATATGTAAATTTGAAAAACCAAAAAAAGAAGTTTTGACGTTTTCAAAAAAGGAAAAAAGAAGTGCTTCAGTTGGAAAATATATGCAATAAACCTTTAGAACCCTTGTTCATTCGAGCATTGCTATGCTTTTTATCTGCAGATGAAAGTTTGTGTAAAGTTGCTTGATTTAAAGACGATCCATTTGAACAACCACCACAGACATCCTTCAATCAATATATGGAGTATTAGAAGTAGATAGAATTAATCAAGCTGTCAGATGAACCAAGGGCATTAAGAAGGTAAAACCTGTCCAGGGTCACTAATCCCAGCTGTTCTCTGATCTCTCCCCGGGCCCTTCTCTGACTAAAATGTCATATTTAATATGCTTTTAAGTCACAAAATGATTCCGTTTTGATCTAGCTCCATGTGTCCTGTTATATTGCCGATTTAGGATTCAGAGAGTTTGGATGTCATCTCACGCTCTGTCTCCCACGATTCATCACTGAGTGTGGATGAAGTAACTACTGCACCTTGGACCATTCACAATGGTGTGTGACAGGGGAAGTATAGTATGTACTGTACAGTGAACGTCGCGAGGCTGTGAAGAGATTGACCAGCCTCTGCAGGATGCATCGTCCCATGCAAGCCAGTACGAAAGTAGGCATGCGTGTGCGATGGGGTGTTTTTTTTTAAATATTTCATACCGAGACAGTTGCCTTGGAAACCTGCACCTTGCATCACTGGAATTCTGTAGCTTTCTTCGAGTGTGGCTGTGCTGGACTGTGAAGTGAAGAGATGAAAAGATAGTTTAGGTCGGATTCAGTTAATCCCACCAGCCACATCAGTGAGTTCCTACTACGGGAAACAACCCACACCTTTGTCATATAACTAGAGGGATGGAGGGAAGAAACTAACAAACAAGTCTTGTAACCGAGATCCTTTTTTGCCAAGAAGGATAGTGATATAGTTTAGTGGTTAGAACCTTAGGTCGTTTCGTAGACTGTCACAGGTATACTCCAAAATATGAACCCTTTCCAGTGAGATTTTTTACTTTCCAGATTCGTGCAAAGGAGACAGTATCGATTTTTGGACATGGATCAACTGGCGAGGGCCCTGTACCTGCGGATTCCTGGTTATCAAGTAAGGTATAGGAACTGAACTGATGCCATGAATGCATTCGCTTGTCTCCCGTTGGAAGACAATGATACAACGGCAAACGTCACCGACGTCGATAGCAACACATCCTTCCCCGATGATGAGTGGCAGAGACTAATTAGGAAGTATAACCTACAACCACTTTCGGAGAGGGGTTCGTTTGCTTGCGGGATGTATCTACTCATCGTCGGTAAGTCGTTCTGAGTGTGTTGTCTGTCTGTGTGTATCTGTCTCTGTACGTCTGTATGTCTGTCTGTGTGAATCTGTCTCTGTACGCCTGTATGTCTGTCTGTGTGTATCTGTCTCTGTACGTCTGTATGTCTGTCTGTGTGTATCTGTCTCTGTACGTCTGTATGTCTGTCTGTGTGTATCTGTCTCTGTACGTCTGTCTGTGTGTATCTGTCTCTGTATGTCTGTGTGTATCTGTCTCTGTACGTCTGTATGTCTGTCTGTGTGTATCTGTCTCTGTACGTCTGTATGTCTGTCTGTGTGTATCTGTCTCTGTACGTCTGTATGTCTGTCTGTGTGTATCTGTCTCTGTACGTCTGTATTTGTGTGTGCTTGTGTATGGTTTAAGTTGATACCTATTTTCTGTATTAGATGTGCAGTTAAACAAGTGGGTTCCAGCTCTACAGTGAAGCAAGGAAATGAAACAAAAAACCCAGTTGTATAAATGTTGTAGTGAAGCCTGAAGCAATGCATAAAGAAAGTGGTTGATGGTTGAGGGGCCTGAGCTCTCGTTGATCGGAACACCCTTTGGTTTCTTGTAGGTAACATTGCAGTCATCCATGTAGACATGCGTTACTCTCCATATTCCAGCCTAATCTGAACACCCATGGGCATGTTCTTATCCGATTACCTAATTAAGACACCGATTTTAATGCCATAGAACTAATTTGGAAGGATTTGAAAAATTGGATTGGGTCCCAGAATTTAGATTTCAAAAGTGGCCTCTGTACAGAGGGCTTGCGAAGAACGATTGTCATCCATAGACCATTCTTAATGAGGCTTCATGAATATTCATATCTGCACCAAAACGATTCTAAATTTGACAAGGACACATTCGAATAATGGGACAAATATCAATCTGAACTTCCTGATTTCAAATTTCCTTTGAACCGCACCTTAGAAAACTGTCCATTAGTCCAGGCAAATCGAGGAGAAATGGAGAAGGGCTACAAATATTTTCTGAATGATATCCCAGGACTGAAGGGCGAGTAATTACTGTTCTTCACAACATACCACGATGAGACACGGGTATCTAGGTTAATGTTGAGGATGTTGCGCAGCAGTTGATGTTGGAGTCACAATAGTGGATATATTACCAAGGAACTCATTCTCGTTTACTTTACCAACATATGAACAAAACAAAAGACTCAGCGTATTTCGTGACCTGGATTCAAATAACCCACTTCCACATGGGAGTGGTGTTGTTATTGCTTGAGCTGGATAATCGAGATTATAATAAATATTATGTAGATCAAGATAACTCTCCTTGAATGGATCTGGACTAAGCGAAATTGTATTATTCATGCGATATAATTATTTGTTTGATATATCTGTTTTATAGATACAGGGTATTTATTCACGCATGTCTCCGGTTGTCCCCACTGGTGACGGCGATGTGTGCATATCATAACCCATATAACTGCAATACATGTGCCAAAAGCAGGGAAAAACGAATTGCCACATCATCATAAAGAAAATATCTATTTCAATCAACATGAGTGGGGCACAAAGTGCAAGACAAAACTGGAGGATTTTTTCAAGTTCTTTCTTGGCTGAATTGGAGGTGAATAATTATTTAATCTGAATGAACTTATGGTACCTGTATGAGGAATGTTTGAAACAGCTGTCACAACTGATTTATTTGTAGATCTGGTGTAATTATTCCGTACCACTGTAACTGGAAACCGTTCTAAGGAGGACATATTATCAGACTAATATATCAGGATTCGCACTACAACAAACAAGTAACCGAAATAAATAACGAACACCTGGAGTAAAGTTAATACAAATATATTTTGGAATGGTGTCTTAAAAGTCTAATAACAACAGACACATTCACAATAGCTTCAAACTGTAATTATGTTGAATTAGCTATACAATTTTCACCGGATACAAATTGCAAATAGCAAATAGCAAATAAATTGGGTAGGATTTATATTCGGATGTCCCCATTTGTAGCATTTACATTGATAGATTTTAATACATTAGTCTGACATGCTAACGTGAATGGCAACAATGGCTAGATTAGTCCATAATTTATTATGGGTTTTCTCCCCTCACACATTATCATATTCTCTCAGTTTTTCAGATTTCCAACCAACTCTTTTCAAACAGGATGAAATAGAAAAAAATTCACCATTCATTGATTAAATAGCAGCATATTATCAAAGACGTTTCTGTTATGCAGCTAAATCCACCAGTGTGTAATCTATTTTCATGCATCATTTACACAACAGAAACAAATTCATTTACATACATTACATTCGATTGTGGAGCTGATTGGGCAGGGTATTTCACAAAACCTGGGAAAATGAAACAGTTCCAGCTAATCAGTGCCATTGTTTGAAATGACGGAATACTGTAAAATGTTCAATCATTTTTTAATATCATACATGAACTTTCAAACTTTTCAAGTTCAGGTTTTCTGTTCAGTTCTCCTGTCCTGTCATCCTTTTACTTGAGTTACCTCTCCTGTTTATGTAATTTGTGATGGAGTTGCTCTAAATGGGACTGAGGGTCAGTGGCTGTTGTATCACTCTTTGCTTCACTGTAAGCATATATATATCCAATGGACCCGTGAAGATCCGGGTAGAATGGGCCTTCAGCAACCCATGCTTGCCATAAAAGGCGACTATGCTTGTCTTAAGAGGCGACTAACGAGATCAGATGGTCAGGCTCGCTGACTTGCTTGGCACATGTCATCGGTTCCCAGCTGCGCAGATCGATGCTCATGTTGTTGGTCACTGGATTGTCTGGTCCAGACTCGATTATTTACAGACCGCCGCCATATAGCGAGAATATTGCCGAGTGCGGCGTAAAAATAAACTCACTCACTCACTCACTCACTCATATATCTAGCGATATATTTATTGTTGTTTGTGTTGTCAAAGAAATAATAGTGATGCTTTACAGCGTTTATATTACAGTGAAGCAGTAATATTACAGTGTGTGTGTGTGTGTGTGTGTGTGTGTGTGTGTGTGTGTGTCCTTAGAATGACCCATTAGTATGTATCATTTTATTTCAGAACAGATCTACCAAAAAGGCACTTAATGTAAGATGAAAGAACAAAATATACAAATTAATAAAAAAAATAATGTTACCTTATGTTAACTAAAACTTCAGCGAGAATAAATCCATGTAGCCGTGGGTTATGTCTCATATTCTGATGACCTTACCTGCACTGGGCACCTCTGTAGTCATCCATGTAGCCATTGGTTATTGTCTTTATCCTGATGACTTTCCCTGCACTGGGCACCACTGTAGTCATCCATGTTCATCACCATGTGTTCATATTCCAGGAATCATTGCTACGATCGGCAACACTATAGTCATCCATGTAATGTACAAGTTCAAGAAGATGAGAAACAATCCGCAGAACTTTCTCATCCTCAACCTGTCAATGGCTGATCTAGGGATCTCCGTCGTGGGCTACCCTCTCACCACCGCTTCCTGCTTCGCTAACCGCTTTCTGTTTGGTGAGATCGGTTGCATCATCCAGGGGTTCCTGACCTTCACCTTGGCTCTGTGTGCCATGAAGACCATGACATGCCTGAGCGTCTACAGGTACATCACGATATGTCGGCCGCATCTCAGTGAGTTCTTGATAATATTCCCTGTCCTCGTGTAAAAACATACAGACTCCAGGAAAGCATCAAATGTCTGCATTAGATTCCAGCCTGTTGCCCTGCTGGAAACATAAAATGCCACCAAATGGCAATACACAATTGCTTGAACTGCAGAAATGTATTTAATCTCCAGGAGAGGTTTCGTTATTGAAATCTAGGTTGTATTTGACACTTTTGTGATGATATACATTTCCGCAAATTACTGATTGTTTATTTTATGGCACAAACACGTGTCAGATTATGTTCAGTAACGCTATACATTCATTTAGTACGTAATGCATAATACACGTAAAAATTCTGAACTACTTTTCCAACACACCAGAATGGCGCCTGGACATGGATCTGACCAAGAAGGTCATCATCTTCCTATGGTGTTATGCGCTGTTTTGGACATCACCCCCTCTAGTAGGCTTTAGTTCATATGTCTTCGAACCCTTCGGCACATCCTGTAGTGTGAACTGGACCCTTAAATCATGCCCCGGTATCTTCTACACCCATTGTCTCATCATCTTCTGCTACGTTGTCAACATCAGCATCATCGGGTTTTGCTACCAAAGAGTCGTGTCGAAGACAAGCGAGCTGACTCGCAAGATAAACTCTAGTCGGGGACTCCCCCTGAACATCAACGAAGCGCTTGCAGTCAGATGGATGACAAAGGAAAGCAAGGTCACTCTGGTGAGACTGAGGAATTAACACCAACATTAATCCAGCTCAGTGTACTTAGTAAATGTTGAAGACACATGGTGAATGTAATTCTGTAGGTGCAGTTAGACGGACTCACGACTTAATATCTGGAGGCCACGACTTCGTATATGTGGGTAACGACTTCATAAATTGTGGCAACTATTAAATACTTGGACCTAGACTTTCGAGGCCCTCTTACCGCTAAGATAGTCGTAATGGCCATATATTAACATTAACTTGCGACTATATTAACGCTAAGAGGGATTCGACAACATTGGCCCTGGTGGACAGGATTTGATGTTTGGCCGATTACGACGGAATGTCTAAATGCGATGTCTTAACATATTGTGTCACGAATTAACGTTATCGCGAGGGCTTCACTTAGTATGTGCATGCAAGACATGGTAAATCACACACTGCTGCTTTCAGATCTCAGCTAAACAATGTACAATATAGTTTCACAGTTGAATTACACTTTCATATAACCTAAAGAAAAGTCCGAGTCGGTCATTTTCGTAGTGACATTTTCTGTTTCATGTATGATAAAACTACCATTACTCTTATAGCACCAACATAAAAGCAGTATTAAAATAGGTATGTTATGGGTTGTGACAAGATCTGGCCCATCTGTCGCGTTAAGATAGAACACACCAACTGTGCATTCATCTATATGAATAGATCTGAAAATGTGTCTTGTAAGTTAGCTTTCTAAACATATTCTTAGTACAATCAGCCACACATACACATGCATGCATGAATCCCAAGTCCCTGAGAAATATTTTGTCG